>NC_083345.1:57435855-58035855 GCF_019175385.1 Lycium barbarum | reverse complement strand
ACACACACAACTTCAATTTTTCCATTTTCCACATCTCATCCACAACAATAGCAACCAAACACTTGACAACAATTGAAATACAATTCCTACACCTATATGTACATACACGACCATATACTATATTCCTCTACTTCAAGAATTTCATCCATTTTTGCCTACTACAACACATATAATCTATGCATAACACATAAAACAAGGTTAGAATTTACCTTTCTTCTTCAACTTCTCACTTGCCTAACTCTTGGCAACTTGGATGATTTTGAACCTTTCTTGCTCCAACAACAACTCTACCTTGTTAAGCACCCTTTGCTTGGTAGGAATTGATTTTTGGAGGGATTTTATCAATTTTTCTTGTTAATCTTGAGCTTGGCCGAATGGCCCTTGAAGTTTGCTCTCTCTTTTCTTTCCTTTGCTCTCTTGAATCTTCTAGACCATTTAGGTGATAAAGATGACCTTATTCATCTTTTATAATCTACAATTTAATCCCACATGGGCTTGGGCCCATATTAATGGCCGGTTGGGCCTATTAATTTCCAAAGAAAAACCTTCAAGCCCAATTATATTTTGGGCTACTTCTCGCAATTCTTGAAAACAATTTTTCCGACTTCCAATTTTGCCCTTCGTCTTCCTCCATATTTCTACGAGTCATGTCGTGAATTCCCCTTTATGCTCTTAACCATTCTCATTATCTTCAGTTCTAAATTTTTCATAAACAACTCGTGTGTCAAACACATAAAATATTGCTTTGCTTGTTGTCTCCCCGCGATCGTCTTGAATTGTCCGATTGCACAAAAGGCGGGATATAACATCCTCCCCCCCTTTAGAACATTCGTCCTCGAATGTTGAACTGGCCTCATAGCGTAGTATATTATTTCAGGGAGGTCTCCTTTGTGGATGCCTCATGTCGCTTAGCATGTCCGTCTTAGAAGCTTAGGTTGCCCTCTTGCGATCTTTACAGTTGTGCTTCTTTCTTGTAGCGCCTGCTGCGTCTATCCCCTCACTAGACATGTTCCCGTACATCGCCACATTAGGGATTCCTTGCCTTAGTCAGTGTGGACTCAATATTGGTCCCATCCTGCGACACCTGTACTTTTCTCCTTCATTCCCAAGGCTTTCTGTTATCATGGCTTTTCTTTTTCTGTTAGTTTAATCCGTCTCAGCCTATATGGCTCGTATGAGGTTTATAACCTCTTTGCACACCCCAATTTACTCAGGGCTGCCTACTTTTACACTCATCTCTTGTTTCCGCATTTGCAAAATTTTCAGCATGTTTCCCAGGGGGTCACCCATCATGGAATTACTCCCACCTGAGCACGCTTAACCCTGGAACTTTAATGCATTTCGAGGTCTCGGTGTCAATATTTTTACCTCCGCTTCCCCGTACTACTTATGTCGCATTATATGGAACGAGTTGGGGTCTCGGCAGTTTTCGAAACGTCCGCGTAACACGTCTTTTCCTTTATTTACAGTTCGGACCTTTGCAATTTCCAGTATTCGCCTTTTACCTATGCGTATGGCCACTTTTCGTCCAAATTTCCAAATTCTTAATGTGTTCAGTAATACAGAGGACAGTATAGGAAAAATAAAATTCGAGTTAATTAACACACGTCTATCACAGAAAATACTGAAAAAGTACCTGTGGCCGCGTCTGCAGAAGGCTCAGGATCCTGTCGTCCTGTCAATGCATATAGGCGGTGCGGAGGACCGGCTGAACTAGGTGCTCTTCCCCTACCTCGGCCGCGGCCTGCTGGAGCCTGAGAAGTCTGTCCACGAGGGCGCACGGTCGACGACGAACCGATCGCTAATCCGGCTGGCTGAGTTTGGCCTCCTTCACCCTTTAGTGGGCAATCACGTACAAAATGGTCAGTCCGTCCACAGGCAAAACAACAACCGGTGTCTAGGTAGCACTGCCTAGAGTGTGGCTTGCCACACCGAGCACATCGTGGTGGGGGAAGCCCCATCCTGCTGGAATCAACTCTGTACTGGGACCCCAAAGCTCTGGCACCCTGACCAGGTCCCGAATAAGTAGGGCGATCAAACCCCCTATCCGCAAATCGAGGTGGGGCACTGGCCGCTGATTGGCCCGAATACCTAGATTGCTCTTGTGCTTGCCCCCCTCTATACTCGCTTCTAGCCCTGGAAAATCTGCCTTTTTTTCTGGAACCCCTCTCTGGATAGCTCTCCTCTCTCCGTGTCTGATACTGCTCTTCCAGATTTTGGGCGTGGGCCTGGATGCGGGTAATAGTCACCCCGTCCTGGAGTGAGGCCGTCAAACACTCCTTAACCAAATGTTGCCCTAACCCACTTACAAACCGGTGCGCATGGTCTCCCCTATCAGCTATCAGGGCGGGGGCATACATGGCTAGCGAGTTGAAACGAAGAATGTATTCCCGAACACTCATGTTTGCCTGTCTATGGTTCAGGAACATATCGGCTCGAGCCCGTCGAACCTCTGGCGGTAGGAAATGTCGTAGAAATGCCTCCGTAAACTCCTGCCAGACCGGGGGAGGGGCATTTGCTCCCCTAGAGGATATCCAGCTGTTATACCACAACACTGCTACATCCCGCAACCTGTACGATGCCAATTCTACTGACTCTGTGTCTGAAGCATGCATTATCCCCAGAGTCCTCAGCATTTCATCTATAAAGCTCTGCGGGTCTTCCTCTGGTTTTGACCCATAAAACTCTGGCGGCTTCATGGTAATGAAGTCACGGGCTCTTGCACTTACCGCCCTATCTCCCGGGTCTACATCTCGTCGTTGAGCCTGTGTGGCGACTAACTGGGTTAGTAATTGGATGGCCTCTGCCACTTGCTGGCCCGGAACTGCTGGCGGTGGAACTGGAGGTGCGGGGACTGGAGCTGGAGCTCTTCCCTGCTCTGCCGGTGCAGGGGGGACAGGATTAGTGTGAGGGGGAGCTTCATTGCGAGATTCTTCTTCGTCTGGCTCCCGTTCAACTCTGTGGGCCGCCACCCCCTTGGCTTTCTCGGCCGCCGTAGCCTTCCTCTTCGGCGGCATTACTGAAACCATAACATCGGTTTTAGAAAAGGAACATGGAAGCCTGGTAACATAGCTCTATCGCACGATTTCAGAATACAAAGAAGGTCACATTTCCTAAATGCCCTGTAACCTCCTGTCTATAAGTATGGCGCGCTACACACCCATAGACAAGACTCTACTGGACACGGCTCGTAGATAAACCCTAGGACCGAACTGCTTTGATACCACTTCTGTCATGACCCGACTAGGGGCCGTGACGAGTACCCGATACTTGTACCGAGCACCCCTTAGCTATCCTGTATAAACAGTGCCATATATTTTTTTTCTAAACATTAACATTTGCAGTAAACTTTCTAATATCGCGTTACACCAGAACGCGAACCATTCGGAATACAATACATTAAACTGTACATAGCTGACTGTGTATATCTGTCTACGAGCCTCTAGACATAGTACATTTATACATAGGAAGGGCCGAGTACTGTCGCGCCCGAAAATACATACACAAAATAGTACCGATGATATAAGGCTCCGGAACAACTGGAGCGCTGTCGAATGCTGCTGATAGGGCGCTAGGAATCTGGTCCGTATACCTGCTGACCTGCGCGGCATGAAACGCAGCGTCCACAAGAAGGGACGTCAGTACGAATAATGTACCGAGTATGTAAGGCATGGAAAATAATGCAAGCAGTAACATAGAGTGCGATCAATAATAATATCACGGAGCCATAGGCCGTATAATGGGGCAAGAAAGTAACCTGTACATAGGGAGGCCCCTTTTCAGGTGGGCTATCGTATAGGCTTGCCCATTTCGTCTTTGGAACGTTTCTTTTCATAGGCATAGGAGTCAACATTTTTATATTACTTATTCTCGTGCGCAGAAAACAGTACATTTCAGTAACGGTAGCTTTTACTCACGTTTTCGGACGCCGAATACAATCGGCTCTCCCAACCCCCTCGGTGTCCCTTATTCATGTATACAGAAAACAGTACAATTCAGTAGACAGTATCTTTCATTTACATTTACAGATGCCGAATACAATCGGCTCTCCCAACCCCCTCCCCAACGATGACCCAACATATTACATCACATATGTATCACACATTATATATATATATATACAGACGCCGCGTACGGCTCATCCCATATCCCGCGTCCGGGCATCCCGCGTCCAGGATGGAATCCAGCTGAATCACGTGGTGATATAACAGTGGCCCTTCCCTTTTTCCCCACATACACGTACATTTACTCATCCTTTATGCATACACATGTCTTATATATAGTTACTTTGTCATATATATATATATACATACCCATACACGTATACCCGTTTTATATATATACATATGTCATATAAGCGCACAAGAGAGCCAAGGAAAATCGTGTATCCATCGGAGTGACATAAGGTCGGTGACCTCCGATTACATTACGGAATGCTAGTGATAGCTTTGTCTCACCTTGAAGGAACAAGTATTTTAAGGCGAAACTATCAACGGAAAATAGTGTTACAGTAACCGAAAATGAAATCTTAGGTATTTTAGAAAATAAAGTTATAACTAGAAAATATAAATATGATTCAAAAATTAGTTTATCGCTTTCATGTTTATATGAAGTACTTGGCTTAGTCGTAGAGTCGTTCCGGTCGTACTTATCATAGCTACATCCTCTTGTCCGACATTTTCATTATCATTATAATCATAGAAACACTCCCGCTAGAGTAGTCATAGTACTTATCACTTGGTGACGAAATCGGGATCAAAGGCCCTCTTTGGATTCACTTCAAGTGCGTTAATCAAGATTGTAGGAAGATCCGAGAGTAACGGGCCCACCTCGGGCCGGACGAGGTAGCGTATACAATTTACCCATATTACGTGTCATAGCGTTACTTGTATGAGTCTTAGGGTAATCGGGTCCCACTTAGGCAAGTTATAGGGGTCTAGAAGGTCTTTTCATCATTTTGCACACTTTTTACTTCAATTCAATTGAACGAAAAGTTGAAAACTTTAGGTGCGGATTCCGGGGATTAGGGTTGTCCCCGAGACTCGTACCCGAATTCTTTTAGTTAAGACATGCCATAGAAAGAAGGGTGAAGCCTTACATACCTCTTTCCGCTCCTTTAGCTACTCCAAATTCGAGTCACAATCTCGTCAAAATCTGCGATTTGGTCATTTTTACCAAAACTCTCATTAGCATACTTAGAGTTAACACCTTAAGGAAACAATTGGCTACCGAAATTTCGGCATCATTTCCTCTGTAAATACACTATCCTCGACATTCAATATAACCAAATTCTTGACAAACACAATCCGGGAATTCAAACCCGGCCAAACTATTAACATAATCAACAATCATCCTAGCAATTCAGTATTTCGACTCACGATACATTATATCAATTTACTACTTTCTTCAACACTTTCCAACTCCCATAAAGTCAATAACAACCTTATATATAGTCCAACAACATCATTCTAACATCATGACGTTTCATACATGCAAGAACATAACATTCAATTCACCTCACCTTCCGAAACAAACTTCCAATTACTAATATTTTACTAAGTTCATTATGCTTCTACTTGTAATATAAGCTCCACAACACGACGATCGGCATACTAATTAAGACTTGCTCACTATCCATTCATCAAACACACACACACACGGCCATTTGCAACTACACACTACACGGCCATACTGTTATATCCCGTATTTTTGAACCTCGGAGCATCTGCTGGGGTGGGGCCCACATATCGAGATTTTTTTTGGAACATCTGAAAAGTCATATGAATCACATATGTAAAGTTAAACACAACTCATGAAGTACCTTTGAACCAAATCAAAGTGGAAACCCTCCAAAAGAATATTTTTAAGAAAACATTTTCGGGTGACCTGACTTTGGGGGGCAAAAACTGTATTGTAAGTTTGGAATTTCAAAAATACCTTGAAATAGAAGTTGTAGATAATTGAATTAGCTTTCCATCCATAGATCGTGGGTTCCCAAGTGACGTCGGTACAAGGAGATATGAACGTTTTAAGGTCGAAAGGTCAGTGGGCTAGGCCCAACTCGGGACCAACCGAGTTGGCCCAAAAAAATGAAAAAAAAATTCAGGCCCAAGTGAGGAGCCATTCGGCCATGGTCCATAAAAAGGATCCAAGCCCATGGAATTAAGTCATGTGGTCAATGAATAAAAGACCACTTAATCATCCAAATTCCATAGAACTTTCAAGAGAAAGAATAGGAGGAAAAACAAGAGAAAAACAAGAACAAAAAGAGGGCATTTCGGGTTTGGCCATAGAAAAATCACCCCTCAAAATCTTGCCTCTAAAATTATTTTCTTGTTGAATTCCTACTAAATTAAGTGTCCTCTACAACTTGGTGTAATTGTTTTGGAAGAAGGAGCACTTATTTCTTCAAGTTGACAACTTGTTCAAGTGAAGAAGTTTGTAGAAAAAGGTAATAATCAATTCCTTTTTCTTATGTTATGAAGGTTTGTTTATGTTGTGGTATGTAGAAATGAGTAGAAATTATGGAAATAAGGAAGTTTGCAAAGTGGGTATGTATATATATATGTAGCCATGGGTGTATATATGTTGTATACATATATGAGTTGAATTTTATGTTGCATTCTAGTTGTGGTTATGATGGAAATTATATTGGGAATGAAAGTTGAATGAATTTTGGTTGAAGTTGGAATATAGATGATTATGTCACTTTAGAATAATTTTGTGATATTATGGAAATGAAGTTGTTAAGATGTGAATTATGATTATGGTTGATGAATTTGGAAGTTGGAAATTTGTTATGAAGTTGTATGCCAAAGATTTGATGTTTTGCATAAGTTATGATTTTGGCGGAAGATTGTATATCATGTATATCGAGTGTATATCTTAAGGAAAACGATATGAAATGTTTCTAGAACTATATGGTGATGATCATGATGGTTGTTGAATATGAAATTATTGATCTTAGTTGAAAGTTGGGTTGAATTGAAGATTATGTCAACTTGTGAGAAAAATGACTAGTTGAAGGATATTTGTGTTTTTAATGTTCATTGTTGATATTGTTGTTGTCGTTTGGGTTGTTGTTCATGATTTATAGCCGAGTTGAATTCTCGGGTTGTCATATGTATAGGGGAAGTGCTGCCGAAATTTCGGTAGCCAAATATGCTTAAAGTTGAAATAATGGCATTAATAATTCACAATTGGTAAACTTGACCAATTGCAGTTTTTCGACGAAACGGGAAGTGAGTTTGGAAAGGCTTAAGGAGCGCGAAAGGTATGTAAAGCAACCCCAATTCTTCCCTTGGCATGCCCCTAGTGTGTTAGGGTCGGATCCGGGCCTCGAAGGACCTCTTGGCCCTCGGAATCCGCAAGACAAAATTTCAGTTTTTCCTTCAGTAGAATTGAACCATTTTGATACGCTTTTTTTTCTGAAATTATGCAATTTTGCTCTAAATTATTCAGAAAGTCATAGAATGTTTGTATAACCTTTTTAGGTGATACTATATGCTTAGAGGGCACAATTTGAGCCCGCCGCCTTGTTTGTCCCAAGGTTGGCCCGCTATTTACGGTTTTGCCCCTAATGTGTTAAAGCTTCCTTTTTAAGCGATTTTTGAAAGAAATGTTTTAATTACCCTACTAATCGCTTAACGAATATTATTTTAAATATTCTGTTAAATATTATAAATTATTTTGACACTCGGAATGACTTCGCGAAAGTTATACTTCTGTAATTTATTATGATATCCGAAATACATTTATTATGATTCCGTCCGACCCCATTGGATTTGTTTGTCTTTGATACGCTTCATCGAGTCTTTGAAAACATTTATTATATTTTTAAATTGCATTAGTCTCTCACTACTCCATTCGTGGATGTCCCAATGTTTCCCACACTGAGCCCGGGCCAGGATATGTTGTCAAGCGTAATTCTCTGCATTGTTCGCCGCGCCCCGATGTGAGGGGGCAGGTATACGCGTACATGGGTCTGTGGAGTATGATGTGCCATGTCCGCCTATTCTGATCTGATCTGTTATGGCCATTCTGATATGACATTTTATGATACGGGGCCACGCCCCCTTTTCTGATTCCTCCGTATTGTGGCACCAGTGTCGGGAGGGTGACCACGTTCTGTCTGCCGAGTCCCGTGGCAGGGATCGGATATGATATGACATATGTTTCTGTACACATTCTGTCTGATTTGGAAATATGCATTTGACACTCTAGATTTTGTACCCATTTTCTGTAATCATTATGATTTGACTTCTGTGATTCCGCTTTACATATTCAGTACATATTTCGTACTGACCCCCTTTCTTCGGGGGCTGCGTTTTCATGCCGCGCAGGTACTGACGACAGGTTCGCTGATCCACACGTTTAGGATCCTATTTCTGCTATTTGGGGCGCTCTCTTCTACAGAGCCCATCTTTTGGTACAGTCTGTCACTGCTATCTGGATATGTACTTTGTTCAGGGTATGACGGGGCCCTGTCCCGTCTTATGATTATGATATGTTCTGTAGAGGTCGGTGGATACATCTGTGTGGGTTCTGTACATATGTTTGGGATATTTTGTTCTGTGATGGCCTTATCGGCCTATGTGTGCCAAGTCTGCTTTTCTGCTAAGTTCTGTAGCGACCACTAATATTATTATTATATTATTATTCTGTTAATATGCTAATTTGGGGTATCGGGTACGTATAGGTGCCCAGCTCGGGCACTGGTCGCGGCCCACGGGGTTGGGTCGTGACAAAAGTGGTATCAGAGCGGTTCGTCCTCGGAATGTCCACAGACCGTGTCTAGTAGAGTCTTGTTTATCGGTGTGTTGTGCACCACACCTATAAACAGGAGGCTACAGGGCATTTAGGATACTGCCCTTCTTTCTGTCTTAGATCGTGCGATAGAGCTGTGTTATCAGGATGACCCCTTCCTAACGAGTGGCTATATTTGCAGATATGCCTCCAAAAAAGGCGACAGCGGCCCAAAAGGCCAAGTCAGTTGCCGTAGGAGAGACTAGCCGGGTCCAGAGGACTACCAGGGCCCAGGTATATATTGCTCCGGAGACTTTGCCCCAGACAGAGGGTTCTTCTACACCGCCACTCGTGGAGGAGATTGGGGCAGCCGTAGCTGCAGATCGGGGGACGGCTCCACTGCCAGCTCCTGCAGTTCCAGTACCTGAGCCTCCAGCTCCACGGCCAGGCACTGAGGATCAGTCTATGAGGGAGGCAGTCCAGTTGCTGACTAGACTTGTGGCAGGGCAGGTTCAGGGGCATGGACTGGGAGGTGACCGGGCAGTCAGGCGTGATAGTTCGAGAGCCCGTGCGTTTTTGACTTGTAACCCTCTAGAGTTCTTCGGGACAAAGCCCGAGGAGGATCCTGAGGAGTTCATCAGGAAGATGCGACGCACTCTAGATTTGATTAATGCTTCCGAGACAGAGTCAGTCGCGTTAGCTTCATACCGGTTATATGATGTGGCGGCAAACTGGTACGAGTCATGGGGGCTATCCAGGGGGGACGGCGCTCCTCCAGCAGTTTGGGGCGATTTTTCTCGGGCATTTCTTGGACATTTTCTGCCCCCACAGTTGCGACGAGCCAGATCTGATAGATTCTTATTATTGAGGCAGAAGGGCTGCAGTATCCGGGACTACAGTTTGGAGTTTGATTCCTTGGCCCGATATGCACCTACTGTGGTGGCTACTATGGCGGACCGGATGCACAGATATATTATGGGGCTGGATCGGTATTTTGTTGATAGCTGCTTAGTGTTGGCTGCTCAGCCCGGTATGGACATTGCCCGTATCCAGGCCCATGCCCAGGGTATGGAGGATCGGGGCAGAGGAGGACACCAGCCTGACAGGGGCCAGGATCGGAGACAGCCCAAGAGGGCCAGGTCATCTGGAGATTTTCGGGGCAGACAGCCCCAACAGCCGCAGCAGCCTAGCAGATTTTCATCTCAGCCAGCGCAGAGCGCGCCTCCCCAGCCTACAGGTCGCAGGTTCGATAGCCCAGGGTATTCAGGAGCAGGCCAGAGCTCCAGGGCTTCAGGTTCGCGGACAGATAGGGGTTCTGGTCAGATGACGCCACCCAGGGTTCAGTGTTCTTTTTGCGGCAGATACCATACGGGAGAGTGCTACAGAGCCACCGGTGCATGCTTTTTTTGTGGCCGTCACGGCCATTCTGTGAGAGATTGCCCGTATAAGGGTAGTTCGGGTGGTGCAGCGCAGCCTACCGGATCAGCCGCTGGGTCTTCATCGTCGTCAGTGGCTATGCGCCCTACGGGGTAGGGTTTTCCAGCACCAGCAGGTCGCGGCAGAGGCCGTGGTGGAGCTTCTGGTATTAGCGGTCCTTCGAACCGCATTTATGCTTTGGCCAGCCGCCAGGATCAGGAGGCATCTCCTAATGTCGTTACAGGTACTTTATTGGTCTTCTCTCGGTCTGTGTATGCATTAATTGATCCAGGTTCGACTTTATCATATATTTCACCCCTTGTTGCCGGTAAAATTGGTATTATGTCTGAACCTATAGAGCCATTTGAGGTAGCCACGCCGATAGGGGATTTTGTTGTAGCGAAACAGGTTTATAAAGACTGTTCTGTGATCGTTTGTGACCGTGACACTAAGGCAGATCTGGTAGAGTTAGATATGACTGAATTTGATGTTATTATGGGTATGGATTGGCTAGCTTCCTGTTACGCTAATGTTGACTGCCAAAATAAGGTAGTTCGCTTCCAGTTTCCCGGGGAGCCAGTTATAAATTGGGCTGGTAATACAGCATCGCCGAAAGGTAAGTTTATTTCATACCTTAAGGCAAAGAAAATGATCAGAAAGGGTTATATCTATCATCTGGTTCGGGTGCAAGACTTGGACGCCGAGACGCCGACACTTCAGTCAGTCCCCGTGATTAATGAGTTTCCAGATATTTTTCCCGACGAGCTTCCAGGTCTTCCTCCAGAGCGGGAGATAGATTTCTCTATTGACTTACTCCCAGACACTCAGCCTATCTCTATTCCTCCGTATAGAATGGCGCCTGCAGAATTAAAGGAGTTGAAGGAGCAGCTGAAAGATTTGTTGGATAAGGGCTTCATCAGACCTAGTACTTCGCCTTGGGGAGCCCCGGTATTATTTGTGCGTAAGAAGGACGGGTCGCTGCGTATGTGTATTGATTATCGGCAGCTGAATAAGGTAACTATAAAGAATAAATACCCCCTCCCCAGGATTGATGATTTGTTTGATCAGCTGCAGGGCGCTAAGTGTTTTTCGAAGATAGATCTTCGATCCGGTTACCACCAGGTGCGAGTACGAGAGGCCGATATCCCTAAGATAGCTTTCCGGACCCGATATGGGCATTACGAGTTCAGGGTTATGTCTTTTGGGCTGACAAATGCTCCCGCAGTATTCATGGATTTGATGAACCGGGTATTCAGGCCATTCTTGGATATGTTTGTAATTGTATTCATTGATGATATCCTGGTTTATTCTCGGTCTGAGGCGGAGCACGCAGATCATCTGAGATCGGTATTAGGGGTACTCCGGCATCAGAAGTTATATGCGAAATTTTCTAAGTGCGAATTCTGGCTGTCTTCAGTGGCCTTCTTGGGGCATATTATTGCAGCTGATGGTGTCCGGGTGGACACACAGAAGATTGAGGCCGTGAAGAATTGGCCCAGACCTACGACGCCCACAGAGGTACGCAGTTTCCTGGGGTTAGCAGGTTATTACAGGAGGTTTGTGGAGAAGTTTGCTTCGATTTCAGCGCCTTTGACAAGGCTGACTCAGAAGGGAGCTAAGTTCCAGTGGTCTGACGCTTGTGAACGGAGCTTCCAGTTGCTGAAGGAGAAGCTGACTATAGCCCCAGTTCTGACTCTTCCAGAGGGACCGGACGGGTATGTTATTTATTGTGACGCTTCTGGCATGGGGTTAGGCTGTGTATTGATGCAGCACGGCAGAGTTATAGCGTATGCTTCCCGGCAGCTCAAAAAGCATGAGAAGAATTATCCTACCCACGATCTGGAGCTCGCAGCGGTGATTCATGCTCTGAAGATATGGAGACACTATTTATATGGCGTTCATGTGGATATCTATACTGATCATAAGAGTCTCCAGTATATTTTCAGGCAGAGAGAGCTTAATTTGCGACAGCGGAGGTGGCTGGAGCTTCTGAAAGATTATGACGTGGATATTCTGTATCATCCGGGTAAGGCTAATGTTGTTGCCGATGCGCTCAGTCGGAAGTCTATGGGCAGTTTGGCCGATTTACAGCCAGACAGGAGAGAGATAGCCCGTGATATTCAGCAGTTGGCTAGTCTCGGGGTTCGTCTGGCCGATTCTGGAGATACACGGATTTCTGTTCGAGGGGTTTCTGAGTCATCTATCAGGGACGATATTAAGCGGCATCAGTTTGAGGATCCTGTCTTAGCTCGGTACAGGGACACAGCCTATGATAAGGAGAGGACTCCGTTCGAGTTTTCACCGGACGGCACTATGTTATACAGAGGCAGGTTGTGTGTACCTGATATTGCAGGCCTTCGGCAACAGGTTATGAGCGAGGCACATTATGCTCGCTATTCGGTCCATCCTGGGTCTACGAAGATGTACCATGATCTCCGATGCTTATACTGGTGGGACGGCATGAAGCGGGATATTGTAGAGTTCGTCGCCCAGTGCCCTAATTGTCAGCAGGTCAAGATTGAGCATCAGAAGTCGGGTGGACTGTTGCAGGAGATGGAAATCCCGACTTGGAAGTGGGAGGTTATTAATATGGACTTCATTACAGGTTTGCCTCGCACTCCACGGAAGTATGATTCCATCTGGGTCGTTGTTGATAGGCTGACGAAATCAGCCCATTTTCTTCCCGTCAGGACTACTTATTCCGCCGAGGATTATGCCAGGCTCTATATTAGAGAGATTGTGAAGCTTCACGGAGTTCCTATATCTATTATTTCTGACAGAGGCGCCCAGTTTACGGCGCGTTTCTGGAGGTCGTTTCAGGAGGGACTCAGGTGAGTCTGAGCACAGCCTTTCATCCTCAAAGCGACGGACAGGCCGAGCGCACTATACAAACGCTGGGGGATATGTTGCGGGCCTGCGTTATTGATTTCAGAGGCAGCTGGGATGATCACTTGCCATTGATTGAGTTTGCATATAATAACAATTACCATTCCAGCATCCAGATGGCTCCGTACGAGGCTCTATATGGCAGGAAATGCAGATCGCCGATTGGCTGGTTTGATATTGGTGAGTCAGAGTTGATTGGCCCAGATATGGTCCAGCAGGCCGTGGACAAGGTAAAACTTATTCGGGAGCGACTGTTGGCAGCCCAGAGTCGACAGAAGTCATACGCGGATAAACGGCGTCGACCGTTGGAGTTTCAGGTAGGCGATTGGGTATTCCTGAAGGTATCGCCTATGAAAGGCGTGATGCGGTTCGGCAGAAAGGGTAAGCTCAGTCCGCGTTATATTGGGCCTTATCAGATTGTTCGAAAAACTGGAAATGTCGCCTATGAGCTAGATTTGCCATCTGATTTGGAAGTGGTACATCCGGTATTCCATGTGTCTATGCTCCGCAAATGCATTGGTGACCCTTCCAGAGTATTCCCTGCTGATGATATTCAGGTGACGGAGCAGTTATCGTACGAGGAGCAGCCCGTATCTATTTTGGATCGTCAGGTAAGGAGGCTTCGGAATAAAGATGTAGCCTCTGTTAAGGTACTGTGGCGGAACGATAATAGGGAGGAAATGACATGGGAGGCCGAAGAGGAAATGAAGAAGAAATATCCTCATTTGTTCTCTATACCCACAGGTAACCTTAAATCCCTGCTTTAATTTATTCCAATATCAATCGTGTGTCATATGTGATGTCTGTAAACATGAACTCCCCCAAAGTATTTTCAAACCCTATGAGATTAATTTAACATTCGAGGATGAATGTTCTAAAAGGGGGGAGGATGTTATATCCCGTATTTTTGAACCTCGGAGCATCTGCTGGGGTGGGGCCCACATATCGAGATTTTTTTTGGAACATCTGAAAAGTCATATGAATCACATATGTAAAGTTAAACACAACTCATGAAGTACCTTTGGACCAAATCAAAGTGGAAACCCTCCAAACGAATATTTTTAAGAAAACGTTTTCGGGTGACCTGACTTTGGGGGGCAAAAACTGTATTGTAAGTTTGGAATTTCGAAAATACCTTGAAATAGAAGTTGTAGATAATTGAATTAGCTTTCCATCCATAGATCGTGGGTTCCCAGGTGACGTCGGTACAAGGAGATATGAACGTTTTAAGGTCGAAAGGTCAGTGGGCTAGGCCCAACTCGGGACCAACCGAGTTGGCCCAAAAAAATGAAAAAAAGATTCAGGCCCAAGTGAGGAGCCATTCGGCCATGGTCCATAAAAAGGATCCAAGCCCATGGAATTAAGTCATGTGGTCAATGAATAAAAGACCACTTAATCATCCAAATTCCATAGAACTTTCAAGAGAAAGGATAGGAGGAAAAACAAGAGAAAAACAAGAACAAAAAGAGGGCATTTCGGGTTTGGCCATAGAAAAATCACCCCTCAAAATCTTGCCTCTAAAATTATTTTCTTGTTGAATTCCTACTAAATTAAGTGTCCTCTACAACTTGGTGTAATTGTTTTGGAAGAAGGAGCACTTATTTCTTCAAGTTGACAACTTGTTCAAGTGAAGAAGTTTGTAGAAAAAGGTAATAATCAATTCCTTTTTCTTATGTTATGAAGGTTTGTTTATGTTGTGGTATGTGGAAATGAGTAGAAATTATGGAAATAAGGAAGTTTGCAAAGTGGGTATGTATATATATATGTAGCCATGGGTGTATATATGTTGTATACATATATGAGTTGAATTTTATGTTGCATTCTAGCTGTGGTTATGATGGAAATTATATTGGGAATGAAAGTTGAATGAATTTTGGTTGAAGTTGGAATATAGATGATTATGTCACTTTAGAATAATTTTGTGATATTATGGAAATGAAGTTGTTAAGATGTGAATTATGATTATGGTTGATGAATTTGGAAGTTGGAAATTTGTTATGAAGTTGTATGCCAAAGATTTGATGTTTTGCATAAGTTATGATTTTGGCGGAAGATTGTATATCATGTATATCGAGTGTATATCTTAAGGAAAACGATATGAAATGTTTCTAGAACTATATGGTGATGATCATGATGGTTGTTGAATATGAAATTATTGATCTTAGTTGAAAGTTGGGTTGAATTGAAGATTATGTCAACTTGTGAGAAAAATGACTAGTTGAAGGATATTTGTGTTTTTAATGTTCATTGTTGATATTGTTGTTGTCGTTTGGGTTGTTGTTCATGATTTATAGCCGAGTTGAATTCTCGGGGTGTCATATGTATAGGGGAAGTGCTGCCGAAATTTCGGTAGCCAAATATGCTTAAAGTTGAAATAATGGCATTAATAATTCACAATTGGTAAACTTGACCAATTGCAGTTTTTCGACGAAACGGGAAGTGAGTTTGGAAAGGCTTAAGGAGCGCGAAAGGTATGTAAAGCAACCCCAATTCTTCCCTTGGCATGCCCCTAGTGTGTTAGGGTCGGATCCGGGCCTCGAAGGACCTCTTGGCCCTCGGAATCCGCAAGACAAAATTTCAGTTTTTCCTTCAGTAGAATTGAACCATTTTGATACGCTTTTTTTTCTGAAATTATGCAATTTTGCTCTAAATTATTCAGAAAGTCATAGAATGTTTGTATAACCTTTTTAGGTGATACTATATGCTTAGAGGGCACAATTTGAGCCCGCCGCCTTGTTTGTCCCAAGGCGGGCCCGCTATTTAAGGTTTTGCCCCTAATGTGTTAAAGATTCCTTTTTAAGCGATTTTTGAAAGAAATGTTTTAATTACCCTACTAATCGCTTAACGAATATTATTTTAAATATTCTGTTAAATATTATAAATTATTTTGACACTCGGAATGACTTCGGGAAAGTTATATTTCTGTAATTTATTATGATATCCGAAATACATTTATTATGATTCCGTCCGACCCCATTGGATTTGTTTGTCTTTGATACGCTTCATCGAGTCTTTGAAAACATTTATTATATTTTTAAATTGCATTAGTCTCTCACTCCTCCATTCGTGGATGTCCCAATGTTTCCCACACTGAGCCCGGGCCAGGATATGTTGTCAAGCGTAATTCTCTGCATTGTTCGCCGCGCCCCGATGTGAGGGGGCAGGTATACGCGTACATGGGTCTGTGGAGTATGATGTGCCATGTCCGCCTATTCTGATCTGATCTGTTATGGCCATTCTGATATGACATTTTATGATACGGGGCCACGCCCCCTTTTCTGATTCCTCTGTATTGTGGCACCAGTGTCGGGAGGGTGACCACGTTCTGTCTGCCGAGTCCCGTGGCAGGGATCGGATATGATATGACATATGTTTCTGTACACATTCTGTCTGATTTGGAAATATGCATTTGACACTCTAGATTTTGTACCCATTTTCTGTAATCATTATGATTTGACTTCTGTGATTCCGCTTTACATATTCAGTACATATTTCGTACTGACCCCCTTTCTTCGGGGGCTGCGTTTTCATGCCGCGCAGGTACTGACGACAGGTTCGCTGATCCACACGTTTAGGATCCTATTTCTGCTATTTGGGGCGCTCTCTTCTACAGAGCCCATCTTTTGGTACAGTCTGTCACTGCTATCTGGATATGTACTTTGTTCAGGGTATGACGGGGCCCTGTCCCGTCTTATGATTATGATATGTTCTGTAGAGGTCTGTGGATACATCTGTGTGGGTTCTGTACATATGTTTGGGATATTTTGTTCTGTGATGGCCTTATCGGCCTATGTGTGCCAAGTCTGCTTTTCTGCTAAGTTCTGTAGCGACCACTAATATTATTATTATATTATTATTCTGTTAATATGCTAATTTGGGGTATCGGGTACGTATAGGTGCCCAGCTCGGGCACTGGTCGCGGCCCACGGGGTTGGGTCGTGACACATACCATGCACACACACAACTTCAATTTTTCCATTTTCCACATCTCATCCACAACAATAGCAACCAAACACTTGACAACAATTGAAATACAATTCCTACACCTATATGTACATACACGGCCATATACTATATTCCTCTACTTCAAGAATTTCATCCATTTTTGCCTACTACAACACATATAATCTATGCATAACACATAAAACAAGGTTAGAATTTACCTTTCTTCTTCAACTTCTCACTTGCCTAACTCTTGGCAACTTGGATGATTTTGAACCTTTCTTGCTCCAACAACAACTCTACCTTGTTAAGCACCCTTTGCTTGGTAGGAATTGATTTTTGGAGGGATTTTATCAATTTTTCTTGTTAATCTTGAGCTTGGCCGAATGGCCCTTGAAGTTTGCTCTCTCTTTTCTTTCCTTTGCTCTCTTGAATCTTCTAGACCATTTAGGTGATAAAGATGACCTTATTCATCTTTTATAATCTACAATTTAATCCCACATGGGCTTGGGCCCATATTAATGGCCGGTTGGGCCTATTAATTTCCAAAGAAAAACCTTCAAGCCCAATTATATTTTGGGCTACTTCTCGCAATTCTTGAAAACAATTTTTCCGACTTCCAATTTTGCCCTTCGTCTTCCTCCATATTTCCACGAGTCATGTCGTGAATTCCCCTTTATGCTCTTAACCATTCTCATTATCTTCACTTCTAAATTTTTCATAAACAACTCGTGTGTCAAACACATAAAATATTGCTTTGCTTGTTGTCTCCCCGCGATCGTCTTGAATTGTCCGATTGCACAAAACGCGGGATATAACACTTTGATAGTTCAATGACTTTTGCTTCTGCTGTCTCATTAAGTTCCATGAACTACTCACTGTAAATTTACCAGATATAGTTAAAGTCCACCATGGTACATCTGCATCTGTTGATTGCCCTATTATGCTCAGTTAAGATCTAGCATGATTCACCACTTGCTCTGGTAACACTGCACTCATTTTTCGGAAATCCCAACCCTCTGAACTCATGAGTTCAGCTACCTTTTCTATATTGTGATCTGTGGTTGAGAAATCCCTGAGAGGACCCAATCTTGTCCAGTTGTCTTCCCAGAAATCACATGAACCATTTCTAGGTTCCCACTAAATTAAGTGATCCATTTGATCCCTAGCTTCCAACATCTTTTTCCATACTTGTGAACCTCCCTTCTATTGTACCCTTGTTGGTTTCAGCTTCTTACAATATTTATTCCACAGAAAGGTAGACCATAAAGAATTTGAGGTCCTAAATCTCCACCATAGCTTAGCAAACAAAGCTTTAGAAATATCAAACAAGGACCTAAATCCGAGTCCACCCTCTGCTTTAGGCATGCAAATCTTCTTCCATGATACCCAATTTTTTCTTTTATCCTCTCCCTTATTGCTCCAGAAAAACCTTGCAAAGATCCTACAGAGCTAGTTTAGAGTGTATTTAATAGGTAATACAGTAGATATCACATAAACTGGTACACTTTGTAGAACATTCCCTATCAACACAGCTTTACCATCAAATGACAGCAATTTGCCCTTCCAACTCTGCAATTTATCCTTTACTTTCTTGATGAGATCTTAGTAATAGACTTTCTTCTTTCTGGCATAAAAAATGGGGCATCCTAAATACTTGAAAGGGAACTGTCCCTTTGTGAAACCTGTCACCTGTTGCACTTCCTGCATCACTCTATTTGCCACCTTATGATACATGTAGAATGCACTTTTTTCGGTGTTGATCAGTTGACCAGATATTGCTTCATAATCTCTAAGAATGTCCATGATCATTTGTAAAGAATTCCTCTCAGCAGATGCAAATATTATAGTATCATCTACATATGCTAGATGATTAATATTGTCACTCCATTTAGGCAAGCCATACCCAACATACAAAGTATTGTCATACAATGAGTTTAATGCCCTTGATAGCACTTCTGCTGTCAAAATAAACAAAGCTGGTAACAAGGGGTCACCTTGTTTGACACCCCTTGTAGAATGAAAGAAACCTGTAGCTTTGCCATTAAACAAAATTGAATACCAGTTGTTTGCTATCAGTCTCCATATCTTATCAATGAATACTCCTGAAAATCCCATCTGATTTAGGACTTTTATTAAACAACTCCAGGAAACACTATCATATGCCTTTGCCATATCTAGCTTTAAGATCACATTAGTAGCTTTACCCTTCTTCCTAATGTCTGTGATAATTCCTTGTGTGAGCAAGACATTTTCAATTATACTCCTTCCCTTCACAAAACCAGCTTGATGAGGAGAGATTAGAGTAGGAAGGGCCTTCTCTAACCTATCATGCATAACTCTGGATAAGACTTTATTGATAAAGTTACTCAGACTTATTGGTCTTAAATATGAGTAACTTTGAACCATCTCTTTCTTAAGGAGCAGCACTACATTAGTATGAGTGATTGACTTTGGAAGAGTATCACCTTGGAAGAATGCAATTACCATTCTGAGCATATCTACTTCTACAATAGGCCAAAAAACTTGATAAAATAAACCTGAAAATCCATCTGGTCCACTGGCACTAGAACCACTAGGGTTGAACACAACTACTTTCACTTCCTCCTTTGAAGGAACCTTGAATAACATTTCATTGCTCTCATGATCCAATATGCATGGAATATGTTATAGAATATCCTCATTTGTATATCCCATATCTTCCTGAGTAAACTGCCTTTGATAGAACTCTATTGCTTCATTTTCCATTTCCTATTCATTGTCTAACCAGTTACCATCAAGATCTTAAATCCTCTGAATTTGTAGCCTTTTCCTCCTTCCTTTCACCAGATTATGAAAAAATTTGGTGTTTCTATCACCCTCCACAAACTTGTCAATCCCATATTTTTGTCTCCAATATTCCTCCTCATAGTGTAAGTACTTTTTGTGTTCAGCTTGGGATTGTTGAAGCAAACTTCTATTCCCACTACTAGGAGATTCTTCAAACAAATTTTCCTTAATTCTCACAATTTCCTCTCTAATGATGAATTGCTTGAAGATATCCCCATAAGTAGATCTACTCCATTAAGATAGCACCCCTTTTATATGCTTCAACTTCATCTTGAAACTGATAAAATGATCTTCATGCATACAGTTAGGACAATTCTACTCAACTGTGCCAAAGAAAGATTCATAATCCACCCAAAACTTGAGAAATTTGAAAGGTCTGTGTTGATTCTGAGTAACTTCCCCATAAGTACATAATAATGGAGCATGGTCAGAACAAGTTCTAGCCAAATGCTCCACCTCCAAATGAGTAAACCAGTTTTGTAACTCTGCATTCAGCAGCATCCTATCTAATCTTTCAAAAATGCAATCATTAGTGGCTCTTCCATTCCACCAAGTGAAAGGGTTTCCCTTGAACTGAATTTCCTCCAATTCACAAGAGTTGATACAAAAAGCAAAATCTTTAATATCTTGAGCAAGAATAGGTATCCCTCCTATTTTCTCTTCATCATTCAACACCACATTGAAGTCCCCTCCTATCATCTAAGGAAGTGACATATCATTTGCCAGGCTATAAATGCTATCCCATAGATGCAGTCTTTCCACCTTACTACATTTGGCATAAACTAAGGTAGTAACCAAAATTTTACCAGTATCATTAAAGACCAACTTTAGAGAAATTTGTTGCTCACTATCTGAAAAAACCTCCACCTCTATATTATCTGTTACAAAAAAACAGATCTTTCCATTGCTATTAGCTCCAGCCTGATTCATTTTCAGTCTTCTCCTATAAAACTGCAAGTGCCTAACATGTTGGAATGGTTCCATAAGTGCCACAAGGAAGAACTTATGATGTCTATGAAGCATTTGAACTCTTTGAAAAGCCTTTTGAGTCCTCACTGACCTGATATTCCAAATCAATGACTTTATCATCATTTACAATAGGCTTTAGCTGCAGATCTCTTTGGCACCACCCTGGTAGGCTGTTGTTTTTCTGCTGGTACAGTCTTGCCACTCTTCTTCTGATCCTTATTAGTGACTAATTTTGGAGAAACACCAACTGATTTTTGATTTCCCTTTCCAGTGCTGTATTGTTCCATCTCATTGACAGTCTCCACATCAAGACTAGGCTCATGACCTAGATCTTTTCCATCTTTAATCACATTATCATCAATGTTTTCCTTTAATAGACTACTGTGATCATTAACAAGTTTGTGTGAAACTAAGTCATGCAAATTTCTCATAGGAGAACTCTTTTTTATTGAAGACACCTTTCCACCACTTTGACTAGATTCAACCCCTTCTGTAGCCTCCACCTGCTTCCCATCTGTAGATGTTGAAAGAAACCATTATACTGATGAATCAACCTTCTCATGTGATTGATCTGCATCTAGATTCTATTGAGGAGAAACCACTATATCAGTATCTTGATCTAGCAAATCACTCTACTTTGGTATAACCTTCTCAGATAAGTCCCTTTCATCAACTTCCCCATCCTCTAGTTCATCTTCCACTCTATCACCCCATTTAGAAAGGGATAAAGCTTTTCCATCTTCAGATGAATCTGTATTCCCCAAAACATCCATCATAACTTTATCTTCTTCATGAGATTTCAGCATATCAGTATTACAAGCACTTACTATAACTTGATCACCACAGTCCTTAACATCAATTGTGATGTCTTCTATAACCCTCTCCTCCAGTTTCTCTATCAGATCATTAACTTTTACACCATTTTCTGCAGTTTCTTTCTCAATCATATCTTCTTCATTGAACAGAATAGAAAATTTGTTTTGCATAGCTACTGATTCCAATCCTTCCTTATCAGCATCATCGTTCTTCATTGGACTTTTCTCCTTTGTTACTACTCTATTATCTTTGACTGGATTGAATTTAACAGCAGTCCCAAACACCTTTCCCCTTGTTAAATATTTATCATGCTTAACCTTATTCCATGCACTCTCATCGGTCTTCAGGATAACCTCTCCATTTAGTTGTTCTTCTACTTTCTCATTCTCACCATTGTGACTACTTCTTAATTCAGGATGTAATATTCTACAACCCTCCTCATTATGCCTTTGTAATTTACACCTTTTACAGTACTTAGATCATATTGAATCTTAACATCCACATCCCTAATCTTTTTATTCTCCTTGTCTACAATCTCCATACTTACAGAATCAGGGAGTTCCTCCATTAAGTCAACTAGAACCTTAACCCTAGCACAACTAGGTTGAGTTTTATTGATAGTAGCCATGTCCAATTATAGAGGTTTACCTACAATAGATGCCAATGAGAACTAAGACTCCCTAACAAAGAAGGTAGGTAATAGATATGGGAATGAAATCAAGCCATAGCTTTCATAGTTTCTTCTTCAACCTTAAACGATGGATCATAAATCAAAGGCCTCATGGGATAATAATATCCATCCTTGGAATGAATGTTATGAACACCTTTAGATGTCATAGTGATAAAATCTTCCAGTCTTTCCAATCGCATCAAAATATGATGATGCCTAAACAAACCAACCCTACAACCTCCTTTAATTCCACATTGTTTAGGAATTTGTATTCTCAATTCTTCAAGTTCAGGCCAGCCATGAGAAAACTTTCCCACCACTGCATAGTCAAGTTCTTCAATAGAATTCATACATAATACTTCATCTTCTATGCAAGTAACCACTTTCTTTGCATCTTTTGTTACTACAGGCTTGATCTCTATGTGTTGAACATCAACTTTGGTCGTGTGCATGGACAAATCCAGCGGCTACATGTTAACAAGATTGCCGTACATTAGGGTTTTGTCTAGGGTTTTACTCATGTTCTCTACTATAGAAGGATTTGTATTCGTGGTTGAGGGATTTAATAGAGGAAATTGAGATGAAGAAGCAAATTTCATGACCAACCACCAGTGGTGGCTGGCCGCCGGCCACCATCATGACATTAGGGTTTACTCTCTATTAGGGTTTTGCATGGAGAGAGAAGAGAGCAATTGATGATAAGCATTCCTTATGGACCAAAAGTGCTGATGGATTCATTACATAAATCAACATGAAGACATTTAAAATTGATACTCTCTTCGTCCCAATTTATGTGAGAGTATTTGATTGCATAAAATTTAAGAAAAAAAAAGACTTTTGAATCTTGTGGTCTAAAACAAGTTAAAAAAAAATTGTGGCTAAAAATCATTTCATTAAAAGTAAGTTGAGAATTTTTGAATTAAATTGCTGCTAAATATAAAAAGGTATTCTTTATTTTGGGATTGACTAAAAAGAAAATCATATAAATTGGGACAGAGGGAGTACTAACTAATAATATATAGATGAAAGGGTCATTTATGCCCTGATCCGCATCGCTAGGAATAGTCAGCGTGATCACCCGCGAGCAGGAACACCTACCGGAGGTTCTTCATGTAGGATGGAATCTTGGGAAGTAACCACCTCATTAGGAGTAATGGGGGCATGAGCATCCAAGGATACCCAGGAATAAAGGCTTCGTCCCCTTCCTAAGGAGACGCTGGCTCGTAACAGGCTGCTTGGCTTGCTCGGCCTCCATCTTCATCTCCCCAGTATCCGTTTCTTCAGGGAGGGCAAGAGTACGGGCACAATCTCTGTCTCATCCACCAACTGATTGGTTGTGTACCACTTGGGGACTGCCCCTGGAGCTACTTATATCCCCTTAGTGGTGCTCGTGTTTTTTTCCCTCCAGATTTCTTCATTTTCTTGGAAGACCCAGCTGGTCAAGAGGACTTGAAGCCCTTTCCTTCAGAAGCTGAAGAGGGGACCTCGAAGCTGGACTTGTCGGAGCCATCAATCCCGAATATGCTGTTGTGTGCCTGAAAAAGAGGAAACACTCTGGACTTAGGAGCGATCCCTAGAAGAAAATATTGTTAGTGGTAATGCTCTAGGCCATTGTGTGGACCTGATTTGTTAATTATGTTTTTGATTAATAAAAGAAGTTTTATTTATATTTCTTATTATTATATTGTTTTCATGTTACATATAATAATATATGTCCCTAGTTGATCATCATTTATAATTTAATTATATTGATATAAGACTAGTATGAGCTTAATCAATAATTATGTGTATGATACAAATTAAATTCAGGTATTTGTTAGAGAACAACATACTGGATAGACCCGTTATGGGATCACTACATGAATCAGTGTCATAAGTGATTCTAATAATAGTTATGTCAATTAATCCTCACACCTGACATTATCACAGTATCCTACATAAGGAACATTTTGTTTGGAAATTCACAAACATTACCTTTAACTGGAAAATTATAAAGTGTATGATTGAACATAATGTGAACTATGTGGAGGATAGTAATTATTCAAGATAGAATTTTCCCTCTCTCGGAGAGAAATATCTTTTGGGCCCCTACATTAATAAGACTGAGAAATGCATGGCCGTGCTCAGATAAACTGAAAGAGCTATCAGTATTATTTGACTTATCAGTTTACTAAGGGGTCGAGAAATTATATTTGAACAATATAAGGAAGACACTATACATGCCTTATGTTCGAATTAGATATCGTGTGACAAAAGGACTATGACATATGCTATTTAATTAGGTTATTACGAACTTTAAATAATTATTACTTGGGTTAGTCATAATGTCTTGCAAGAGACCAATTATGATTTGTGAAATTAATATAGTATTAATTCTACTACCAACCTAATATAAACCTATTGGGTCGCACATCAAGAATGTGATGAACCGACTGGGTTATTTTAGTAAATTTTTATTTATATATTATGAGTATATAAATTCATATTTCTGTTGTTGCATTATTTAGATAATGTAATCTGAATTTATTTTATCATATCACAATACTAACAGTGGTATGCCAATAATATATCAATATCACAAGTACCAACGGTGGGTACGCCAACAATGTATCCAAGTACAAATACCAACAAGGAATATGTCAATTCTACCTCAATCATGACAATAATACAGATTTCAATATCTACCAACTAATCATGGCATCAACCGTTAAAATGGAATAATCAAAGCACACATAACGGGGTGGCCAGTCCCAACACACAACAAGGCCCAACCTAAGGCAATATCTAACCCAACTTCATACCCGAAGGTTCACATGCTGTCTCCGACATTATATTCTAAATATGTGCTTCGCTATGCGAAGTCTCACTAGAGGTAAGCCATAACCTAACTGGACCGCCGAACCGCAACACCAACAAGTCACTCCTTCGCTTTGCCCTTCCGCTGAACCTCAGAACCAAAGTAGTCTAAGCATAACCGAATTCTATATTAGAAATCATGAAGAATGATACTAATATTGCTACTATTTCAATTTGGTCCATTTTAACCCTAAAAATTGGAGAAATGGGCTCACGAAGGCAAAACGGGAAATTCGAGGGCAAAATACCAAATGGAGTCCAAGGTAATCATAATTCAACCATTAATTGCTGATTTAACTCAATAATTAGCCTAGATTCTGATTTCATGCAAAATCCCCAAATTAGGTATAAACCCTAAATCTCCAAATCCAAAATTTAACGTTAAAAGTGGAAGATCTATGATTAATAAACCTAGATTAGTCAATATCTAACAAAGCATCACCAATTTATTCATTAATAAACCTATGAACAATGTTCTTCCAAACCCTCTTCCAACTCTTACCACCAAGGGTTCATTAAGGGAGAAAGGAGAATCTAACATAATTATGGTTTAATGGAAGAATGAAGAAATGAGTAGGAATTATCTCCAAGATTTTCCTCCAAATATCCTTAAGAGGAGTTTCTTCAAGCTCAAATATCGAAATGGGGTAAAATGAGGGTCTAGGGCTTTTTAAAACTTCATCAATATTATTAACTGCCCATCACCCGCTGTAGCGGTACCTGGCCTGCTCCAGCGGCGCCTCCCCAGCGACCACCTGGCCGCTTTAGCGGTAATGACTAAACGTCATTGACCGCTCCAGCGGTGCCGATGCCGCGGTGCTAGTGCCGTCAAAGCGGGCACCAGACACCAGAAACTTAACCCAAGTTTCGTCTTTCGATCCAATTTTTGATTAAATCTCGAGGCCGTCTGCTCCCTGTAGTGGGCATTGGGAATATCTATGTTTAACCGGCTCACACATACCTGATAAAGGAGGGAGGTGTCCCGGAGAAGTACGGTTGTGAATCGTACCAGGAAAGTCGGAAAAACCCGCCAACCACTTAATGGTGCTCTAAAGGATGCATTTTAGAGTCGCCACCTAATTTTTAGGAAATTAGGAAAACCAGTTCGAAAAGGGTTCATTTAAAAACTATTTAATAGAAACCTAATCTACCATAGTCTGGGTAAGAGTTCTGGTGATCCCCCGAGGAAGGTGTTAGGCACCTCGATATTAAGGATCCACTCAATTGCGGTTTACCTACGAGTTCTAATAGTTTACCTTATGATTATAAATTGTTTTAGAGAAACAATTACGTAAGTATGGATTTCCGCAATAAAAGAGTGTCATTTACATGCAAAAGTATATTTTTTAAGAAATCATCAAAGTGTAATTTTGCTCAAAATTGAGCATGAGTGTCGGACTTGAACACCTAAGCTAATACCCGAAGGCTCTTAGCCTAAGTTGGACTCTACGTAAGTCCACCCGAAAAGATTTTTGAAAAAAAGATAGTATTTCAAAAATAGTTTTATGAAAAGTAGTTTTTGGGCATGCTATAGTATTTATATATAAATCATAGTATACTTAATTAAGCTATTCGATTTTATACAGATTTTAGTCTTATTATAAAATTCTATACACGTTTGCTCATGCTTCCCTTTTTTTTTTACTAAATCAGTCCAGCAACGTTTCTAAACAGTCCCCACCGGTCCAGTCCCAAAAGTTCCGGAAATGTTCATTCAAGTCCATAGGTTTTTCAAATCAGGCAGATTTAATCCTTGTTAGTTCGATTCCCATTTTTAGCATTAATGTTAATCAATGTGTAAAAGCGTTTTGGCGACTCAAATACATAGTTTAAAGCATAAGGGTTCCAAATGTAAAATTTAAAGCTCATGCAATTACGAATTAAAGGCAAGAAATGTAAGAGTTTGAGGGACTTGGGTCGACCAAGCCTAAGGGAAGGAAGAAAAATGCAATTCTAGATCCAACCTATGCTCCATCTGCGTTGCCCATCCATTTGAAGTTTGACTCGATCTATTGAAATTGATGGGCCTCGTGGAAGCCCATCAACGGATCTTGGGTTTGGAAAATAAAAGAGGTATACATAATTAGTATAAATCCAAAAATTTGAAAAAAAAACTAAAATACTGCAAAATTACCCCTAGATTGCTTATGACAAAATCGAAGAAATAAGCTACAAACATATACATTTAAGCTAAGCCCAAATATTAACTTAGACTGGCCATAAACGAACCAAACGAGACTGGCCCAGTCGTCGAAAGAGTAATAAAATAACCAGGCCCAAACTCTAAGGCCCAATTACGAGCTTCTCCCAAGTAATTATAAGCATTTAATTAAATATACGTAATATACAGGTTTGTATACTCCTCTCTTTCTCCCCATTTCTCGAAGTATGTTACCACAATGGTATACGTGGTATACCTCATGATATACCCTTTATCCTATCAATATTTTCTAGGTATAAGGACATGTATACCCTGAAGTTTCCATAAATATACTTGAATATGAGGAGCAAAACCTCTTGGACGGGCATACCCACCCATATTCAATCTAATCCTTCATGAAATACACAAAACTCAAGCCCAGCATATTCTAAAATCAGTCAGACAAGTATGGGGATTTTAAGCTATCCAGAGAGTCCATCCAAAACCCCCCAGAAAGACACTAGAGACCAACAAATAATGCCAAGCAGTCATGCATATGTAAAATGCAGCAGTGTAAAGAGAACATGCACAAAAAAGAGGACAACAAATGTATTTAGAGGGGTCTAATGCTCAGATAACTTCCTCAAATTTATTAGTTTCTAGTCATAATGGTTCAAACAATCCCTTAATACTTGGGAAGTCCCATATGTAATGCAGAAACAGAAAATGGAACACTTAGGAAAAGTAGGATCATCTTCCAAAATCCAGGGAAAGTCTAATGACTAGAGGGCAAATTATTTACAAAATCTCCAAGTTAAACAAACTAAAAGCACTAAGCTATTTCATGGTGCTCAAATCATGTACACTTAGAAGCAAATAACAGAAGAGTCCTACAGGACACATACCAAGGCACATAGTTACATTAATATTTTAGAAAGGTGAAACAAGCTTCAGCTACACAATCAATCTTAGTCGGGGCTTAGAGTGTCCTCTTGGGGGGCTGTTCGAGCATGTAGGAGGGGGAAACACCGGGGTGGGATAGACATGTAAAACATAGCAGGCAAACAAGATACACTTTAAGAAAAAAGATTTTGATTCAGGGGTTTAAAAGAATGATCAAGTCATAGTTCCAATCAATATTCCAAAAGCTTATATGCAGATTCAAGTTTAAACAAAGGCTGCCTAGTTATGACTAAGTTCAAGCACGGCACATGAGTGAAAACTTAGACAAGTTAAAGCTAGTACAAGTTTTACAATTTATGAGCAAGAATACACAAGGAACATAGGTTGGTTCACTAGTTTTTTTTTTTTTTTAAAGCAAGTCCCAGAATTTAAATGTAAATACTAAGTGTTGAGATTAGTGGATAGTGTCAACAACAGAGAAACTTCAGTATCTAGTTTTAGTAGTTGGAGGTCATAAACAAAATGTTTGAATAATGCAAGTTGAAAGAATTGCTAATATTCAACAGGAGAGCACACATTCATGGAATTGAGTCCTATAGGTATGGGTTCAACATATGAAACTTGAGGAACTAAAATGTGTGATCCTTTGAATGAATGGTCACAAGTACAGAAATGGAATAACACCACACACAGGATGATCACAAAGCTCATGTAGACTGTCATTCATAGGGGGGTCAGCAGATCTTTAATTTTTTTTTATGGTAGTTAGATAGGACAGAATTTTAAGGCAACAAGTCGTAGCATAGATGACATATGTAACTAAAAGGGTGAGACTGCTTAAACACATGAACGACCTCAGGTGAAGTTTTCAGCATGAAATCATACCCTCAGATAGACTTAAACTCAAGCAAGGAAAAGCAGATAACATTTAAGGCACTTAGTCAAGTACAGTTATACATGTTAGGTTTATTCATGTCTAAGTCCACACAGAAAAGCATCAAATGGGGGTTTGTCAAGGTTCTCCTTCAGATTATGAAGATAAGTGAAACCTAATAACATGTAGGCAAAGAACATAGGCAAGTTTCAAGCAGTTATGCTAGTAACAGGGCCAAGTGACTCAAAGACAGTATGTGTGAATCAAAGCAAATTCATAGAACCAAATTCCTGGCAGTCTAAACCATATAGGGAATGCATAACAAATAGTGAGAAATGGGAAAAATATGTGAAGCCAGAAGGTTTTTTTAAACTTTAAGCAAAGACAGAAATGGCTAGACAATATTGGCCAAGGCATAACACTACCATACACTGACAGATCAATAATCAATTGACTCAGCATGATGACACTCTCTATGATCTTATGAAAACTTTCAAACAACAAGGACACATGCAGACATGATCAAATTGTTTCATAACTCTTATTTGAACTAGAAAAAAACTTAGAACACATTTTTTCAGAGTAAACTTTCAAGCAAAGATAATCTATGTTTAAACAATGTAAGGGAAAACTCAATATTTTATCTTCTACAAAACAGTGAATTCATTTTAGGCCAAACACTGATCAAATAAGAGGGGTAAGGATTAATAAACACAAAAAGGAAGGATTAAAGGCACTTGATTTTATTTTGGACTTGATGAATACTAAACTGATTAGAATTTCAGCAAAAGAGAATAAACAATCAGGAGGGGAAAAGGAAAGGGGTTTACATGGTTGACAACTGTATAGAGCAATAACAAAAAATGGCTTAACAAAGCAGGCAAGTAGTCAAAAAATGAAATGGAAAAAATCAGGTAACTCACTACTCATACCACAATCTCATAACTTCACCCCAAAAATGAACTTCAAAAGATCAGAGCACAACCAAACATCAAATCCCCTCAACCTTATCCTTATTCTCCCCTTTTAAGCCATTTCATACCCTTTTTGGTTAGTTTCTAACTTATACAAAATCATAGACTTATCATAGGTGACTTAACTAATCAATCAGCTACATAACCTACTCATTTTGCTTTTTAAAAACAGACCTTAATGAACACTTTGATCCATATTTTGAACCAGTTTACAGCCTTACAATCAGAACAAGATATAAAACTGTATATAACAATAACCATCAACTGTATGAATAAGCAATAAAACAGTAACCATCAACTTGTATGAATAAGTAAATGAAAGGTAATTTCAAAAGGATTAATGATTACCTTTTTAGGGGGCAAACTAAAGGCCAAATGGGAGAATAGAATGCAAGATCAACACTAGAATAGGGGCCTCAAAAACTTTTCAGAGGAGGGAAAACTTGCCTCCTTTTTAAAGCATTCCCTTTATAGTATATTTTTCTAATATATATATATATATATATGTGTGTGTGTGTGTGTGTGTGTAGCCTCTATATGGAGTTGTGTTGTATATCTATATAAAATGGTATGATTTTTGTATTATGAATGTAAGCTTTTTTTTTTTTCAGCCAAAGGAAAGAAAAAATCACCCAAAACAAGAACAACAAACTTATTTATAGGCTGAAATCCTAGGCTTGGGGTTCCAATGGACAAAAAGGAATATTCTCCAATTGGAATTCCCTCCCAAAAATTCGAAAATTTTCAGTAACAAAGAAAAATTTCACCAGATTGTACAAAAATGGTATTGTCCTCCCCCAAAATGTACACACCTCAGCAAAAATATATAATCTAGCCAAAAAATGTTGAAATACACCACATTATCCCTAAAAATTAGGCACAAATACAGGGATAGTACAGACAGTTATACAATAAGACAAAATTCAACCAACAACAAATTCAATCGTGTTATACCCCACATTTTCAGAGCATGAGCATGACACATGCTTCCTCAAAAAAAAAAAATTGATTGACAATTATGTTGTTGCTACATAATTTAAACTCATGTTGATAGTGTTGTATCCCGTATTTTAGTACGTTGGATTATTTGTAAGCTGAGGTGGGGCCCACACGTCGATATTTTTTTTGGACATGTGACAAATTATATGAAGCACATATGCGAAGTTAAACACAACTCAAGAAGGACCCTTGAGCCAAATCGAAGTGGAAGTCCTCCAAACAAATATTTTTAAGTAACGTTTTCGGGTGATCTGACTTCGAGGGGAATAAATGGTATTATAAGTTTGGAATTAGGAAATATACCAAGAAATAGCAGTTGTATATAATTGAATTATCTTTCCAACCATAGGTCGTAGGTCCACAGGTGACGTCGGGACAAGGAGATATGGACGTGTTAAGGCAGAAAGGTCAGTGGGCTAGGCCCAATCCGAGCCCAACCGGGTTAGGCCCATGACCCATGTTTATTTAAGTGAAACTTCAGCCCTTTTCTCCTCAATTTTCATACCAAAACACCAGAAAATTCTGGAAAAAGAGAAAGAGGATCCTTGGAGAGAAGAAAAACCAATTTTGACCAAAATCTGAGCCCCGAATCCCGAAGCCCATGAAGGGAAAAGTGTTGTACGCTGCGTTGTCTTCAATATGAGCTAAAATAAATCAAGAAAAAGAGGATGGACGCGATGGCTGCACACTTGGGGTAAGATTACGATCCCTTTTCTTTGTTAACAAGTTTATTTAAAGTTTTAACGGATTAGAACGGAGAAAATAGCGATATAAATTCGTTTGTTGATGTTGTTGAATTATGGTTTGAGTTTGAGGAGAACTTTGGATAAAATATATATATATATTTCTTGTAGGATGTTGTTATTAATGTTATTGGTATTGATTTCAGCTTCTCTACGGAAATAAAATTACTAAATAGTTATACCGCAAATTGGTTGGTTGAGAAATTTAGAAAATAGTGTGTGGGCTGTTCTATGGCATACGTTGGTATTGGAAATGATGTTAATACTATTGGTATTGTTGTTGATAATTTGGCCGAGTTGAATTCTCGGATTGTTGTTGATCATTTGGCCGAGTTGGATTCTCGGAGTTGGTTGTATTTACAGGGGAAATGCTGCCGAAATTTCTGTAGATAAAGTGTTAGTTTAGAATTGGATTCTTAAGTAGCGGTAGCTAATGTTTGGTATTCACTAATATTGTTGTAGATTTTGGAAAAGCCGAGACTTAAGTTCGGATTAGCTTAGGAAGCGGACAAGGTATGTAAGACTTACCCTTTCTTTCTCTGGGCATGTCCTAGAGCCAAGTAAGGTATGATATGCACCTTGGGGTTACTCTATTCTTAAATTCCGAGTTTGTTTATGATTCTTATGCACTTCTTGATATGAGTATACTCAATATGATCGAGCTTATTATATGATTGAATAACGAGATGAGCATAAAGAGTTTTGTTCCTAAAAGAGTTCTGTAAGTTTTAATGTCCCTAAGTTTCGTAAACGATCGCGCATTGCTTTGAAACGTTCGTAAAGGTTTCTGTACTCAAATGTCCATAACTTTCTCATACTAAGCCGGATTGACTTGAAGCGTGTTTATGATCCTCAAGCGTCGATTTGTGTACTTACCTATCGAGTCTTGATTATGTGCATATGGTTTCTCACTACTTTGCTCGTGCATGCCTCAATGTATCTTTCACTGAGTCCCGGGCCAGGATACGTTCTCGTGCGTACTCCACTGCATTGTTCACCGAGTCCCTCTCACTTGCGGGCCGGGACACGTTATATGTATATGTATATGATGATATGATGATACGGGGATGGCGGCCAGGATGGCATATGATGACTTCATTCACCGAGACCCGCAATAGAGGGCCGGGACACGTTATATGCATATATGATATATGATGTTGACATGCACGATTTATTCCACCGAGTCCCTCACTGGAGGGCCGGGACACGTTATATGCACATATGATATATGATGTTGACATGCACGATTTATTCCACCGAGTCCCTCACTGGAGGGCCGGGACACGTTATATGTATATAAGATATATGATGTTGATATGCATGATTTTCATTTCAAAAGGCAAGTGCATTGATGTTTTTAAAAGTCATGTTTGTTTTGGTAAATCTCTGTCTCAGCTATGATTCTCTTTACTACATTTCATGCCTTACATGCTCAGTACATATTCCGTACTGATCCCCTCTTCTTCAGGGGATGCGTTTCATGCCATGCAGGTACATATAGATGAGTAGAAGATTTTGTCAGAAGATGATCCAGCGGGATTGGCGAGCTCCATTTCCTTCCGGAGCGTTGCCGAGTCGGAGTGTATATGTTATGATTTCTTGATTGATGTTAGAGACTATGCAGACAGAGTCATATATGTGGGTTGTCAGTATTGTAAGCGGCTCTGCAAGCCGATGTGTCATTATGCATTATGTCACAATTTCCATATGATTACAGATTCTACTTGACTTGAGAACGACGAAAAGGATGTTTCTGAAAGTCTTTACTATGTTTTTCATTTTTATTTGATTTAAGAGTCCTAAGAGTCCATATGATTATGTGTGTAATAAGAGTCAGCGGGTTCGCTCGGCCCCTACTAAGGGTCGGGTACCCATCATGCCCTAATCAAGATTAGGGTGTGACAAATCGGTAGTAAATAGTACGTAAACATATAAAATCCCTAAACTCGTATTGATTTTTGCATAACATCCCCTTGGAAATTATCTTGAGTCTTTTTGTTCTTAGTGTGTGATGCACAAGATGGCAAAGAGCTCTTTGTTCTGCCCATGGCAATCACACACTCAAAAGAAACCCAGCAACATCCAAAGAGTGCCTTTAATCAGGATTAAAACAGCATAAAAACCAAAATAAAACCTGGCACGAGATAGAACACGATTAGAGGAACAAAACCCCCTTAAAATCTCGTGCAAAGTGAACGATTAGAGGAACAAAACCCCCTTAAAATCTCGTGCGATTTGCCATGGAAAGGGGTTGCGATTGATCGCAAAGCACTAGGGTTAAGCCTCCAAGGATCGTCGGAGAAGACGAAGAGAACGAGGGTGGGAAACTGAAATTTTTCATTTATAACTTCAGTCCCGAGCCCTTATATACCCCCAACCCAAAAGTTATTAAAATAGTTTAAATGTCACGACCAAAACCGGAGGGCCGCGATTGACACCCAAGACCCTCCTTGTCTTAGTGCCATACTACCATTCCATCCATGAGTCACATCTTTTTGTGAACCTTTAATTTATAAAATGACGCTTCCGTCAAGTAAGACAGGACAAACTTTTCAATAAAACTCTTTTGTCAAATCAGGGAATTCTCCCTTATCGTTAATTCAAAGAAAACCCTTAGTCGCAATAAAATCTTTAAAAACAAAGCATGAAAAAACACATCGACCTATATGGTCGCTTTACACAACTGTCAACATCTCGACTTACTATCCACAGGACACTGTCTGCAAAAGTCTCTAACATACACGAGATACTATAACATAAGTACTCTGACTCAGCAACACTTCGAACTGAGATGGAGCTCACTAATCTAGCTGATAGCCTTCGCCCTGCTCGCAGCCCCTTCGGGCATAATAGCATAATGGCCCCTTCGGGCATCCCTTTCGGGCATCATAATCATCGTATACCAGCTGATCAGGTGGTTTACGTATATAACGCCTTAGCCCTTTTCCCTTCCCCATGAAATGATGTCGTGCATGTATGTAATTATGTAAATACATGAAAATCTTTGGAAACCATCAAAAGACTCCCTTTGGAGCAACTTTTAGTTCAAAACGGGAGCTTCTTCCCTTTTCTTAAAAACGGGAGCTTCTTCCCTTTTCTTAAAAACGGGAACTTCTTCCCCCTTTTCGTTTGTCTCCTTCGAGACTCAAAAATCAAATATGAAATGCATATGAATAAGGAAACCTTATGAATGTCCCCTTCGGGATTTAGACATCATTATGAAAATGTACAACTTATGGATGCCCCTTCGGGACTTAAGAGGTCAAGGATACGAATATCCCTACCCTGTCTAGGAATAGAGTCTTTGGAATCAGTTTATTTGCTGGGTTCATTTGGATAATAAGGATCTTCATCACTACCATAATCATCACCACTATCACGTCTCACTTTGAATGATCCATAACATAAGCTGAGGCCATGTGTTATATAGCACGCTCAGACATAAGCTAAGGCCATATATTATATAGCACGCTCAGACATAAGCTGAGGCCATATGTTATATTGCACACTCAGACATAAGCTGAGGCCATATGTTATATAGCATACTCAGACATAAGATGAGGCCATATATTATATAGCACACCCAGACATAAGCTGAGGCCATATGTTATATAACACACTCAGACATAAGCTGAGGCCATATATTATATAGCACGCTCAGTCACGTCATGAAATCATCTAGAACCTTAGGCTTGAAAATCTCTAGGATTGGAGTCATAGTAAGATTGTTCAGAAACTATAGACTTCTGGCATTTCTAAGAGTAAAAATATTATAGATGTCATGTATGGAATCAAAACATAGGAGTCATGCCTTTGAAAGAAAGGGACGAGCCTTAACATACATGGAAGCTCGCTTCTCGACTTTCCAACCTACCTCCTGTCTTGAAATCTACATATAAAACCATTCATACTATTGTTAGGCCCGTTGTTATATACCTATCCTAAGCCTCCAAATAAATCTTAGAATTTGCCGAAATATCGACAACATCTCCCCTGTTTATATGGCTAGCCCAAAATCTCAATTCAACAACCAACAACAACAACAACAATACCAACATCAACAACAATACTAACAACACCAAAATATTCCATAAACACCCACACGATGTTTGATCCAATTTCTCGATCCATAAATTCATTATACGCTCATGTAGTAACTTTTCCTCCGTAGATAAGCTTAAATCAATACTAATAAGGAAAGATTCATACCTTTCACCCGCTAGAATTGCAATATCTTTGATTACTACCTTGAATCCAAGCTAAGTTTCGCCGCAACTCGATATTATAATCGCATCTATGTGTTCTCCGAACTTAAATTCGGGGATTTCACTTAATTTGCGTTAAAATCTAGTGGACGGAAGTTGGGAGAGTTTTCTAGAAGATTTGGGAAATATTTGGAGTGTTCTTGGCTGAAAAAATGAGGTTTAGGATCAGATTTGATCCTTAAATAGTGGGTCAAATTCGAGTCCGGTCACTGTAGAAGTCACTGTAGCAATTCGATGATGTAGCAGCACTGTAGCAGCCGTTACTGTAGCAGCGTTTCTGCTCTGTCAGCCTAACTTGTAACATCCATAATTCTCCACTTTGATGCCGTATCGACGAGCGGTTTGTTGCGCTGGAAACTAGACACGACGAACTTTATTTTGGGCATTTACTTTGCTTCAAAACTCCTCATCTACTAAAAGATATTCTTTCTCCAAGTTGGGCCAAAATTACCCCTCATATTCTCTTCCAAGTTCTAGCAAATTTAATTTCCTTATTTCACTTGCCCTTCAATCCTTCTATAGCTTACTAGATGCACTTAAACCCTTATAACCATATGTTAAACACATATAAGCTCACATACCTCCTGAAAGGTAGCTCGAATCTCAACATATGAAACTATGGGGTGTAACATTAAAGTAGCCCCTTTAGTTCAAAACGTAATTTAAAAAGACCCCTCGTACACAAGTTAAATAAAAACACACAATTTTCGTGAAACCACGTATTTATATAAAACTAACACGTAAATTTATATTTTATAAAAATAAAGTCCATAATACATCATTTTAAAATATGAGCTTCGATACGAACCCAATATTGACATAATTCCAAGTAATATTTAAAAATACGAAAAAATGCGGTCAAGAGTACCGTAATTCATACGTTGTTTAAATTAACCATTTTCCCGAGCTAGACGGAACGACATGCATACCTTCTTTTCAAATCACATTTGTGAAAGCAAATAACTCGTAATTTCTTGTATTTGTTAATTTTATAAAAAATAATAATTAAACGTCAATTTTGCAATTTTTCGGGAGTTTTAAATTTTTAAAATTTTTAAGGGCATCCTTACTCCATCTTGGACTCGGAAATATGAAAACAATTTAAAATATACGTTTTACACGGTGAATATTAGGTGTCAACAATTGCCCCTACGATGTTCAAGGATGGCCTTTGACAAACCTAATTTTGACCGAACAAAAGATATTACGGCCTTCTTTCGCGCAAAATTTCAAAAGTATGGCCGGACCCCAGTTTCTAGGCTTCCTACATATCTCAGGCTACATGAGAATTCAGGTCGTTTGTAGTTTTGACTCTATGAGGAATATGACAAATAAGAGTTTTCTTTAAGCTATCTCGGGATGTCCCAAGATAACTATAGGAGTATGGCCGAGCCTCGATGCTTGAGTAGCCTATATATCCAAGGCTTTGGGAATCAGGCCAATTGTAGTGCGACTCGATAGCCCGAAAAAGGAATATCCCTTATGTGGGAACCCCTTTAGATATTTCCGGTTAAAAACCCGAACTAGAGGCGGTTTTGAGGAGGTCTTTTTGGTGTTGATATTTGGATTTTCCAATTCTCTGGTGTAGAAAGCTTGGCTCTCTTACATGGTTTTTGACCGGTTGCCTAAGAAACGTTCCACGTATGCTCCAGATGTGTTCAATACAGCTTTTGCTTCCGATCTTTGGTAGCTTCTGGCTTGTTCCGAAATGCTGAGTCCTGCGGAAACTAGCCTCACGCTAGATATGAGGTCTGGTAGATGTAACTGGATCACAATCTGCACTCAAAAGAATGCAGCAAGGTAGTATCAGAACAAACACTATGTACTGGTAGATATCATAGGCCAACTAAGATTAGTATCATGCATAAAATCACAAAATCAATAGAATAGACAGATAGGCACAACACATAACCATATGAAACTATCAATAAGAATCATCCAACACCGAAATAAGATAAGCCCACATAAACAGTAATCAATAAAAGTAATTGAACCTATGCCATTATAAACCAACTGTAACTCACGAATTATCTCAACTGCGTCACATATCTGTACACATATTGTCACGACCCATTTTGCTTAGGCCGTGCAGGCACTTACCTTCCCACCTCGGTAAGCGAACCCTTATTCCAACAATGAACTAATACATAAATTGAAGAAAGTTAAGTGGCTAAAGTCAACAAATACGTAAGTCTTACGATAGATATAGATAGATAGTAATAAAAAGTGCGAAAGACAACAAATACCCCGAGGGTCTAGTCTAAATAATACAAGAGCATCTAAGAAGAATAATACAGCCTGCAAGTACTAATACATAATGTCTATGTCTCTGGAATAAAAGTAAGACATATAATAGGAAAGTCTTCAAGGTCAGCGGACGCCATGCTCACCCTGGAAACTTGAACGGGAGCTAAAGAGTCGATCAACCACGGGTTAGAGAAGTAGATCCGACCTGGTACTTTGCATTCATAAAATAATGCAGCAAGTGCAGGTCAGTACAAACAACAGTACTGGTAGGCATCATCGGCCGACTAAGCATAGTTAACACAATTCAGAGGATAAAGCGGATAAGCAAGGAATCTAATAAATGTAAGACAATAAGATTACAACCAAGTATCTGTCATCGCCTATGTAAGGCCTCTAAACCCAAATACGTTGAGTCCGAAATATATATGAACCAAACCAATCATCATAATCGAATCACCAAGAATCTCAATCAAGTCATAATGCAACGCAGTGCAATGGTGGAATGCATGAAATGTAATGTCATGTAAAATGAGGTGTACACATGTACTCCAGACGGAAATATCGACGCCTCGGTAGCACAACCCAGCGTGACTCGCGAAGTCTAAGTGCCACCCATCCCAGATATTTGCCTAACAGATAGACGGGACCCTGGTTAATTACTCACAGGGGGAGTCTCACCGGCACCACCCTTGGGGACCCGCGGAATCCTTGCACTAACAACGATTCCGGAATAGATCAACGAACATTGGCCATCTCACAATTGCTCAAATAAAAGAGTCTGTCAAATGTCAATTTCATACAATCAACGATTTCGGAATTGATCTACGCACATCGACCGTTTCACAATCCCTCAAGTAAAGAGTTTATCAAATATCAACTTCATACAATCAATGATTCTGGAATTTATCTTCGGACATCGGCCTTTTCACAATCACTCAAGTAAAGAGTTTATCAAAATATCAGTTTCACTCTATCAACGATACCGGATCATCACCGGGTATCGGCGATGCATCATGAATGAGTGAGAATGTATGCAATGCGAATATCAATCATCAATAATAGAACTCAATATCATAAGTACCAACAACGGGGTACGTCAACAATGTATCATATCACAATACCAACAGTGATATGCCAACAATATATCAATATCACAAGTACCAACGTTGGGTACGCCAACAATGTAGCCAAGTACAAATACCAACAACGAATATGTCAATTCTACCTCAATCATGACTATAATACAGATTCCAATATCTACCAACTAATCATGGCATCAACCGTCAAAATGGAACAATCAAAGCACACATAACGGGGTGGCCAGTCCCAACACACAACAAGGCCCAACCTATAGCAATATCCAACCCAACTTCATACCCGAAGGTTCATATGCTATCTCTGACATTATATTCTAAAAATGTGCTTCGCTATGCGAAGTCTCACTAGAGGTAAGCCATAACCTACCTGGACTGCTGAACCGCAACACTAACAAGTCACTGCTTCGCTTTGCCCTTCCGCTGAACCTCAGAACCAAAGTAGTCTAAAAATAATTGAATTCTACATTAAAAATCATGAAGAATGATACAAATATTGCTACTATTTCAATTAGGTCCATTTTAACCCTAAAAATTGGGAAATGGGCCCGCAAAGGCAAAATGGGAAATTCGAGGGGAAAATACCAAATTGAGTCCTAGGTAATTATAATCCAACCATTAACTACTGATTTAGCTCAATAATTAGCCTAGATTCTGATTTCATGCAAAATCCCCAAATTGGGTATAAACCCTAAATCTCCAAAATCCGAAATTCAACGTTAAATGTGGAAGATATATGATTAATAAACCTAGATTAGTCAATATCTAACAAAGCATCACCAATTTATTGATTAATAATCCTAGGAACAATGTTCTTCCAAACCCTGTTCCAACTTTTACCACCAAGGGTTCATTAAGGGAGAAAAGAGAATCTAACATAATTATGGTTTAAAGGAAGAATGAAGAAATGAGTAGGAATTACCTCAAAGATTTTCCTCCAAATATCCTTAAGAGGAGTTTCTTCAAGCTCAAATATCGAAATGGGGTAAAATGAGGGTCTAGGGCTTTTTAAAACTTCATTAATATTATTAACTGCCCGTCACCCGCTGTAGCGGTACCTGGACTGCTACAGCGGCGCCGCCACAACGACCACCTGGCCGCTTTAGCGGTAATGACTAAAAGTCATTGCCCGCTCCAGCGGCAGCGGCACCGCTGGACCGCTCCAGCGGTGCTGGTGCTGTCAAAGCGGGCACCAGACACCAGAAACTTAACCCAAGTTTCATCTTTCGATCCAATTTTCGACTAAATCCCGAGGCCATCTGCTCCCTGTAGTGGGCGTTGGGAATTTGTAAGTTTGACCGGCTCGCACATACCTGATAAAGGAGGGAGGTGTCCCGGAGAATTACGGTTATGAATCGTACCAGGAAAGTCGAAAAAACCCACCAACCACTTAATGGCGCTCTAAAGGATGCATTTTAGAGTCGCCACCTAATTTTTAGGAAATTAGGAAAACCAGTTCGAAAAGGGTTCATTTAAAACCTTTTTAAAAGAAACTGAATCTACCAAAGTCTGGGTAAGAGTTCTGGTGATCCCCCGGGGAAGGTGTTAGGCACCCCGATATTAAGGATCCGCTCAATTGCATTTTACCTACGAGTTCTAATAGTTTACCTTATGATTATAAATTGTTTTAGAGAAAAAATTACTTAAGTATAGATTTCCGCAATAAAAGAGTGTCATTTACATGCAAAAGTATATTTTTTTAAAAAATCACCGAAGTGTAATTTCTCTCAAAATTGAGCATGGGTGTCGGACTTGAACACCTAAGATAATACCCGAAGGCTCTTAGCCTAAGTAGGACTCAACGTAAGTCCACCCAAAAAGATTTTTGAAAAAAAGATTGTATTTTAAAAATAGTTTTATGAAAAGTAGTTTTTGGGCATACTATAGTATTTATATATAAATCATAGTATACTTAATTAAGTTATTCGATTTTATACAGATTTTAGTCTTATTATAAAATTCTATACACGTTTGCACGTTCTTCCTTTTTTTTTTTTTTACTAAATCAGTCCAGCAACGTTTCTATACAGTCCCCACCGGTCCAGTCCCAAACGTTCCGGAAATGTTCATTCAAGTCCAGAGGTTTTTCAAATCAGGCAGATTTAATCCTTGTTAGTCCGATCAGTCCGATTCCATTTTTAGCATTAATGTTATTCAACGTGTAAAAGCGTTTTGGCGACTCAAATACCTAGTTTTAAGCATAAGGGTTCCAAATGTAAAATTTAAAGCTCATGCAACTACGATTTAAAGGCAAGAAATGTAAGAGTTTGAGGGACTTGGGAAGACCAAGCCCAAGAGAAGGAAAAAAAAATGCAATTCTAGATCCAACGTATGCTCCATCTGCGTTGCCCATCCATTTGAAGTTTGACTCGATCTATTGAAGTTGATCGTGGAAGCCCATCAACGGATTTTGGGTGTGGAAAATCAAAGAGGTATACATAATTAGTATAAATCCAAAAACTTGAAAAAAAACAAAAATACTACAAAATTACCCCTAGATTGCTTATGACAAAATCGAAGAAATAAGCTACAAACATATACATTTAAGCTAAGCCCAAACATTAACTTAGACTGGGCATAAACGAACTAAACGAGACTAGCCCAGTCGTTGAAAGAGTAATAAAATAAGCAGGCCCAAACTCTAAGGCCCAATTACGAGCTTCTCCCAAGTAATTATAAGCATTTAATTAAATATACGCGATATACAGGTTTGTATACTCCTCTCTTTCTCCCAATTTCTCGAAGTATGTTACCACAATGGTATACCTGGTATACCTCATGATATACCCTTTATCCTATCAAAATTTTCTAGGTATAAGGACATGTATACCCTAAAGTTTCCATAGATATACTTGACTATGAGGAGCAAAACCTCTAGGAAGGGCATACCCACCCATATTTTATCTAATCCTTCATGAAATACACAAAACTCAAGCCCAGGATATTGTAAAATCAGTTAGACAAGTATGGGGATTTTAAGCTATCCAGAGAGTCCATCCAAAACCCCCCAGAAAGACACCAGAGACCAACAAATAATGCCAAGCAGTCATGCATATGCAAAATGCAGCAGTGTAAAGAGAACATGCACAAAAATGAGGACAACAAATGTATTCAGAGGGGCTAATGCTCAGATAACTTCCTCAAATTTATTAGTTTTGAGTCATAGTGGTTCAAACAATCCTTTAATACTTGGGGAGTCCCATATGTAATGTAGAAACAGAAAATGGAACACTTAGGAAAAGTAGGATCATCTTCCAAAATCCAAGGAAAGTCTAATGACTAGAGGGCAAATTATTTACAAAACCTCCAAGTTAAACAAACTAAAAGCACTAAGCTATTTCATGGTGCTCAAATCATGTACACTTAGATGCAAATACCAGAAGAGTCCTACAGAGTCACGACCCGACTAGGGGCCATGACGGGTACCCGGGTCTATCCACCGAGCACCGCTCATCCTGCTACTTATCATACTCGTTAATCGTTCATTCATCAAATTCATCCTCGAATCGTAGAAAAATCACTTTTCATTTGGAAACATAATTACCTTTATATACATAAGCCCTTCGGCTATCAAAATAGTACACACACACATATATACGCTTATATGTATCTACGAGCCTCTACTAGAATACTAGACATATAGACGGGATAGGACCCCGTCGTGCCCGAAACATACATGTACATAAAATGGTAAATAAGTGGCACCTTCGAAATAATGGAGTGCCTTCAAAACTCTGCTTATCGGCTTCTATAAATCTGGGTCGCCTCCCTGTCTACCTGTGGGCATGAACACAGCCTCCAAAGAAAACGGACCTTAGTACGAATATTGTACTGAGTATGTAAGGCATGAATGAAATGAACATATTAGAGAAATCATAGGACATAAGATGTAGACATAACCTGCGTAACTTTTAAGGGAGGATACCTTTCAAGCATATATCATATATAATCACAGTACATGTATCATCATAACGCATACCTCATCGTATCATACATGTATCCTAATACCGTATTTGCTCATACATATTAACGTTATCCGCATTCGGCCACGTAGTGGAAATATCACATACATATTTTCCAGGCTTTTCATACATATATCATACATATTTATATCATACATATATTTATATCATATACATACCTGGCCAACCAAGGCTTCAGGGTTACACATACCTGGCCTAACAAGGCTTCAGGGTTACACATACCTGGCCCTACCAAGGCTTCAGGGTTACACATACCTGGCCCTACCAAGGCTCCAGGGTTATATCTACCTGGCCTTACCAAGGCTTCAGGTTTCATAATAGCCATACATAGGCACATATATACATAAAAGCCCATAAATATCTTTAGTGTCTTAACTATTATCATCGTCATCATTATCATCATCACTATCAACATCGTCATTATTATCATCACATATATCTCATAAACATGTCATAACTTTTCATAGAGCATACATTTGGATTTAAGACAATCTATGAAAATCGCATCGTATTCGTAGCATGAACTTCGTAATAATATCGCATAATAGACTTTATAATCTCTAACTTAGGCTCATCATTACCATCATCGTATCTATAGCATATCTCTTTACCTTTATCTCATATGAAATCCTCTATGAACATATACTCGTAACTTTTCGGAACATTGGTCATAGGACATGTACTAGAGCTTATAGACAGTCTATAACAATGTCGGGGTGACATAAGGTCGAGAACCCTCGATTCCATTATGGAGAATTCATAAGCATTATGCCTCACCTTGAAGGAATTAGCATATAAGGTGAGTGTAGTCAATGAACAACATCAATGGATCGTAATGCGGATCATTAGCCTTGTAGAACCATAATATTATATGCCTTAGAATACTTAGACTTAGGCTCATCATCATCTTTACCGCATTCGTAACATACCTCTTATCTTATCCCATATGGCTATTCATGAACATAGGCTCTTAGTTTTCCGGAAGGTAGGAAAGTCATGGAGAGGTAAGGAAAATACTACCATAGGAATCATATAAGGATCATTAGCTTCGTAGGAATATCATATCATGAGCTTTATGACTTCTAGACTTAGATTCATCATCGGTATCGTCGTATTCGTAACATATATCTTTTCTTTATCTCATATGAAGTTCTTTATACTCGTAGATTCATAGTTCCCAATATGTAGGAAAATAATAGAGAGATAGGAGTCATACCATATGTTTCATGCCTTAGAAAGAAAGGACTAGCCTTACATACCTCTTTCGTTTAACAATTTTCATTGCTTGGTTGTTCTCCTTCAATGCTCACGTTGCTACCTTCAAGAGAATTCGCATTCACATTAGCTAATCGATTACATGAATGTGCTTACTAAAGCTAGAGAAAATTGGGTAGCATTTCCTTTGTTTATACAACTTTTCCCATATTGTATATACACTCCCAAACATTTGTAACAACGTTCACAATATCGTAACCAACAATCTTCATTCATTTACATTACCCTCGTTTCACAATTCCACCTCAATTCATCTATAATCATGGTCATAGTATACTAGTACGTTTTCTTACATATAATACCTATCCCGTGTCCTCAATATCATTTATAACATACTTATAATTAAAACATATCAATAATCATGACTCAATTTAATTTATCACTCGAAATGATACTATTCACACTTTCATGACCCATTTCTTATATCCTTTTACAATCTAAGTGTTTCAACTTTCAAATATCTTAAACAACATGTAATTACCATAAAACTTACCTTAGATGGTGTAGCAATGAACCTTGAGTGCAAACACTTCACTTGAGCAAAGCCCTAGTTTCACCTTCACTTGGATTCCTTGTCTTGGATGAACTTTACTGAGTTTCTTACATTTGATTCACTTTGTTTGATGTAATTGATCACAAATACCCCTTGAATTCTTGTTGGAGAGTGTAGAGAGATGTTTTAGAGAGAAGGGGTGTTAAGGGAAAATGAAATGAAGTGAAACTTGAACCCTTATTAAATACACAAATCTGTCCCGACACATTTATACAGACACACATACGGTCCATACAATTTATATGGTCCGTATGTGTGACCGTATAATGGTTCCAGTGAACACCTCCCATCTTGGCTAAATATACGACCATACCTACGGGCCGTATCTTTTGTACGGTCCGTATAATGGACCGTAAAATCCACAGTTTCCCGAAAATCATTTTCGTCGACTCGTTTGATCTCCAATCCTTATGGAACCTTCTTGACACTTGTTTATCACTTCATTAACAATCTAGGGGACATTATAAATCTTCTCCAAAGCATCATTAAGTCATCGTTAATTCATTATTCGTAAATCCTTTCCTATACATCTTGTATGTCTTGCCTCCTCTTGGCTACTTTCTTCTCTTACTTCGAATGTCATTGAAATCGCATTTAGAATCATCAAATGTTATTTATTACTTATCAAAACATCGCATACGTCTTAACCTTCGTCAGTCTATTCAATGTGCATGAACGGAAATTTTTTCGAGGTGTAACATTCTTCCCCCCTTGGAAACATTCGTCCTCGAATGTTAAACTATCCGGGGTTCCACGAAAATTTCATTATATATTTTCCTTCAACTGACCTGGAGTATCATGACCACGCTATTCTTGCTTACCTCTTACTCCTCTTTTTAGGTACCCACTTGGTTTCATCGGCGACATATAAATACTTTCAAGTTACATAATCGTTCTTGCGTGATTCGTGTACATACACACTTATACATATACATGTATCCATATCTGTCTCTGTATTCATAATCGTACTCGTTTACATATCGTATCCATAGTCATATTCATATACATATCATTTACATAACATTCCCGACCACGAAGGTACGGTGTTTCGCGTGCCCGACCATGGCTAGGGTCTGTGATCATATATACCTAAACTCTTTGTCTATCTGTAGTAACTTATCTCGTCATGCTCTCTTCCTTCCTTTATTTTCCCCTTGATTATCATATCTTAGGTTCTACTATAGAAAACCTTAGGTCCCTTTCTTAATTGTCGCTTATAATTCGCAATATCATTAATTACGACTTTACCGTTAGTGTTATATCCCGCATTTTGTACATTCAGATATTTTAAGCCAACCGCGATAAGTTATGGACAAGGCTATTTTCCGGTTTTTCCTTAATGCACAAGTTGCTTATAAGTATTATTGGTATGGAATATCAAGGGCAAAGTTGGAATTAGGAATTAATTATTTCATGAAATGAAAAAAAAAAAAAGCCACAATTGGCCGTGTGGCTTGGGGTGGGCTCCCACCCATGGCTTGGCCAATTGCCTTGAGCCATGAGTGGGGGGGGGGGGGGGTATGTGTCCACCTTTTATGGGCTATACATTTATATATATAGATGGGTGATGACCAAGCAAGACTCATTATTCATCTTTTCCAACTCTAGAAACTTGAAGAAACTTGGAGAAAAAAAAGGGGGAACCATTCGGCCAAGGCTAGCAGAAATTGGTCCCATGAAAAATTGATCAAAAAAATATTTTCTTCTAGTAATTCAACCAATTGGAAGGTCGTTACTAATGTGGAGTAGTTGTTGGAGCAATCAAACCATCCATTTGTGCAATTTACAACTCTAGCCAAGTAAGAAGATAAGTGGAAAAAGGTAAGGTTTAATCTTCCCTTTCGTGTGTCATGGATGATTTGTGCATGTTGTAGTGTGTAGAAATGGATGAAATTCATGAAATTATGTGTGTTGAGTTGTAGCCGTGTAGGTGTTTGTGTTGTGTGGAAGGGATGAATTAATTTTACTTAGCATTTTAGTTGTTGTTGTTGTGGATTCTATGATGCAAATGGAGGTTTAATGGTTCAAGTTGGCGTTGTAATTGTTTGTGGGTTGTTGTAGGAATTAATGTGATTCTAATATGGTTTCTTGTAATCATGAGAATGAAGTTGTTAACGTGTAAATTGTTGGTGTAGTTCATGAACTTGGGAGCAAGGAATGAGTTGTTGTTGTTCTTATTGAGTTTGGAACATTGTAAGTTGGGTTGTTGTGGTTAATTAGAATGTAAATGGAATGCCGTCGAATTATGTAAAAAGGGGTGCTAACGTTAGAATGCGTTTTGAATTAATTGTTGAAGTTGTTAATGTGGTTGTTGGTATTGTTGTTGATGATTTGGCCGAGTTGAATTCTCGGGGTTGGTTGAATTTATAGGGGAAATGCTGCCCAAATTTCTGTAGGTGGATTGCTAGCTTAGAACCGGATTCCTAAATACCTATAGCTAATGTTTGATATCTCTTGATGTTATTGTAGATCTTGCGAAAGCCGATACTTAAGTTCGGATTAGCTTAGGAAGCGGGCAAGGTATGTAAGGCTTACCCTTTCTTTCTTTTGGCATGTCCTAGAGCTAAATAAGGTATGACATGCACCTTGGGGTAACTCTATTCTTGAATTCCGAGCTTGTTTATAATTCTTATTCACTTCTTGACATGAGCATACTTAGTAAAGTCAAGCTTATTGTATGATTGAATAACGAGTAAAGCATAAAGAGTTCCTGTTCCTAAAAGAGTTCTATAAGGATTAATGTCCCTAACTTTCATAGGCGGTCTCGGATTGCTTTGAAACGTTCGTAGAGGTTTCCGTAAAGAATAATGTCCAAAACTTTCTTGTGCAAACTCAGATTGACTCGAGACATGCTTATGATCCTTCCAGTGTCGATTAGTGTACTTACCTATTGAGTCCTAAAATTGATTTATGTGCATATGGTTTCTCACTACTCTGCTCGTGCATGCCTCAATATATCTTTCACTGAGTCCCGGGCCAGGACCCATTCCCGTGCGTACTCCACTGCATTGTTCACCGAGTCCCTCAATAGAGGGCCGGGACACGTTATATGTATATACACTCTGGAGTATGATGTGTTATGGCGTTATGATGTGTTATGGTGTTATGATGGTTTACGGAGTTATTCCCTATTCTGGAGTATGATGTGTTATGGCACCAACAACGGGGTGGCGACCATGTTTTGTTCACCGAGTTCCATAATGGGCCGGATATGACATATGACATTGACATGCATGATTTGTGTTTTAAAAGTAAGCATTTTGGTATTCTGGATAGTGTACTTACTTTTTTATATTTCTTGTTCCGATTATGGCTCTGTTTACTGTACTTCATGCTTTACATACTAAGTACATATTCTGTACTGACCCCCGCTCTTTGGGGGCTGCATTTCATGCCCGCAGGTACAGGCGCTCGTTGCAGTGACCCGTCAGCCTAGGACATCCATTCTGCTACTTTGAAGTGCTCCCTTGTTCCGGAGCCTATACTTTTGGTACAGATCCTTCTATTGTATATATATATATATATATATATATATATATATATATATATATATATATATATGTCTAATTAGGGTACGGTAGGGCCCTGTCCCGCCATATGACACTGTTGTTACTCTTAGAGGCCTGTAGACATGTATGTGGGTCATGGGTGGCCATCGTTCAGTTATGTTAGTGTGGATTACGTTTTGGCAATTTCCTGCATTACAATAGCCTGATCGGCTTGTGTGTGATATCACATGTGACAGTTTATACAACGTTTTGTCTTGCACTATAAAAGCCCTTAATATGCTAAACGCAAGTATGATAAATGTCTATCTGGTTGAGTCGTGACAGTATAGGTTGAACGATAGATTGTATGATAAGGGGTGCTCGGTAGTCAATACTGGGTACCTGTCATGGCCCTCTTGTTGGGTCGTGACAATTAGTACCTTTTTCTCTCTTCTAGTATAATATCGCCATCCTTTATAATACCCCTTGAGTTATTTGCTTTCAATGTCACGTGGTTCAAGGTCTTCGCGAATGGTTTCCAGTACAGACTCAGATGCCTGCTCAATTCGTGTTCGTTTATTTATTAATCATTAGACTCATTTCTGCATAACTCTCACTCTTTGTTTTAGAGTCTATATCTGTCAAATCTTAGAGTCCATCATTTCAATCTCTACACTCGTATTCTCTTTACTAGCTTCCCCCCTTTAAGGGTTTTACTTGTACCATTCTCAAATCTGTTGCCTCACTTTCAAATCTTGAATTCATATATTCCTTACTATACTACATCTCGTTTGTGCTATTTCCCATCATTTATAATTAGGATAATTCATATGTGAAGTCTTAACATGCTCACCTTGCAGTTTATAATCAAGTAATACAACTGATATAGCAATCCGAACAAGAATGTATTTTACTTAGCTCATCTGGTCAATGTCTAAATCCGCTCCAATTAACAAATTATGTTCCATAGGGATGCTCACAATAGTAGTAGGTCTAGTTATCCATACCATCCATATAATGTCACTTTCCCTCTTTTTCGGTGCTCAAAGTTCACTTGTAATGTTATCTTTGTTTTCCAGGGCCTAAGTCTCAGGCGCACTAATACTCCTTATGCCTCATACTCCTTTACTCTTGTGTTGCACTCAACATTGATTTCAAAACCCATCATAATCATATTGTATTTGTCGTTGATGATAGCTTTATTCTACCGTTTTATCGTCGTACGGTAAACTTCATAACTCATGATCATCTTTTCTTTTCAACTTATTACTTCATATACTTTACTTGTTCTAACTTGGTATAGGATATTCGTGGAAGATGCATCTTCCTTTAATAATAACACGACTACTTCTTAAGTGCGAGTACTTTGCGGCTCATTTTCCTTCTCTTCCTAATCCTATTCTTATTCTTTTACATCCCTTCCTTCTCAATTTATCTTATTTCCTCCCGTTTTATAATCAATCCTTTATTCTTCGCACGTGGGACCCTATTCTTAACTTAGTACCGCTTGTCCTTTAGAATATACTACCTTTGTACAATCCCTTCTTTGCTTCCAAAACTTATTCTGTTCATTCTGATCATCCCCTTTCATCCTTATTGTATTGATCCTTTTCCTAACAATCGTCCTAGTTCCTTATTCATCTTTCCATAGTCTTGGTCTTTTACATCCAACTAAAGATATCATTCATGCTCTCAATTGTACAAATCACAAACTACTACTACTCTTCCACATCACATTTCTCTGATTCCTTTTTTCAAGCTTACTTGCTATCATTCCCATCATTGCAGAACCCCTATGCTGGACTTTCCCCTAATGAGGTCTTATAAGCTTTCTCATCTACTGCTCCATGGGTCGCTTGTTGGTTTCATATTTGCATTCACTATTTATTCATCTAGGACATGTCACATCTTTAGTCATTTCCTCGCTATACTTTGTATTACAGTTCTTGCCACGCTCTCATTAGCTCTTGATCATAATCAACGCTATAGAGTGATACTTCTTCACCTCGTTCGTAAGCCTGCTCATAAAATAAGATAAACCTTACGAAGTAAGCATACTCAACCTGTTACTCTTTCTAATCAGCCCTCTTACACTCTACCATATTAGTTGTTTTACCAATGGTTTCACATTCGTTGTACCCCTTCCCCAGTCAAGTTGTTACTCTATTTTGCCAATAAACTTGTCGTATTTTACTTGTACTTATCCATCCAATCAATACTTCTGTATCACACTCTGTTGGAGTTACCCTTTCTCTTCTATGTCATATTTTAGTGCTACCAAGAATTTCTCTTTACCGTATCAACGTCGATCTTATAACTATTGTTACTATCAATTCAATAGTATTAACTCACCTCGTGTAGTTGTTAACAATAATCCTAGCTTAATCTCGTCCTGCCATTACTTTTTGCCCAACATCTTTTCCCGCCAGGACATATTACAGGCTTATATCTTATCTCCTTTAGATTCTAGAAAAATTTCGACAGAGTTTCCCCTATATTTCTTACTATCTCAAAACCTGCACGCAACACATACCAACAATGCCTCACAGGGCCAATATTTATATATATATATATATATATATATATATATATATATATATATATATATATATATATATATATATATATATATATATATATATGCACGACATATCGCAGCCACACAGGGCTCCCACTTTCAAGTAAAAGCACAAAGATGTTGAAACTTACCTCATATATCGCACTTCGAGATGTACCTGATCCTTTAGCGATCTGCCCTGTTACCTCTTCCTATTTACTTTATCTTTCATCCTTCAGCTTTACCTTTCAATCATATCTCGATTTCCTTACTTTATTCGTCACACATCTTTCGTGTCGTCGCTTACCTTTGTTCGGATTCATTCAATTTGCTGAGTTCTCAACTTATAGCTGAACTTATCATCAAGAGACACATTTAATCAATTTCTCTATCATATGAACACTGACTTACTTTCACGACAATCAGTTCATCATCATAGAATTACATACTTCGATAATGTAGCCTCAACGAAGGGGATTACCTACGTAGCTTTCAATGTAATCAATCACTTTCTTCTATCATTACCATTCTCCTGCTGCAATCAGGGGTTAGTATAAGGAATATCTGTTATATCCCGTGTTTTCACACGTTTGGAAAGACTTGAATTATATTGGATTTTTGAGATATAAGGTCAAATTTGATATTTTGTTGAACATAGGAGTTATGCATGAAAGAATAGAGTCATGAAAGTGTGGGACAAGGCTAAGGGAAATTTTGGAATTTTGGAAATTAGTTTCGGGAATTACAAAACGTGGACTATAAGTTATTGGGCCAAAAATAATGGAATAGAATTTAAGGCCCAATGCATATGAAGTGGACGACCATGGTGTGGCCCAAGCCCACAATTTTTATTAAATTTCCATGTGATTAATTAACATAAGGAATTATATTATATATAGTTATCTCTATCCATTAGAAGACTAAAGATAAGAAGTCAAGAACAAGAGCCAAACAAAGGGGGGGTTTCGGGTGAAGCTAGGGGAAATTCACCCCCAAAAATATTGCTCCAAAAATTTATTTCTTGTTGATTTCCTACTAAGTCAAGGTTCCTTTGTAACTTGGTATAGTTGGTTTGGAGTGGGAAGCATTAGAATCACCAAAGTGATTACATCTCCAAGTGAAGAAGACTTGAGGAAAAGGTAAGAATTTCTACCTTTTTATTGTGTTATGAAGTTTTGATTGTGTTGTAGTATGTAGAAATGTGTTGATTGTATGAAAAAATGGATGTTTGCAAAGTGGGTTTGGAATATGGCTTGGAGCCGTGGGTGTGTGTGTGTTGTGTGGTGACAATGTGTTGAATTCATGTTGTATTCTAGTTGTGATTGTGATGGAATTTATGTTGTGAATGAAAGAGGAATAAATTTGATTGAATTGATGAAAATAGCATTTGGCCGTGTGGTATGGAGTGGTTTGGAATGGAATGGATTAAGTTTGTTTAGTGTGTTAGTTGTGTTGTTATGATGTTTGTTGTGTAAATGAAGTTGGAATGATATAAGTTTGTATTGAATTGGAATGTAGAAACTTATGTCGTTTTAGTATGGTTTTCCGACATTAAGGAAATGAAGTCGTTTGGTTGTTAATTGTGATGATCATTGATGAATTTGGAAGTTGGAAACATGTTATGAAATTGTATGCCAAAGATTTGATGTTTTGCATAAGTTATGACTTTGGCGGAAAGTTGTATATTAAGTATATCGAGTGTATATCTTAAGAAAAATGATATGAAATGTCTCTAAATCCATATTGTGATAATCTTGAGTGATAATGGATGTGAAATTAATGAAGTTAGTTTGAAAGTTTGGATTAGAATGAAGGTTATGTCAACTTGTGAGAAAGATGACTAGTTGAAGGATATTTGTGTTTTTAATGTTCTTTGTTGATATTGATGTTGTTGTTTGGGTTGTTGTTGATGATTTCTAGCCGAGTTGAATTCTCGGGGGTGCTATATGTATAGGGGAAGTGCTGCCGAAATTTCGGTAGACAATTATGCCTTAAGTTGAAACTTTGGTATTCATAGCTTACAATTGGTAAACTTGACCAATTGCAGTTTTTCGACGAAACGGGAAGTGAGTTTGGAAAGGCGTAAGGAGCGTGAAAGGTATGTAAATCAACCCCAATTCTTCCCTTGGCATGCCCTTAGTGTGTTAGGGTCGGATCCGGGCCTCGAAGGACCTCTTGGCCCTCGGAATCCGCAAGAGAAAATTTCAGTTTTTCCTTCAGTAGAATTGAACTACCTTGGTACACTTTTCTTGAAATAATGCAACTTTGCTCCAAATTACTTGGAAAGTCATAGAATGCTTGTAGAACCTTCTTAGGTGATACCATAAGCTTAGAGGGCATAATTTGAGCCCGTCGCCTTATTTGTCCCGAGGCGGGCCCACTATTCCCGGTTTTGCCCTTAATGTGCTAAAGCTTCCTTTTTAAGCGATTTTTGAAAGAAATGTTTTGATTACTCTACTAATCGCATAACGAATATTGTTTTAAATATTCTATTAAATCTTATAAATTATTTTGACACTCAGAATGACCTCAGGGAGGTTATATTTCTGTAATTTATTATGATACCCGAAATGCATCTATTATGATTCCGTCCGACTTCATTGGATTTGTTTATCTTTGATATGCCTCTTCGAGTCTTTGAAAACAATTATGGTATTTTTAAATTGCATTAGTCTCTCACTACTCCATTCGTGGATGCCCCAATGTTTCCCACACTGAGCCCGGGCCAGGATATGTTGTCAAGCGTGATTCTCTGCATTGTTCGCCGCGTCCCGATGTGAGGGGGCAGGTATATGCGTACATGGGTCTGTGGAGTATGATGTGCCATATCCGCCTATGCTGATCTGATATGTTATGGCCATTTTGATATGACATTTTATGATACGGGGTCACGCCCCTTTTTCTGATTCCTCTGTATTGTGGCACCAGCGTCGGGAGGGTGGCCACATTCTGTCTGCTGAGTCCCGTGGCAGGGACCGGATATGATATGACATATGTTTCTGTACACATTCTGTCTGTTTTGGAAATATGCATTTGACACTCTTGATTTTGTACTCATTTTCTGAAATCATTATGATTTGACTTCTGTGATTCCGCTTTACATATTCAGTACATATTTTGTACTGACCCCCCCTTTCTTCCGGGGGCTGCGTTTTCATGCCGCGCAGGTACAGATGACAGGTTCGCTGATCCATCTGTTTAGGATCCCACTTCTGCTATTTTGGGGTGCTCTCTTCTTCAGAGCCCACTTTTTGGTACAGTCTGTCACTGCTATCTGGATATGTACATTGTTCTGGGTATGACGGGGCCCTGTCCCGTCTTATGATTATGATATGTTCTGTAGAGGTCTGTGGATATATCTGTGTGGGTTCTGTACATATGTTTGGGATACTTTGTTCTATGATGGCCTTATCGGCCTATGTGTGCCAAGTCTGCTTTTTATGCTAAATTTTGTAGCGTCCACTAATATTATTATTATATTATTTTGTTAATATGCTAATTTGGGTATCGGGTACGTATAGGTGCCCAGCTAGGGCACTGGGCGCGGCCCACGAGGTTGGGTCGTGACAATATCATTTCCTATGGCTTAGCTCTATCGCACGATCTTAAAGATGAAAGAAGAGTAACCATCCTAAATGCCCTGTAGCCACCTGTTTATAGATGTGGCGCACACACACCATAAACAAGACTCTACTAAACACGGCTCGTAGACATTTCCAAGGACTGAACTGCTCTGATACCACTTTTGTCACGACCCGACTAGGGGCCATGACGGGTACCCGGGGCTATCTACCGAGCACCGCTCATCCAACTACTTATCATACTCGTTAATCGTTCATTCATCAAATTCATCCTCGAACCATAGAAAAGTCATTTTTCATTTGTAAACATAATTACCTTTATATACATAAGCCCTTCGGCTATCAAAATAGTACACACATACATATATACATATATACGCTTATCAAAGTCGTGAGACCATACTACCCACACATACGTATCTACGAGCCTCTACTAGAATACTAGACATATGGACGGGACAGGACCCCACCCCGTCATGCCCGAAACATACATGTACATAAAATGGTAAATCAGTGGCACCTCCGAAATAATGGAGTGCCTTCAAAACTCTGCTTATCGGCTTCTATAAATCTAGGTCGCCTCCCTGTCTACCTGTGAGCATGAACACAACGTCCAAAGAAAATGGACGTCAGTACGAATATTGTACTGAGTATGTAAGGCATGAATGAAATGAACATATTAGAGAAATCATAGGACATAAGATGTAGACATAACCTGCGTAACTTTTAAGGGAGGATACCTTTCATGCCTATATCATATATAATCACAGTACATGTATCATCATAGCGCATACCTCATCGTATCATACATGTATCATAATACCGTATCTGCAGATACACATTAACGTTATCCGCATTCGGCCACGTAGTGGCTCGATAATATCATATACATATTTACCGGGCTTTTCATACATATATCATATACATATCCATATCATATACATATTTATATCATGTACATATTTATATCATATACATACCTGGCCAACAAAGGCTTCAGGGTTACACATACCTGGCCCTAACAAGGCTTCAGGGTTACACATACCTGGCCCTACCAAGGCTTCAGGGTTACACATACCTGGCCCTACCAAGGCTCCAGGGTTATATCTACCTGGCCCTACCAAGGCTTCAGGGTTATCTGTACCCAACTGCAGAGGTGCGCGCGCGTTACATATATATATATATATATATACACATATATATTCTACCCGGCCATATAAGCTCGAGGTTTCATAATAGCCATACATAGGAACATATATACATAAAAGCCCATAAATATCTTTAGTGTCATCACTATTATCATCGTCATCATTATCATCATCACTATCAACATCGTCATTATTATCATCACATATATCTCATAAACTTGTCATAACTTTTCATAGAGCATACATTTGGATTTAAAGACAATCTATGAAAATCGCATCTTATTCGTAGCATGAACTTCATAATAATATCGCACAATAGACTTTATAATCTCTAACTTAGGCTCATCATTACCATCATCATATCTATAGCATATATCTTTACCTTTATCTCATATGAAATCCTCTATGAACATAGACTCGTAACTTTTCGGAACATTGGTCATTAGCCATGTACTAGAGCTTATAGACAGTCTATAACAATGTCGGGGTGACATAAGGTCGAGAGCCCCCGATTCCATTATGGAGAATTCATAAGCATTATGCCTCACTTTGAAGGAATTAGCATATAAGGTGAGTGTAGTCAATGAACAATATCAATGGATCGTAATGCGGATCATTAGCCTTGTAGAACCATAATATTATACGCCTTAGAATCCTTAGACTTAGGCTCATCATCATCTTTACCGCATTCGTAACATACCTCTTATCTTATCCCATATGGCTATTCATGAACATAGGCTCTTAGTTTTCCGGAAGGTAGGAAAGTCATGGAGAGGTAAGGAAAATACTACCATAGGAATCATATAAGGATCATTAGCTTCGTAGGAATATCATATCATGAGATTTATGACTTCTAGACTTAGATTCATCATCGGTATCGTCGTATTCGTAACATATATCTTTTCTTTATCTCATATGAATTTCTTTATACTCGTAGATTAATAGTTCCCAATATGTAGGAAAATAATAGAGAGATAGGAGGATTCATACCATATGATTCATGCCTTAGAAAGAAAGGACTAGCCTTACATACCTCTTTCGTTTAACAATTTTCATCGCTTGGTTCTTCTCCTTCAATGCTCACGTTTCTACCTTCAAGAGAATTCGCATTCACATTAGGTAATCGATTACATGAACGTGCTTACTAAAGCTAGAGAAAATTGGGCAGCATTTCCTTTGTTTATACAACTTTTCCCATATTGTATATACACTCCCAAACATTTGTAACAACGTTCACAACATCGTAACCAACAATCTTCATTCATCTACATTACCCTTGTTTCACAATTCCACCTCAATTCATCCATAATCATGGTCATAGTATACTAGTAAGTTTTCTTACATATAATACCTATCCCGTGTCCTCAATATCATTTATAACATATTTATAATGACAACATATCAATAATCATGACTTAATTCAATTTATCACTCGAAATGACACTATTCACACTTTCATGACCCATTTCCTATATCCTTTTACAATCCAAGTGTTTCAACTTTAAAATACCTTAAACAATATGTAATTATCATAAAACTTACCTTAGATGGTGTAGGAATGAACCTTGAGTGCAAACACTTCACTTGAGCAAAACCCTAGTTTCACCTTCACTTGGATTCCTTGTCTTGGATGAACTTTAATGAGTTTCTTACATTTGATTCACTTGGTTTGATGTAATTGATCACAAATACCCCTTGAATTCTTGTTGGAGAAGTGTAGAGAGATGTTTTAGAGGGAAGGGGTGTGAAGGGAAAATGAAATGAAGTGAAACTTGAACCCTTATTAAATACACAAATCTGTCCTGACACATTTATACGGACACACATACGGTCCGTACAATTTATACGGTCCGTATGTGTGACCGTACAATGGTTCCAGTGAACAATGCCCATCTTGGCTAAATATATGGCCATACCTACGGTCCGTATCTTTTGTACGGTCCGTATAATGGACCGTACAGTCCACAGTTTCCCGAAAATAATTTTTGTCGACTCGTTTGATCTCCAATGCTTATGGAACCTTCTTGACACTTGTTTATCACTTCATTAACAATATAAGGGATGTTATAAATCTTCTCCAAAGCATCATTAATTCATCGTTAATTCGTTATTCGTAAATCCTTTCCGATACATCTTATATGTCTTGCCTCCTCTTGGCAACTTTCTTCTCTTACTTCGAATGTCATTGAAATCTAATTTAGAATCATCAAATGTTCTTGATTACTTACCAAAACATCGCATACGTCGTAACCTTCGTCATTATATTCACTGTGCATGAACGGAATTTTTTTCGAGGCGTAACATACAGGACACACACCAAGGCACATAGTTACATTAATCTTTTAGAAGGGTGAAACAAGCTTCTGCTACACAATCAATCTTAGCAGGGGCTTAGGGTGTCCTCTAGGGGGGCTGTTCGAGCATTTAGGAGGGGGAAACTGTTACACCTCTCATTTTCATATGTTGAGTTTCGCCGAATGCGAATTGCCCTAGCTTGGGAAGTAGGATAAATGTTTCGAGGTCATGGGGGTAGACATGTTCATCTTGGGTATATAATGGGGGAAAACCATGTTTAGTAAGCTTCGGGAAGGTTTAAGACTTGTCGGATCATTGGAGTTAAGTTTCGAAGAGAGTTTGGTAAAAATATCACATTCTAGCGCACTTTGCGGCGCAACATGCGTCCAGCAAACACGACATGCGGTCACGCAGTTGCGCAGCAAAGTGTGCCAGTGAAATGCGGAGGTTTGGCATGGTTTGCGACACAACATGCGTCCAGCAAACACGACATGCGGCCACGCAGTTGCGCCGCAAAGTGTGCCAGTGAAATTTGGTCAGCTGGCAAGCTTTGCGACACAACATGCGGCTCGCAGAGCACGCTTTGCGTCTAGCAAAGTGTGCCGCATGTTGTGTCGGTCCAGAATTTTCTGGACCACTATAAATAGACCCAATTTCGACCCAAAAAATTTGGCGTCACGATTATGATTGCATATCGCGATGACTGTCCAAATCTGGTGTCGCTCATCCCATTATCCACATATGGTGACCGCGGTATACCACTTGGTCTAACATCACCTATAGTGAAAAATACCTAAATGTAGACTGCTTATCAGAGTGTGGGACCATATTCCTCCCATGATGACCGCTAACCCCTATGTCCAGAATTGCAACATTTAGTCAGAGTTTTCAATTTAACTACGGCACATTCAAAGGCTGAGCCTTTTCTCATGACTACCACTATCCCTGAATCATGATTTCGTTAACTTAAAATAGACTGCAATAACGACTGCAAATCTTGACGTAGAAATCACATTTGTATTTCAACGATTGTGGACATCATGCTCGAAATTACGCTACCTATTTTTTGCTATATATATGGACGACGACTCAGCCCCTTTGGCACGTAGTCTCTAAATCCATATCGTCATTTTGAGGAATGAAACTTACCTTAGTGGCAAGAATTATACCTTCCTTTTTTGACTCCGGGGAAGAATACCCGCCCGTCGACAGGATTTACATCTTCCAAAAGGACTAGACTCGATTGTGAGTAACGGCATTCAATCCTTCTATTAACGCATCATTGAATTTTTTTGAATTTTTGTACGTTCACTCAGCCAATGTATCAAGGCAAGCCATACGACGTCTAGGCCGAGGTCTCAATACCCTGATACAGGGACTGTTTGTTTTAGTGGAAACTAGGCTTTTGATACCGTGATTATACCTCCCAGCAGTCTTTTGAAGTTTTCTTTTGTAAAAATCATTGTGCTCTGCAGAAATGGGCATACTTGTCAGTGTAATGGGAACTTCACTAGAGAGGGACTTCGTTACCCTTTTTGGGCACTCCTCGTGCTGCTATACTTGGAATTTTTCTTTGCTTTGCTTGTCATTACTACCCTGTTTAAAAACATTCTAGCAAACGAGTTAACGTAAAATATCCATGCTTGCTTATTCCTGCATCCACAGAAAATTTTATCAGTTTCCTATATGGTCGACAACTTTTCCCGCGTATAGACTATTTCCGTTCATATCTCGGCAAGAAAGGATGCTCATTTTCTTAAATTTTTTTTCTTCCTTTAGGAAAGTTTTTTGTGCAATGATTTTCTTTTGAAGATATATGCATATATGTTATGAAAATAGTATTTTATATACTCGCTTTTTAATGTCATGACATTAGTCACTCAAGCAAGGCTCCCGTCTCTTCGTCTCCTTCTTGATTTAGACTAGTGAAAATTTTCAAATCCTTTTCGAAAATTTTTCCCCAGTTTGTATATGTCTTTATATCAACCCGAGCTTCGCTATGTCGAAGAAATTTTTGAGACCCTCTAAAAAAATTCTCCTCAGTATAAGTGAGTACTTGTCATTTCTTGATTTTACCGCGCTTGAGGGATTTTTGAGATCTTTCTCAAAAATTCTGCCCCAGTTTTCTTTTGGGGTTACCTTTATCTTTCTCTTGCTGAACCATTTCTGAAGTTTCCTATGATTTGTTGGAAATTTTGTTTGGGATGATCGAGTTCGGGAGAGCAACTACGTACCCTGTTTCAGGAATCAGTGTTACGCCTCAAAAAATTTCATGTCGTCGTGTGGTAGATAGACTACGCAGAGTGAGAAGTATATGACGTTTCTATGAGTAAGAAGTAGTACTTAACGTTTCTAATTAAGATTCCAAAGACGTTTGTGGCAAGAGAAGAAAGTTCGTTGGAGAATGTAAGGTATAAGTCGTGTTTTGGAAGGGTTTTGCAAAGTACCGAACCAATGTTGACTAAATGATGTCTTGATGAAGAGTTATAACGCCCCTTAGATTATTAATGAAGTGTTAAACAAGTGCTAAGAAGGTTCCATAAGGATTGGAGATCAAACGAAACGACGAGAACAAGTTTGGAAGGAAAGTGGATTATACGACCATTGATACGGTCCGTATATTGGTCCGTATAACTGTTACGGTGAAGGTCCATAACTGATGGAGTTATACGGTCACTTATGTTACACCCCGTATCTTCGAAGAAGCACTTATGAAATTTGAAACATAAGTAAGTTGAGTTATGGTTAAGTAAAACCACTTTGGAATATAAGGAGCAAGCATTATTAAGTATATTTAATAAGGAAGGATATATATAAGGTATATATTGCGGGTCGATATATTGGGAGCAAACCTGCAACTGGATGCCTCTTAAGGAGAAGTTAGGCATGCTAACTTTTATAATAAAAATAACATCATATCATACATATTTAAGCTGCCCGACCATATAGGTACGGTGTGATCATCGTTAGCCCCCGTCCAGGGTATACTGCCCACTGCAGTGGTGTGTCTGCCCGTCCATGTAGGCACGGTGTAATCATACATAAAATAGATAAGCATGCATGAGAGTGCAGGCGAAAGCTACAACTATATCTGAGTGATGTAAGGTCGGTACCTCCGATTATGTTATGGGATCGTCATGATCATCATGTCTTACCTTGAAGGAACTAGTAGCATGAGGTGAACTAACAATAAGAAGCAACATCAATGAAATCAAGAAAATAAGAATATTGAACTCATCATAGCATCATTATCATGGAACATATCTCATCTCTATTTCATAAGGAGCTCTTAAAAATCATTAACTTTCCTCTTTCAGAGTGTAAGAAGTTCATGGAAATATAGAGAAGAAATCACAATATAAGAGTCATGCCTTTAAAAGAAGGGGGCTAGTCTCACATACCTTTACACCTCTCTAACTTTATCGATTAAACGCTTCCCTCCAATGTTCACGATTCTATAGTCAAGAGCATTCGTATTAAGGTTAGATAACTGGAAACATGCTTAAGCTTAAGCTAAAGATAATCAAAATTGGGCAACATCTCGTTTGTTTCTACAACTTTCTCCATATAATATAACAACTCCCAAACGTCAAAAACAACACCCACCATATCATAGTCAATAAAATTTATTGAGCTAAACATTATTCAACTCTCAAAATTCCCTCTTAAAGTCATCCATAACCATAGTTATAATATGACGCCATATTCATCCTCATATAATACTTCTTTAACATCATTTATATCATTTATAACAAGATTATACTCATAACATGTCAAGAACTATGATTCAAATCAAGTTACTATCCAAGAATGCCATTATTCTCATATTTGAACTCCATATTCCACTTTGTTCTTCAATCCAAGTCTTTCAACCATCCAATAATATTAGTAACATGAAATGATCATAAAACTCACCTTTGATTATGTAGGAATGGGCTTTGGATGAAAATACTTCACTTGGAGAAAACCCTACTTCAACTCCAAAGAGATTCTTTACTTCTAGCAACCCTAGTTAGCATCTTTGTACTTGATTCCACTAATTATTGGTGTTTGATCTTGGATTCACCTTTAGTTTATGTTAATGAAATGTATGGAATGTTCTAGAGCTCTTGAGAGAAGTGGAGAAGATAGGAAATGAAAAATAATAACTTGGATCACTTATTTATACTTAAAAAAAACTGTCCCGATCATGTTATACGGACACTTATACGGTCCGTATAAGTGACTGTATTTTACCATCAGGAATTTTCCCTTCCTGTTAAGGTTTTACAGACCCTTATACAAACCGTATAAAGTTATACGGACCATATAAGTAGTCGTATCACTCAATTTTTTTGAAGTTAATCTCGTCGTTTCGTTTGATCTCCAATCCTTATGGAACCTTCTTAACACTTGTTTAACACTTCATTCACACTCTAAGGAGTGTTATAACTCTTTCTCAAGACATTATTAAATCAAATTAGCTCGCTGCTTTGCAAAATTCTTCCAAAACACGACTTATACCTTTCCTTCCTCAACGAACATTCTCCTCTGGCCTCAAATGTCTTTGATATCTTAATTAGAATCGCCAATAACCTTTCTTACTTGTGGGGGCATCGTATACATCTCACCCTGCGTTAGTCTATCTACCACATGATGACATGAAATTTTCTGAGGTACCCACATGATGACATGAAATTTTTCGAGATGTAACACTCTTCCCCCCTTTAAAACATTCGTCCTCGAATGTTAAGTTCTCGATAACTACAAAAATTACACCAGAGTTTCCCTTGTCATATGGCGCTACTATCCTGTCGCCACAACCCACAATAACAATGCCTCACAGGGCTAGAGTACAATTGTAAGAAAAATATGGCCACACACGACCAAAAGCATTAAAAATAAAGCATTACATACCTTATGCCAATGGCATCTCGTCTTGAACCTTTTCTGGGGAAGGAAATAAATGCGGATACCTGGACTTCATATCTTTTTCCGCTTCCCAAGTCATTTCCTCTCTGTTAATGTTTCTCCATAAGATCTTAACTGAAGATACCTCTTTGTTCCTGAGCTTCTGCACTTGCCTATCTAGTATGGCTATGGGCACCTCTTCATAAGCCAACTTCTCAGAAATCTGAACATCATGTATCGGCATAAATTTGGATGGATCTCCAACACATTTGCAGAGCCTCGACACATGAAAAACTGGGTGGACTAATTCAAGCTCTGGAGGTAAATCTAGTTCATAAGCTACTTGGCCCGCATTTCGTATAATCTTATAAGGCCGAATATACAGGGGACTGAGCTTGTCCTTCTTGCCGAATCTCATTGCGCCTTTCATCGGCGACACTTTCAAGAATGCCCAATCATTGAGTTGGAATTCCAAGTCTCGTCATCGATTGTCCGCATAAGATTTTTGGTGACTTTGGGCTATCAACAATCGGTCTCTGATAAGTTTGATCTTTTCCACCACTTGTTGAATCAATTCGGGACCTATTAATTGTGTCTCTCCGAGTTCGAACCATCTAATTGGCGACCTACACTTCCTTTCATATAAGGCTTTATACGGGGCCATCTGGATGCTGGAATGATAACTGTTGTTATAGGAAAATTCAGTAAGTGGCCAATGTTCATCCCAACTACCTCCAAAGTCTAATACGCATGCCCGCAACATATTGTCACGACCCAACCCGATGAGTCGTGATGGCAGTCTGACCTCTAGCGACCAAACACCCGTACACACTTATCTGAAACATGTTGAACATCAATAGCCCATAAATGGCACAAACTAATCTCATAAAGAGGAAACATCCAAACTCTGTACAACCTGCATATATATATAGACACACAAAACATGCGGAAGAACAGTGCAAGCCAGCTAGGCTGCTATACATACTGTACACAAAAGAATATAAGCCGACAATGTTACATCGTCTGACTACTACATACAACTGTCTACAGACCTCTATTGGAATAAAGGTGTACAAAGGACAGAACAGGACCCCGTCGTACCCATCTATATACATCTCAAAAGGATGGCCTACCAAAATAGACTGCAACTCCGGATCGAATAGAGTCCACTGACCTCTACTGGATAAGGGTCCTACTAAGCTGGACCACCTCCCTGTCTACCTGTATCTGCGGGCATGAACGGAGCCCCCCGAGCAATGGGGAGTCAGTACGGATAGTGTACTGAATATGTAAGGCATAAATACAACATGTATATATGTATAGAAATCATGGATGAGATCTGAACTCATAAGCTGAAATAACTATCTGCATGTATCTATATGAACTAGTATCTCACTGAATCTGTATGACGAAAAATATGAACATGTATATATATATATATATATTAGGTACACACCTCATCGTTACATCACAGGCCACACCTTCACCCCCTGTCAAGCGTGCCTTTCTCATGTATGTACTCCAACATCATAGGCCACTCATGGACCACTCATAGGCCACACCTTCACCTCCTGTCAAGCGTGCCTTTCACATATAAAACGTCATATCACAGGTCACACCTTCACCCCCTGTCAAGTGCGCCTTTCACTCATACCCTTGAGAACTGGAAGTGAATACGCAGTACAAGTAAAACTATACGACAGGATTCTCAAACAATAAAATGATAGTTTGCCTCTCATGGGCCTTACTGAACTCATACTACTAGGACAGGAAATCATAAGATCTGTATATGGGGAAAATGCCATAGCCGGGGTACGGGAACATCAAAACTATATTTCTCTTAGTACTTATAAGAATAGAGTAATATGGAAACTCTCTTACTCGTTATCGGTTCATATCATAGGACAATGCCAAAATGAAAAAAAGGGAAAACCTTAACATACCTTGACGTATATCAAATCGCTCAACTTCTACTTCTTGAACTTGTAATCTATAATTAAGATAACATAGGCCTTAATTAGGCTACTTGCTTTGCTTGCTAATCATCCCCAAGCACATATAAAGCTTAACGAATCATAGACGACCATCGCCTTTATAAGCTTACAATGATAGTGCCTATATATATCCAAATACACGTAAATCCATCCCTAACCATTTCTTCAAAATAGTCTCATACCACTACCTTACCCTTCATCAATCTATCACTTCTACAAATACCATTTCCTTACCTAAAATCACTAAAGCTCTTGATAGCAAACTCAAGTACAAGGGTAGGAATCATTTACATACATTGAAGGGTCAAGAATCCCAAGAATCACTTTAACTTCAACTCCCTAAGCTTCCTATTCTTAGAGAAACCCTAGAAACAACCTTCTTCCACAAGCTCGGGTTTACGGGGTCCGGGTCTTGTCAAATCTTCACTACCATGCCATAAATGTTGGGAGAGCAAAATAATAGGGTTTTCTTATCTAGGAATGAGAGAAATAAGACATAAAGTCATGGACCACGTATTTATACTCGGAGAATTAAATGCTTCAGTGGTCTGGTTCGACGACCCGTCGACGTGCTCGTCGACCTGCACCTGCAAAATATAGGGCTGCGGAACCCTGTTGATACCGCACAATGACGGCCCGTCGACAGGTTCGACGACCCGTCGATCTTGACTGGTGTTTGCAGACCTTTTCAATTTGGTTGAGATCGCGTCGATTCGATTCGTTCAACTTCTAACCCCGTAGATCAACAGGAATTCCTGCTGGTTCCATTGCACACGGGGTAAGACACTTTCTATCTCCAAAACTCGGGCTCGACTCTCAATTCCCAAGGCATACCTAACTAGGAAATCATAAGTTCTACCACTACGAAGACGAGGGGTGTAACACATATCTTCTAAGGTCTGAATAGTGCGTTTAGCTTGTCCGTCAGTCTTTGGATGGAATGTTGTGCTGAGCCTCACTTGAGTCCCCATACCTTCTTAAAAAGATTTCCAGAATTTAGCAGTAAATTGTGCTCCTCTATCAATGATAATAGACACTGGGACACTATAAAGTCGCACTATTTCCTTAAGATACAGCCTCGCATAATCCTCTACTGAACATGTGGCTCTGACCGGAAGAAAATGGGCTGATTTCGCCAGTCTATCAACAATCACTCATATGGAGTCATACTTGCACCGGGAACAAGGTAATCCTACAATGAAATCCATGTTGATCACTTCTCATTTCCTAGTTGGGATTTCCATGGCTTGTAACAATCCTCCTGGCTTTTGGTGTTCAATTTTCACTTGTTTGCAATTTGGACACTGAGCTACAAATTCTGCTATATCCTTCTTCATTCCATTCCACCAATATATTGACTTAAGATCATGGTACATCTTTGTCGCTCCTGGGTGCATAGAATAACGGAGTAATGAGCTCTTTCAAAAATCTGACGATGTAACCCTGCCACATCTGGTACACATAGCCTGCCTCAATACCTAAGAACTCTATCTGCAGAAACTTCAAATGACGACTTCTCTTTCTCAGAAAATGTATCTTCATAGTGACTCAACTGGGGATCTTCACATTGGCACTCTCACACCTCCATATCTAAGGATGAAACAGTTGGGTTATGAACAGCAACTCCTGCATCACCTGAATCAATTAAACTAACTCCGAGGCTAGCTAGCTGGTGGAGCTCGTGAATTAATTCTTTCTTTTTCAATTAAACATCACATAGGCTGCCAATTGATTTACGGATAAGAGCATCGGCCATCACATTTGCTTTTTTAGGGTGATATAAAATACTCACATCATAGTCCTTTAGCAATTCTAACAATTGCCTATGCTGTAGATTCAACTCCTTCTGCTTGAAAATATACTGGAGACTCTTATGAACTTTATAAACATCAACATGTACACCATACAAATAATTTCTCCATATCTTCGGTGCATGTATAACTGCTGCTAATTCAAGATCATGGGTCGGGTAATTCTTCTCATGTTTCCGTAATTACCTGGAAGCGTAGGCAATAACTCTACCATGCTGCATCAACACACAAAAAAACTGTCCCGATCATGTTATACAGACACTTATACGGTCCGTATAAGTGACTGTATTTTACCATCAAGAATTTTCCCTTCCTGTTAAGGTTTTACAGACCCTTATACAAACCGTATAAAGTTATATGGACCATATAAGTAGTCGTATCACTCAATTTTTTTGAAGTTAATCTCGTCGTTTCGTTTGATCTCCAATCCTTATGGAACCTTCTTAGCACTTGTTTAACACTTCATTAATAATCTAAGGGGCGTTATAACTCTTCATCAAGACATCATTTAGTCAACATTGGTTCGGTACTTTGCAAAACCCTTCCAAAACACGACTTATACCTTACATTCTTCAACGAACTTTCTTCTCTTGCCACAAACGTCTTTGGAATATTAATTAGAAACGTTAAGTACTACTTCTTACTCATAGAAACGTCATATACTTCTCACCCTGCGTAGTCTATCTACCACACGACGACATGAAATTTTTTGAGGCATAACACTGATTCCTGAAACAGGGTACGTAGTTGCTCTCCCGAACTCGATCATCCCAAACAAAATTTCCAACAAACCTTAGGAAACTTCAGAAATGGTTCAGCAAGAGAAAGATAAAGGTAACCCCAAAAGAAAACTGGGGCAGAATTTTTGAGAAAGATCTCAAAAATCCCTCAAGCGCGGTAAAATCAAGAAATGACAAGTACTCACTTATACTAAGGAAATTTTTTTTAGAGGGTCTCAAAAATTTCTTCGACATAGCGAAGCTCGGGTTGATATAAAGACATATACAAACTGGGGCAAAATTTTCGAAAAGGATTTGAAAATTTTCACTAGTCTAAATCAAGAAGGAGAAGAAGAGACGGGAGCCCTTGCTTGAGTGACTAATGTCATGACATTAAAAAGCGAGTATATAAAATACTATTTTCAAAACATATATGCATATATCTTCAAAAGAAAATCATTGCACAAAAAACTTTCCTAAAGGAAGAAAAAAAAATTAAGAAAATGAGCATCCTTTCTTGCCGAGATATGAACGGAAATAGTCTATACGCGGGAAAAGTGGTCGACCATATAGGAAACTGATAAAATTTTCTGTGGATGCAGGAATAAGCAAGCATGGATATTTTACGTTAACTCGTTTGCTAGAATGTTTTTAAACAGGGTAGTAATGACAAGCAAAGCAAAGAAAAATTCCAAGGATAGTAGCACGAGGAGTGCCCAAAAAGGGTAACGAAGTCCCTCTCTAGTGAAGTTCCCATTACACTGACAAGTATGTCCATTTCTGCAGAGCACAATGATTTTTACAAAAGAAAACTTCAAAAGACTGCTGGGAGGTATAATCACGGTATCAAAAGCCTAGTTTCCACTAAAACAAACAGTCCCTGTATCAGGGTATTGAGACCTCGGCCTAGACGTCGTATGGCTTGCCTTGATACATTGGCTGAGTGAACGTCCAAAAATTCAAAAAAATTCAATGATGCGTTGATAGAAGGATTGAATGCCATTACTCACAATCGAGTCTAGTCCTTTTGGAAGATGTAAATCCTGTCGACGGGCGGGTATTCTTCCCAGGAGTCAAAAAAGGAAGGTATAAGTCTTGCCACTAAGGTAAGTTTCATTCCTCAAAATGACGATATGGATTTAGAGACTACGTGCCAAAGGGGCTGAGTCGTCGTCCATATATATAGCAAAATATAGGTAGCGTAATTTCGAGCATGATGTCCACAATCGTTGAAATACAAATGTGATTTATACGTCAATATTTGCAGTCGTAGTCATGATTCAGGGATAGTGGTAGTCATGAGAAAAGGCTCAGCCTTTGAATGTGCCGTAGTTAAATTGAAAATTCTGACTAAATGTTGCAATTCTGGACATAGGGGTTAGCGGTCATCATGGGAGGAATATGGTCCCACACTCTGATAAGCAGTCTACATTTAGGTATTTTTCACTATAGGTGATGTTAGACCAAGTGGTATACCGCGGTCACCATATGTGGATAATGGGATGAGCGACACCAGATTTGGACAGTCATCGCGATATGCAATCATAATCGTGACGCCAAATTTTTTTATGCAATCATAATCGACCCAATTCATTATTTAATAAGGAAGGATATATATAAGGTATATATCTAAATCTACTCTAAATCGACCCGCGTGGTACAGTAACTGCTACAGTAACCGAGTTGCTACATTACTGCTACAGTGACCCGACCCGAATTTTCCCACCTATATAAAAGGGTAAAACCCCTTTTTTAACCATATTTTCCCCCAAAAACTCAGAATACAGTTGAGGGTGTGAGAATATCATGAATTGAGTGATTTCCAAGTGGCGGAGTATTAGTTTAGGTGCGGATAGCGCGCAGTGGTGATTGCGGTATTGTTTGACGGTGGATTTTGGTTTGGATTCTAGGTGAACTCTGAAGATATTGTTGTTTTAGTGAGAAAAGGTATGAACCTCTCCCTATTGATATTGCTCTAAGTTTATTTATGGAAATAGAGCGATTAAATGGTAGCATAATGAAGTAGTTGGTTGAAATATTGGATAAGCATCATATGGGATGTCTTATGGAGTATTTGGACATTGATGGTAATGTTGTTGATGATAGTATTGTGGTTGTTATTATTGTTAGTTGTTGTTATTGTGATTTCGGGCTAGGAATATAAACAGGGAAGACGCTACCGAAATTTCAGTAGTTTCTAGAAAGAGTTAATGTAAAGTTTTAAGATAACCACTTGATAGCGAGCCTAACAATAGTATGAATTCCCTTGATTGTAGATTGCGATTTCGAGAAGTAGAAGTTGGGCGAATAGATAAGCTTCAAGGTATGTAAAGCTATCTCTTCTTTCTCCTTTGGCATAAATTACATATAATGAGCAAACGACGAACACACATGACTCCAATGAACTCTAGTTCTCAGCAGTACTTGACATGGCAGTTGTCACGACCCAGCTAGGGGCCGCGACGGGTGCCCGGGGCTAACCACCGAGCACCGCTCGTACTATTACTTCTTAGACTCATTCAACAATCATTTATCAATTTCATGCTCATTTTACAAAAGAAACTGCTTTTCATTGCAAAACATAATGCTTTTATACAATAACATATATCAATATATTTACACAATATCCACGTCGAGAAACCACATAACCCTCATTGAGTATCTACGAGCCTCTATTGGATTACACATACAACTGTACACAAAGATTCATCATGAGCACCTCCGGAACAAGGGAGTGCTTTCAGTCAGCTAACAACTTCTAGGAGTCCGGAGCAAGATCTCCTCCCTGTCTACCTGTGGGCATGAACACAGCGTCCAAAGAAAATGAACGTCAGTACGAACATTGTACTGAGTATGTAAGGCAGGAATGAAATGAACGATGTCATAGATGCATCATGAATCATAAGAAAAGAAATAACCTGCTTGAGTGTTATAAGCAACATACTTTTTACATATATCATATTTTACATCATCATAGTATATGTTTTGTCATATCCCATATATCATCACATTCATCATCACATACATCATCACATACTTCATCACGTACATCGTCACATCGTACTCCGCATCATTACTCGCGTCCGGGTAATCCTCATATGCCGCCCACTAGTGGTGATCATGCCCGGCCCTCTAAGCTCGGTGTAAACATAGCAGCCCGACCATATAGGCGCGGTGGAATCATACGCAGCCCGCATTCGCGGTGACATGCCCGGCCAAATAGGCACGGTGGAATCTTATCATCACAAAATCAATCATAACACATCACTATTACACATCTCATAACGTAGCATCATCTTATCATTTCTTGGTATCTTATACATATTATCATCGTATTACAATATAGCATTGTTAATCATCTTATAGGCATATCATATATTAGCATTAAGAGCATACGTTAAGCTTTAAGGGCAACCACACTATGTCGGGGTGACGTAAGGTCGTGAAGCCCCGGTTATATTATGAACGTTTATGGGTATCGTGCCTTGCCTTGAAGGAAATAGAGCATAAGTCGAGTGTTAACAAAGATAACATCATTAGCCTTATAGGAACATCATGCCACAATTTCTTGAATCGCTATAGTCTAGCTCATTATCATCACCATCATATTCATATGCAATTCAATATATTGAAGGACTCATAGGCTTCGTTTTGTAAAAGGATTATATAAGACATGAAGGATTCATGCCTTTTGAAAGAAAAGATAAGCCTCACATAAATTTGTCGTTTAACTATGCTATCGTTTGCTTGATTTCCTTTGATGGCACGTCTCTACCTTCAAGAGAGAATTCGTACCATCGTTAGTCAATCGACGAGAAGAACGCGCTACTATTTCTAGGGAAAATTGGGCAGCATTTCCTTTGTTTCTAATACTTTTCCCACGTTTCATTTCAACTACCCAACATTCACAACAACACTCACAATATCGTATCAACAATCGTCATTTATCTACATTTACCACATTCCACCATTTTTCTCCAATTTCTCCACATTTATGGGTTTTAGCTCATCATCACATTTTCTCATACATCACACCTATTTCATGGTATACACATCATTTATAACATATTTATACTCCCAACTCATCAACATTCATAATTCAATCCAACTATCATTCAACTATGGCACTATTCACATTTTATGACCCATTTACTACACTCTTCTATAATCCAAGTGTTTCCACGTATAAATACTTCAATCATCATGAGAAAGTCATAAAACTTACCTTAGATGTGGTAGGAATGAGCCTTGCGTAGCAATACTCTTCTATACCAAAAACCCTACTTCACTTCCTTTGTAATTTCTTGGTGTAGATGAACTTTGATGAGTTTCACACTCTTGATTTCATGGATTTAGTGTTGTTGATCTTGATTTTTCCTTTGGTTCTCTTGTGGATGAATATTAGAGAGTATTCTAGATGTTTCTTGAAGTGTGGAGTGAAAATGAAATGAATGGAATGAACAAGTGTCCCTTATACTTAACTTAAAATCTGATTTTTATGAACAGTAGTCGAAGTGCACAGTGGCCGTAAACCCAGTTTACGGGCCGTATTCTGGTTTACGGTCCGTCTTTCATGACCGTATTTAAGAATAATAGAACCAGAAAGGTTTGCTGGAGGTCATGGTGGTTTACGGTCACAGTTTACGGGCCGTATTTCGATTTACGGTCCGTATTGTGGGTCGTATTTAACCTTTCAGACATTTGACAGAAAGTTGAAGTTTTGCAATGTTGAAAGACGATAGCAGTTTATGGTCCGTAAACCACTTTACGGGCCGTATTCTATTTTACGACCAACTGGGCCGAAGTGCAAATCAGCAACTTTCACACTTTCAAAACTCATAAGTAGTCATCCCCTTCTTAGTAAAACATCGTACACTCATATTCTTCGTTGGTCTATTCATTGTACGTTCACGGAGAAATTTCCGAGGTGTAACATTCTTTCCCCTTTTTGGAACATTCGTCCTCGAATGTTAAGTTAGCGAGGATTCTAGAAAATTTTTGCCAGAGTTTCCTTTATAATATGTGTTATATCCCGTATTTTGCGTATTCGGATAATTCGAGATAATTGCGGGAAGTTAAGGGCAAGGCTATATTTTTGACCTTGTTTAGCACACAAGTTGTTCACGAAAGTTTTGATGTGAAAATATTAAGAAAGGCTAGGGGCAAAAAGGGAAATTCGCAAGATGGCTCCTAGAAAATATGGAGGAAGGCTAAGGGCAAATTTGGAATTTGGAAAATAAATTTTCATGAATTACAAAACAAAAACAAAAGATGGGCTTGCACTAAATGGGCCAAGTGGCCGGCCAAGGTGGTGGGCTTTAGCTCACATGGATTAATTTTACATGTGCATAAAAGATGACTTAAAGGTCACATTTCTCATCTTTATCCATAGAGGGTTCAAGAAACATGGAGAGGAAAGAAAGGAGAAGGCCATTTCGGCCATGGCTTACCAAACAAGCTTTGGAAAAATCTTGATCAAAAAAATATTTTCTTCTAGATTTTCTACTAATTGGAAGGTCCTCTTTAACATGGAGAAATTGTTGGAGTAAGCAAAATTTTCGTTGTGCGAGTTGTGGACTCTAGCCGAGAAAGAAGATGAGTGGGAAAAAAGTATGTGTTCAATCTCCTTTTATATGTATTATGGATTGTTTTGGAAATGCTCGTAGAGGTTTCTATAACGAATAATGTTCACAAATTTCATAAGCGAACTCGGATTGCGTTAGAAACGTTCATGGGTGGGTTCTATAATGAATAATGTCCATAACGATATTTGAAAGGTACTTGGTATGATTGTTGCTTTAATTTTCCAAAAATAGCTTCTGAAACGTTCGTAGAAGGTTCTGTACTTCAAACGCTCATAACTTTCTTATAATAGTCGGGTTGACCCGAAACTTGTTTCTGAGTTTTCAGGCGTCGGTAAGTATACTTATCCATCGAGTCTTAAAAGTTGATTTACATGCATTTAGTTTCCTACTACTCTGCTCGTGCATATGGTTGTTAACTTTCTTATACTAACGCGGATTTACTTGAAACGTGTTTGTGGCTTATTAATGATTTCAAGAAAATTAGTTTTGTACTAAAAGAAACATAAACTTGACATTCAAAACCTCTCCGAGGGGGGGGGGGGGGTGTGGGATTTTACTATTAAGATTTTCAAAACCACTTCGAAGGGGGTGCGAGATTTTACTATTTAGATTTTCAAAACCACTCTGAATGGGGTGCGAGGTTGTACTATTTCATTCCATATACGACTCATGTTTACATTACATGGCATCATTATTATTATGTCGGGACCGGCATGCCCGAAGGGTCCAGGGTAGTATAATGTCGAAACCGGCATGCCCGAAGGGGCCATCATTATTATTATGTCGGGACCGGCATGCCCGAAGGGGCCAGGGTAGTATTATGTCGGAACCGGCATGCCCGAAGAGGACATCATTATTATTATGTCGGGACCGGCATGCCCGAAGGGGCCAGGGTAGTATTATGTCGGAACCGGCATGCCCGAAGGGGCCATCATTATTATTATATCGGGATCGGAATGCCCAAAGGGGCCAGGGTAGTATTATGTCAGAACTGGCATGCCCAAAGGGGCCATCATTATTGTTAATGTTGCAAGCGGCATGCCCGAAGGGGCTACGACTAGTACTATTATGCCGGAAGCAGCATGCCCGAAGGGGCCATCATTTTTATTAAGCCGGAAGCGGTCGTCCGATGGGACTACTGTGATACTATATTTAGACTGTGTATTCTAGAATCTGGAGTGTGTTATACTTATACTGTGTATGCTGGAATTCGAGTAAGGCACTACGTGGCACGGTTCAAATATTGTTCCCGGTAGCTTCCGGGTTGTCTCTAAGCTGGTTACTGTTACGCTTTCCCGTGTTTATGATTCAGTGATGCTTTACATATTCAGTACATATTCCGTACTGACCCCCTTTCTTCGGGGGCTGCGTTTCATGCCACGCAGGTACACCCAGATGAGTAGAAGACTTTGCTAAAGGTGTTCCAGCGGAATTGGCGAACTCCATCTCAGTTCGGAGTGTTGCTGGGTCAAAGTACTTGTGTCATGGTATTTTGTATATGTTAGAGACTTTGCAGACAGTGTCCTGTGGATAGGACGTCGAGAAGTGCGAATCATTTGTAGATGTTAAAAGAGTATGTATTTTCAGATGACTTCAGTTGGTAAAAAGTACGAAATTGATTGAAAGTTTTCATGTTCTGTATAAAGATAATGACCTCTATTTGGAATAGTTTCATGTTTTTAAAAGTTTTTGAAATGACAGGTTTTGGTAAAGCGATATTGTGTTATGGCCCTGTGAGGCAGTGATGTGATATTATGGGTTGTTATGACAGGATCATATTGTGTTATGGCCCTGTGAGGCAGTGATGTGATATTATGGGTTGTTATGACAGGATTATAGTGCCATATTGTCACACCCTCATCTTGATAGGGCATGATGGGCACCCGACTCTCATCAGAGTCGAGCGAACCCTTAAACGTGAGAAATGATGGGAGTAGGGGTGTTCAAATACTTTAATTATTACAATTCATTTAATGTATGCATACCTTATGTTGTTGGCGTTTCTCCCGGGTGTTGGAATAAATACGGGTATTTGAATTTCATCTTTTCTTCCGCTTCCCAAGTCATTTCTTCCCTGTTGTTATTTCGCCACAGCACTGTTACACCTTGGGAAATTCCCCGTACATGTACTGTGAATAGGAAAACGAAGGTCATGGCGTATACGACATGTCGATGAGTGAGGAATAGTAGTTGATAACCCCAAACGAGATTTCAAAACCATCCGAGATGAGGGAAGGAAGTTGTTAAGGAAAGCGAGTCGTATGTTGTATATCGGATAAGAATAACGAGCAACAATGTGGTGAGGGAATAATGGTGTCTTAGAGACATGCAATGACGTCCCTTAGATTGGTATTGAAGTGTTAAACAAATGTTAAGAAGGTTCCATAAGGATCGGGGATCAAGCGAGTCGACGAGAACAAAAACGGAACCACTGGGCATTATACGGTCCAATCTACGGACCGTATAAATTATACCAGCCGTAGATTTGGCCGTATAATTGGCCAAAGGAGGGACCATGCACTGGACCAAATGTACGCCCATACATACGGTCCGTATAAATAGTACGGACCGTATGTTGGTCCGTATAAGTTGGCTCGGCCAGCTTTTAAGTTTAAGTGTAAGGGTCCATTTTATTTCATCCATTTCATTTCCTCCACTCTCCAACTCAAGAACTCTCTAGAAAAGTCTCAAAACACTTCCACCACAAAAATACCAAGGAAATCAATGATCAACAACATCAAATTCATGAATCAAAGTGTATGAAACCCAAGTAGAGTTCATCTTCTTCAAAGAAAATCAAAGGAGGTGAGATAGGGTTTTGGTGCTAGAGGAGTATTCTCATTCAAGGCTTGTTCAACTATCATCTAAGGTAAGTTTCATGACTTTAGCATGTTCTTTAAGGTATTAGAAGGCTAAGAAGCTTGAATTGTAGAAGGACATGGAAAGTGGGTCTTGAATGAGTGAATAAAGTCACTATTGAATGATAATGGAATGGAATCATGAAAGTTGTTGCGTTATGATTATGAATATGCTATAAATGATGTTTAGACCATGAGATAAGTATTATACATGAGGAAATGCGATAACAAGCTAAAACCATTAAATATGGAAAAAAATTGGAGAAAAATGGTGGATTTCTCTTAATGTGTATGAGCGAGGAATGCTGATACTATATTGTGAGTGTTGTTGTAAATGTTTGGGAGATGAAATAGATCATGGGAAAATTAGTAGAAACAAAGGAGATGCTGCCCAATTTTCTCTAGAAATAATGATGCGTTCTTATGGTCAATTGACTAATTATAATGTGTATTCTCTCGTGAAGGTAGCGACGTGATACTGAAAGGAGAACGAGTGAACGATAACGAAACTAGACAAAGGTATGTGAGGCTAGTCCTTTCTTTCTAATGGCATGAATCCTATATCATGAATTCCTTTTCTTTTCAGGAGTTCCTATATTCCGGAAAGCTAAAAGCCTATATCCATAAGTGCTCATACAAGATAAAGAGATATGATATGATGATGCCATGTTGGTAACGATGTTATTTATTACTCACACTCACCTTATGTATTACTTCCTTCAAGGTGAGGCAGAATGTTCATATATGACCATAATGGAATCGAGGGTTCACGACCTTACGTCACCTCGATAAACTGCAGTCTTCTAGAATCTTTATGTATGTGTGATGACAAGTATATTTTTCTAAGAATATTATTATAAGCATTTTATGATGAGCATGTCATGATTGCATCACACCGGGCCTAGTTGGCCGGGCAGTCACCCGCCAAGGCGGGCAGCTATACGGATACACCATGACCTTTTGGCATGGGCAGACACCACTAGTGGGCGGCATGAGATGGTACCCCGGACGCGGGAGGCCTGGACGCGGGCTAATGTTATTGATTATCACACCGTTCCGACATGGACGGGCAGCTTACATATTATGCATACAAGACATGATAACGAGTATGAGTGAGACAACATGCATTACTTCCTGTATGATGGTCATTCGGATACAGATGTTCATATTGATGTTTTCATTATATTGTTGTTGTCTTTCTTCATTGTTTACGCCTCTCATACTCAGTAAAATATTCGTACTGACGTTCGTTTTCCTTGGACGCTGTGTTCATGCCCACAGGTAGACAGGGAGGCGAGCTTGATCCAGAATCTTAGGAGCTGTCAGCTGATTGGAAGCACTCCATTGTCTGGAGGCGCTTATGATTATTCTTTTGGTATATATGCATATTTTGGGCAGGATGGAGTCTTGTTCTGTCTATGTATACAGTATGTCAGTAGAGGCTCGTAGATACGCAGTGTGGGTTAGATGGTCTCACAAGATGTTATCATATGTATATATATATATATTTTGATGGTCGAGAGGCAAATGTATATAAAGTATTTATGTTTCTATATAAAATATGTTTCCCTATAACTTCATGAACAAAGTTAATAAAAAGGGTATTAAATGAGTAAGATGAGTAGTAGACCTAGCGGTGCTCGGTGGCTATCCCCGGGTACCCATCGCGGCCCCTAACTGGGTCGTGACAGTATTCTCCTTTGACTCGAACCTGATGATAACAAGACCTTAAGTCAATTTTTTAGAAGTATTTAGCACTTTGCAACTGATCAAATAAATCATCAATTCTAGGAAAAGGATATTTATTTTTGATAATCACTTCATTCAATTGTCGGTAATCAATGCACATCCTCAACGATCCTTCCTTTTGCGCAAAAATAATACCGGTGCACCTCAAGGTGAAGTACTGGGCCTAATGAAGCCCTTTTCCAATAGGTCTTTCAACTGCACCTTCAACTCCTTCAACTCGGCAGGGGACATACGATATGGAGGAATTGATATGGCCTGAGTGCCCGAATATACATCAATAGCGAACTTAATTTCCCTTTTAGCAGGAAGGCCAAGTAATTCATTAGGTAATACATCTAGATATTCATAAACTACTGGAACGGATTGGAGTGTTTGGGGTTCTGCCTCTGCATTCCAAACTACAACCATATGATAGATAAATAATTTGAAAATCATCTTTCGGGCCTTAAGGTAGGAAATAAATCTACCTTTTAGTGTCAGGGCATTGCCCTTCAAACTAAGGACCGGTTCCCCAAGAAATAGGAACTTAACAATCATAGACCCACATTGTACGTTGGCATAGCAAGAAGCTAGCCAATCCATGCCCATAATAGCATCAAAGTCAACCATTTCTAGTTCTACTAGATTTGCAATGGTATCACGACCACAAAAAGGCTCTAAATAATTACAATAGACCCATCTGGCAAGGATTGGCTCCCCGATTGGGGTAGAAATTTTGAAAGGTTTGTGTAACAATTCTGGCGTTATGCCGAACAAATTAGCAACAAAAGGGGAAATATAGGACAATGTAGAACCTGTATCTTTCAGTGCATACACGTCATGAGAACATATCGATAGAGTACCTGTTAAAACATGTTGAGATGAATCGAGATCCTATCACTCAGTCAGCGCATAGATGGGATTCTGTCCACTACCCAAACTGGATGTCGGACCTCGACCTCTACCTCAACTAGGTGAAGCCTGAAGACTTTTCCCCATAGGGCGAACGAACGATGAAAAACTTGTTGCTGATCCTATCAGCTCAGCTGGGCTGCCTCTACCTCTACACGAAAATTCCCGCATAGCATGATCCGGCAGCCCACAAGTATAACACACCCCCATGCCCTGACGGCTTTGGCCGAAGTGTGCCTTATTACACCGATCACAACAGGGTACTTGTTATAGCCCGTATTTCATACGTTCAGATAAGTCGAGATAGTTGTGAGAAATTAAGGGCAAGACCATTCTCCAAAACTATTTTAATGTACAAGTTGGTTATGAATATTATTTATGAATATTATTAGTATGGAAATATTGAGAAAGGCTAAGGGCAAAAAGAGAAATTCACAAAGTGGTTCATGGAAATATTGTGGAAGGCTAGGGGCAAAAGGGGAATTTCACAAACTTCATGAAAGTTCAAGAACTAGCTACCATGGCCGTGTGGTGTGGGTGGGTCCCACCCATGGCCATGTGTTCATATTTTTATTTGTGAGGCTTGACTATATATATAGATAAGTGGTGGGGGAAAATCTAGACAATTCATTTTTTTCTTCCACAACATAAGAACTTGGAGAAGAAGAAAAAAAGAAAGAGAAAGAAGCATGGGCATTCGGCCCTAGCACAAAAAAATCCATCTCTTGGAAAATTGATCAAATAAATTATTTCTTCTAGCAATTCAACCAATTGGAACAAGCAAAAGTATTCATGGGGCAAGATGAAAGCTTAGCCGAGCAAGAGGATTGGTGGAAGAGGTAAGGTTTAATCTTTTCCTTTATGTGTTGTAGATGATTTGTGAAGTGTTATAGTATGTATAAATGGATGAAATTCATGAAATATGTGTGTATGGTGCTTGGCCGAATATAGAGTGTGTTGTTTAGGTATGATGAAGTGATTTTATTTAGTATATTGATTGTTGTAGTTGTAGATTCTATGATGTAAAATAAGGATTTAATGGGTTGAAATGAAGTTGTAATCGTTTGTGGATTATGGAAGAAGTTAATGTGATATTAGTATGGTTTCTTATGATTATGAGAATGAATGATATTGCTAAAAGTATAGATTGTTGATGTAGTTTATGAATTTGGAAGAAAGAAAATATGTTGTTAGTGTTCTTGTGGAATTTGGAAGGTTTCGGGTGAAGTAGTATGTCGATTGGGTTGTTTGGAATATTATGTGAATTATTTGAAGTATTCTAGAATTTTGGTTGTAAGGTCTTGGGCGAGTACTTGAATGTGAGATCATTGGTATTGGCTTGATTTCATATGATTGAGTCGAATAAAATGGAATGTCGTCGGATTGTGTAAAAAGAATTGTTAATGTTAGAATGTATTTTGGAATAATTGTTGAAGTTGGAAGATATGATTGTTGGTATTGTTATTGATAATTTGGCCAAGTTGCATTGTCGGGTTTGTTGTTGATAAATTGGCCGAGTTAGATTCTCGGGGATGATGTGTTTACAGGGGAGATGCTGCCGAAATTTCGGCAGATCATAAGTGAATTTATTTGAAAGACTAAGACAAGTGTGTGTAATGATGAATCTAATGATTATGTAAATCTTCTTGAATGTAGATTAGCGATAACGAGCTTGGACAATTAAGCGTAGCTAATAGGACGTGGAGCAGGTATGTAAGGCTACCCTTTCTTTCCTTTGGCATGATCCTTGTGAAACAAGCATATGACGTATATGTATGATTTCGAAGAAACTCCTATTTTAGAGCCTCTAGGACGGCTAATGTTTTTGATTTCCGAAGAACCATTTTGACATGTCTTGATACTAGTATGTGGTTCCAAAAGTTCTGTATTGATTTGATTCATAGCGATATTCGAGAGGTACTTGATATGGTTATTGCTTTGACTTTCCAAAAATAGCTTCTGAAACGTTCGTAGAAGGTTCTGTACGTCAAACGCTCATATCTTCCTTATACTAAATCGGATTGACCCGAAACTTGTTTCGGAACCTCCAGGTGTCGATAAGTATACTTGTCCATCGAGTCTTCCATAATATATTCGGGGTTACCAACCTTACGTCAGCCCGATAAAGTATAGTCATCCTTGTGTCTTTCTGCATGTTCTATGTTAAGCATATGCTGATAGTACTACACCGCACCTGTATGGGCGGGCAGCTATATACACCACTACAGTGGGCAGCTTATACCCTGGACGCGGGAGGCCCGGACGCGGGCTTACACACCGATCCTATATGGACGGGCAGTTTATATACCGTTCCTATTTGGACGGGCAGCTTATACACTTTGCATATATGGTACGAGGATGAGTAAGTGTAAGGCAGTTTGGCTTATTCTCTTTATACTTGACAGCTTGGTTATGACGTTTCGTATTGATGTCTTTCTTTTCATTATTGCCTTATTTCACTGTTCATGCCTTACATACTCAGTACATATTCCGTACTGACCCCCCTTTCTTCGGGGGCTGCGTTTTATGCCGCGCAGGTACACCCAGATGAGCTGAAGCTATTATAGAAGATGTTCCAGCGGAGTTGGCAAGCTCCACTTGTTCCTGGAGTGCTGCCGAGTCAGAGTAAGTGTGGTATGATGTCTGATTAATGTTAGAGGCTTTGCAGACAGAGTCGTGGGTATAGAATGTCAGTTCTGTGAGCGGCTCCATCAGCCGATGTGTCATTTGTGTTATGATACGAATTTCATATGATCACAGATTTTGTTTGATTTGGGAACGATAGAATAAAGATTTTGAAAGCTTACTTCGTATTTTACTTTTATTTGATTTCAGAGTCCGAAGAGATTATGTATGTAATAAGAGTCTGTGGGTTCGCTCGGCTCCGAATATGGGGTCGGGTGCCCATCACACCCTAGGGAGATTAGGGTGTGACAAAGTGGTATCAGAGCAGGTTTGTCCTAGGAGTTGTCTGCAAAGTCGTGTCCGGTAGAGTCCTGTTTATGGTGTGAAGTGCGCCACATTTATAAACAGGAGGCTACGGGGCATCTAGGGATTGTTGACCTTCTTTCTGTCATAGATCGTGCGATAGCTCCAAGTCATAGGGAAATGAAATTCCTTATATAAGCCTTACATACGATGGAAGGAGGTAAGTGATGCTATAGAAAGTCACAAGGGTAAGTATTGACGTATTTGTTCTGTTATCTGGAATTGGAAGCTCTGGGTGGCTAGAAAATGTTGTATATATACATATGTCCTGTGAGGCATTGTTGGTAATTGTTGTGTGCAGGTTTTGAATAATAAGAATGATAAAGGAGATTCTGCCAGCATTGTTGGGTACGCTTAACAGGAAGAAGTGTGAAAAGAAAATATGGTAAATAAACAATAAGATGTGTTGTCTCAGAAGGATTACGGACTTGGCATGGCGTGAAAAATGATTGTGGGCAAGACAATTAGCAGCCCAAAGGGATTAAGATGGATAGCATCCGAGGTTTAGTAAGAGCAAGGTCTGTTGGATGATTCAGAGAACGTCGACAATCGGTTCTGCTGTAGATTATTATGTAAGGATGGTGAGTGGGGATCTGAACAGACTGATACCTGAGTACTTGCTAGTAATGGCGACGAAGGTATGTTCCCCACCATCGGGAATCTGGAAATATGGGATGAAAGGTAACCATACTCACAGGTGAAAGGTGAACATGGAAGATCAAAAAGGGTAAAATAGTAATTGTAAAAAGGAAGGACGTGTTACGAAAATGTCTCGGAACCTGTAAGACTTCGACTTGCTCCAGATCATGTAATAAGGGTCATGCGAGGAAGTGGATGCGATTATATCAGCATTAAGGCACCGGATTCCATCGAAGTTATGAGGTTAAGCGTGCTGAGGTGAGAGAAATTGCATGATGGGTGACCTCCCTGGGAAGTGAACTAAAAGTTCTATAAATTTAGACATAAGGAACAAATGGGAAGCTAGAGTGGCCTAAGGGAGATTAGAGTATACGGGATGGTTGGAGACCATAAAAGGACGTGAAGGACGAGGCAAACTAGATTGGTGAAGAGACAGAAAGTGCATCACTGCTCTGGAATTAGGATAGGCTTGAATAGCGTTTAGAAGTATTTTTGTGGGCTAGTTAATAGTAATTATGTATATATATGAATGCGTGCGATATCCCACATATGAATGTATCGATGGGCATGTGATGCGAATTCCAGCAACCGGTGCTACGGTAAAGAAGGCATTAATCAAGTAATGGTACCGGAGTTCAAGTAACAAGAAAAGATATGGTACAAGCGTTATAAGATAAGCTGCTATCATTTTCACTACAGGTTAAGATTTGGAAATTTTAATACAACGATATTTGGAGAAGAAAGAGTGTGAGTAAATGGAAGGCAAGGAGATCAGATGTCGGGAAAAGATGAAAGTTAAGAAAACCTTAGTGAGAGAAACCCTCGAGAGAAATTACCGGCAAAGTACGAGACTATTTGGGTAAGAACTCAAGGTAGGCATGCAAAAAGGGATAAAGAGTGGTAATATAGAACAAAAGAGGAATGTGTAAGGTTCGAGAGCCAATATCAATAAGCGGGGCTAAAGGAATAGTGACTATGACGAGGGATGTGAAGCAAAAAAAAAGAATGAAAAAAAGAAGAATGATTAGGCATTGCGACGATGCTAGGAGATTTAGGTCCTTGAAAGATATGTAAATGAGTAAAATGTGTACCCATATTAATGTGGTTGCCTCGGACATGGAAGATCTTTCCTGAGAGGGTGACTTAAGAATAGGACGGATTTGTGCCTTAAAAGGAGTATTTTACGAACTTCAGCACCCATACGGTAAATAACAAGAAAAGAAAAATGTTCGAGGAGGAAGAAACCCAAGAGGGTTGAGGATGAAAGTAGGAAAGATATACAAAGGGATTGGTCGAAGGAAGGGGAGAGCGTTTAGGCGCAGGGTAATTGGAAACCTCTAACCATAAGCGTAAGAAGGAAGATACCTTAACGAGTTAGCGATAGGAACTCGGTTACGCATCAAGAAAAGAACATGAATGATGGGACGACACTACTGATTGGGAAATTGATGATAGGGAGTGAGAACTCGTGCGAGGTCTGAAGGATTTGATCTTAACGGAAATAGAATGAAGTGAAAGGGACATGCATAGGAGACCGCTTGGTTATAGCGTCATAAATATAGTTAAAGACTCGATGAATAAGGATAAAGAGAGTGAAAATTGTAAAGATTCTGTGCTAAGAACAAAAGTAGCGGAACGCTTGAGAAATATGGACACACAGCTACAACGCAAACGCGTAGTTAAGGGAAATTACGAGTAAGTGAGCTAAATGAGTGACATGACTAATAATGGATGGAAAGATACGGGAATGTTGACCAGAATGATGATATAGACAGAAAATGAAAGGAAAACTTATAGTAAGACGTTTCGATATATCATGCACAGAGTTGGAAAGAAAGACGGGGAATAAGGTAATTATCGTAGACGAAGGTACTCGAATACTGTTGGCATACAAGAAGCCCGTTTAAAAAGGGGGGGAGAACATATTATATTGGACTTAAAAGGATATCTGAAAGAAGTAGTAGCCGACATGAAGGGAAAGTATAGAAGACACCTTAAGAAAATGCTTCATGCCAACATGAATTATGCTATGTCTATGCTACAATTTGAATCCCTCACATCGGGAAAATTGGCGCCGTACTTAAGTACGCAGTGACATGTTTTGAAGAGTAATAAAAAGAGCAAGGAAAAAGACTACAAGCTAAGTCCACGAAGGATAATGGAGAAAAACGATGAGATTCAAAAGATGTTTCGGACGAGAATGACTATTATAACGAAAGTATCAACAATTGGTAGTCGGGGAAACTTTTGAAAGAAAGAAAGAACGTTGTGCCTATGAATGAAACAAAAGAGTTTATCGGATACTAGAAAATAGTTCGTAGACCATCAATTATACGGAATATGAGAATATACGCTATGAAAGTATATGAATTATCGGTGTGAAGCACTGCTCGATCATACTTGTAAACAAAATCCACACCGGAGAGTCAACAAGGAATAACGATGGACGAAACGAGCCCCAGTACAAAGAAATCAAAGATAAAGAATGGGCATGAAGAAAAAGGACAACTATGAAAAGGACCCTCCCGAGGTATTATGACACCCCATGAGATCAGTTGAACATTCGAGGATGAATGTTCTAAAGGGGGGGGAGGATGTTATAGCCCGTATTTCATACGTTCGGATAATTCGAGATAGTTGTGAGAAATTAAGGGCAAGACCATTCTCCAAAACTATTTTAATGTACAAGTTGTTTATGAATATTATTAGTATGGAAATATTGAGAAAGGCTAAGGGCAAAAAGGGAAATTCACAAAGTGGTTCATGGAAATATTGTGGAAGGCTAGGGGCAAAAGGGGAATTTCACAAACTTCATGAAAGTTCAAGAACTAGCTACCATGGCCGTGTGGTGTGGGTGGGTCCCACCCATGGCCATGTGTTCATATTTTTATTTGTGAGGCTTGACTATATATATAGATAAGTGGTGGGGGAAAAATCTAGACAATTCATTTTTTTTCTTCCACAACATAAGAACTTGGAGAAGAAGAAAAAAAGAAAGAGAACGAAGCACGGGCATTCGGCCCTAGCAAAAAAAAAATCCATCTCTTGGAAAATTGATCAAAAAAATTATTTCTTCTAGCAATTCAACCAATTGGAACAAGCAAAAGTATTCATGGGGCAAGATGAAAGCTTAGCCGAGCAAGAGGATGGGTGGAAGAGGTAAGGTTTAATCTTTTCCTTCATGTGTTGTAGATGATTTGTGAAGTGTTATAGTATGTAGAAATGGATGAAATTCATGAAATATGTGTGTATGGTGCTTGGCCGAATATAGAGTGTGTTGTGTAGGTATGATGAAGTGATTTTATTTAGTATATTGATTGTTGTTGTTATAGATTCTATGATGTAAAATAAGGATTTAATGGGTTGAAATGAAGTTGTAATCGTTTGTGGATTATGGAAGAAGTTAATGTGATATTAGTATGGTTTCTTATGATTATGAGAATGAATGATATTGCTAAAAGTATAGATTGTTGATGTAGTTTATGAATTTGAAAGAAAGGAAACATGTTGTTAGTGGTCTTGTGGAATTTGGAAGGTTTCGGGTGAAGTAGTATGTCGATTGGGTTGTTTGGAATATTATGTGAATTGTTTGAAGTATTCTAGAATTTTGCTTGTAAGGTCTTGGGCGAGTACTTGAATGTGAGATCATTGGTATTAGCTTGATTTCATATGATTGAGTTGAATAAAATGGAATGCCGTCAGATTGTGTAAAAAGAATTGTTAATGTTAGAATGTATTTTGGAATAATTGTTGAAGTTGGAAGATGTGATTGTTGGTATTGTTATTGATAATTTGGCCAAGTTGCATTCTCGGGTTTGTTGTTGATAAATTGGCCAAGTTAGATTCTCGGGGATGATGTATTTACAGGGGAGATGCTGCCGAAATTTCGACAGATCATAAGTGAATTTATTTGAAAGACTAAGACAAGTGTGTGTAATGATGAATCTAATGATTATGTAAATCTTCTTGAATGTAGATTAGCGATAACGAGCTTGGACAATTAAGCGTAGCTAATAGGACGTGGAGCAGGTATGTAAGGCTACCCTTTCTTTCCTTTGGCATGATCTTTGTGAAACAAGAATATGACGTATATGTATGATTTCGAAGAAACTCCTATTTTAGAGCCTCTAGGACGGCTAATGTTTTTGACTTCCGAAGAACCATTTGACATGTCTTGATACAAGTATGTGGTTCCAAAAGTTCTATGTTGATTTGATTCATAGCGATATTCGAGAGGTACTTGATATGGTTATTGCTTTGATTTTCCAAAAATAGCTTCTGAAACGTTCGTAGAAGGTTCTGTACTTCAAACGCTCATAACTTCCTTATACTAAATCGGATTGACCCGAAACTTGTTTCGGAACCTCTAGGTGTCGATAAGTATACTTGTCCATTGAGTCTTCCATAATATATTCGGGGTTACCGACCTTACTGTTACACCTCGGAAATTTCTCTGTACTTGTATGATGAGTGGAATGATGAAAATTTGAGTGAATGATGTTTTATTAAGTCGGGAATGGCTAATTAAGATTTTTTGCAAATAAGAAAGTCACGGAAAAATTTTCAGCCCAGTGGTCGTATATGGCCCTATACGGCCCGTAAAGTGATTTACGGACCATATAGTGCAATCTTCCTTCAGCTTGCCAAAAATCTCAAGTTCTGCCAAGTGTTGAATATGGTTAAATACGACCCAGTTTACGGCCCGTAAACTGGTTTACGGACCGTAAACCAGGTCGTAAACTGCCATGTTCCTCAGCCAAAACTTTCTGTTTTTGAAATGATTAAATACGGCCATGGAGGACGAACCGTAAATCAAAATACGGTCCGTATATGGTGATTTACGACCACTGTTCATCCCGACAAGAATTCATTAAAGACCAGATTTTGTTATTTTAAAAAGGGACTTAGACTTCATATTATTTCATTATTCATCCAACAACTCAAGAGACCTCTAGAACTCTCCAAATATTTCCTCCACAAGAATTCAAGAGAATCAAAGGGAATATCAAGATCATCACCACTAAATTCATGAAAATAAGTGTAAGAACACATCAAAGGATCTTCTAAGTCCAGAAATTCCCAAGAAGGTGGAACTAGGGTTTTGGTTAATTGAAGTATTTCAACTTAAGGATTGTTCAACCATCATCCAAGGTAAGTTTCATGATTATTCCATGTTGTTTGAAGTATTGGAAAGCTTAGACACTTGAAATGTGGAAGAACATAGAAATGGGTCATTATTGAGTGAATAGTGACATAAATGAATGATAGTGGAATTGAACTATGAATGTTGAAGTGTTGTGAGTATAAATACGTTATAAATGATGTTTATATCATGAAACAAGCATTAAATGCATGAAAACGCAAGGATGAGTTAGAAGTAGAAATAAGGGAAAAGTGGAGGAAAATGGTAGATTTTGCCAAATGTACGTAAATGACGATTGTCGATTATGATATTGCGAGTAATATCATGAATGTTGGGAGTTGATATAAAACATGAGAAAAATGGTATGAGCGAAGGAGGCGTTGTCCGACTTTTCCTAGAATTAGCGATGCGTTCTTGTAGTTAGTTTACTAATGTTGATACGAATTCTCTTATGAAGGTAACGACGTGATATCGACGGAGAACAAGTGAGCGATATCTTAGCTAAACGACCAAGGTATGTGAGGCTAGTCCTTCTTTCTAATGGCATGAATCTTTTAGCTTGAGTCCCTACTCCTTTCATGAATTCTTACATTCTAAGAAGTTAAAAGCTTATACCTATGAATGTCTATATGAGATAAGTTATACGATATGATGACACTAGAATGATGATGATGTTATTCCTTGCCTACACTCACCTTATGTACTAGTCCTTTCAAGGTGAGGCAGAATGTCCATGATGGTTCCATAATGTAATCGGGGGATCACGACCTTACGTCACCCCGATAAAGTAAAGTTGATCATGAGTCTTATATACACATTATGATAAGATAAGTATTTTATGATAAGCATATTACTATGAGCATTTTCATAAGCATGTCATGATTGTATTCACACCGGGCCTAGTTGGCCGGGCAGACACCGCTTCGGCGGGCGGCGATACGGATACACCACGACCTACGGGCGTGGGCAGACACCACTAGTGGGCGGCATGAGATGGTACCCCGGACGCGGGAGGCCTGGACGCGGGCTAATATTATTGATTATCACACCGTTCTGACATGGACGGGCAGCTTGCATATGATGCATACATGTTATGATGATGAGTATGAGTAAGACAGCATGTATTACTTCATTTATGATTATCAGTCAGATCCAGACGTCTCATGTTGATGTTATCCTCATATTATTGATGTTCCTTTCATTATGTATGCCTCTCATACTCGGTACAATATTCGTACTGACGTCCTTTCTTCGGACGCTGTGTTCATGCCCACAGGTAGACAGGGAGGAGAGCTTGGCCCAGGTCCTCAGTAGCTGTCAGCTGATAGATTGCACTCCATTGTTCGGAGGTGCTTATGGCTATTCTTTTGATGTACATTCATATATGCATATTTTGGGCATGACGGAGTCTTGTTCCGTCTATGTATTCATTATGTTAGTAGAGGCTCGTAGATACGCAGTGTGGGTTAGATGGTCTCACAAGATGTTTTCATATGTATGTATATTATTTTGATGGCCAAGAGGCAAATGTATATAAAGTATTTATGTTTTAATTAAATATGATTTTCCTACAATTGGTATGTAAAATTGATAAAAGAGTATCAAATGAGCAAGACAAGCAGTAGAGTAAGCAGTGCTCGGTAATTGCTTCCGGTACCCGTCGCGGTCCCTAGCTGGGTCGTGACACTTACGTCACCCCGATAAAGTATAGTCATCCCTGTGTCTTTCTGCATGTTCTATGTTAAACATATGATGATAGTATTACACCGCATCTGTATGGGCGGGCAGCTATATACACCACTATAGTGGGCAGCTTATACCCCGGACGCGGGCTTACACACCGATCCTATATGGACGGGCAGTTTATACACCGTTCCTATTTGGACGGGCAGCTTATACACTTTGCATATATGGTACGAGGATGAGTAAGAGTAAGGCAATTTGGCTTATTCTCTTTATACTTGACAACTTGGTTATGACGTTTCGTATTGATGTCTTTCTTTTCATTATTTCCTTATTTCACTGTTCATGCCTTACATACTCAGTACATATTCCGTACTGACCCCTCTTTCTTCGGGGGCTGCGTTTCATGCCGCGCAGGTACACCCAGATGAGCTGAAGCTATTATAGAAGATGTTCCAGCGGAGTTGGAAAACTCCACTTGTTCCTGGAGTGCTGCCGAGTCAGAGTACGTGTGCTATGATGTCTGATTAATGTTAGAGGCTTTGCAGATAGAGTCATAAGTGTAGAATGTCAGTTCTGTGAGCGGCTCCATCAGCCGACGTGTCATTTGTGTTATGATATGAATTTCATATGATCACAGATTTTGTTTGATTTGAGAACGATAGAAGAAAGATTTTGAAAGCTTACTTCGTATTTTACTTTTATTTGATTTCAGAGTCCGAAGAGATTATGTATGTAACATGAGTCTGTGGGTTCGCTCGGCTCCGAATATGGGGTTGGGTGCCCATCACACCCTAGGGAGATTAGGGTGTGACAGTACTGGAGGTCTTTCCTGTCTGGAATATCCTCTACACTGTGAGTTTGATGACTGTGAACTCTGACCAGGTCTAGAATAAGTGGACCGATCATAACTTGGCTCCTGAAACAAAGGAGGACCACTAGCCACTGAAGGGGCTGAGTGTTGACACCTAATTTTTGGCCTCCCATAATTTATTTCAATCACTGAGAGACCCCAGATAATAAATAAAATGAGTCGGGCATCTTGAAAGATTTAAATGATTTTTATAAATTATCCAAATCAATATTTCACTCCTTTAAATTGATAAAAGGGGATTTTCGTGGCATCATAAATTTATTTAGAAATTAATGAGTACTTTCATGATATTTTATGAGATTTTGTTAAATTTAAAAAATAAAGAGAAAGAGAGAAAAAGGGTTTTCATATATTTAATTATTCAAAATTGTCAAGAAATCAAAAAAAATCAAATACTTTATTGCCTTTTAATCCACGAAGTTTGAGTAATTTAAATAATTTACGTAGTTAACTATTTAACCCTTTAAACTTCTAATTTTTAGATAATTTGCAGGATTTGTCAAAAAGTATGCATAATTACCCATAAATGTTTAATTAGGCTAATTAATTAATTAAATGATAATTATTGAAAATTGATCCTTTATATATATATGTTTTTTCTTTTTGGCCACAATTAAATTAATCATTTCATGATTTAAGGAAATTAGAGTCATTTTTGCAAAATTATCCTATTAATGGTTTTATTTTGAAATAACCAGTTTAATTTAATTTCAAGATTTACTAATTAGGTTTAAAAGGCCATAATTGAAATGATAATGCCAAATTAGAATTAATTAAGGCCATATTTGTAATTCTAGGCCAATTAACAATTTGGCCTATTTTTAAATTATTTTAATAAAATGATTATGTCTTGATTTTCCCATAATTAAAATGTCATCAGTTTTAATAGTTTTTCTAACTATTTGTTTTTTTTATGTACTAGATATACATATTTATACACCAAGTGCATACATAAAACAAATAGGGCCCTTTTTATATATTTAGATTTTTTACCAGGTCCAGCCCAAAGCCAGGCTGAGACCCGGACCAGTTCAGTTAAATTGATAAGCGGGGGTATACCCCCCTTTATTTTCATTTTCTTGTTCTGGAAATAAGTCTCTGCCCCTCTCCGCTTCTTCCTCTTCTATTCTTGTGAAACCCTAGCGCCACCATGACTTTTTGTTGCCTCTCTCTGCCAAAAATGGCAAGTTTACAGAGTATGGCTGACAAATACAGCTATTTCATGTTCATTATGGTTACTCATTTTTCAGATTTTTTGTCAAAATCGTGGTTTCTCTTTTGCTTTTAGGTTATTTGTTTATTATTTCTCGCATTTTCCTATTTCATGTTCATTATGGTTACTCATTTTTCAGATTTTTTGTCAAAATCGTGGTTTTTCTTTTGCTTTTAGGTTATTTTGTTTATTATTTCTCGCATTTTCCTATTGATTCATGGTTGTTGGGTCAGATCGACCCAAGAAGGGTTAAATCTGACCACATGTTTGGCTATGCCTTAGATCTGGGTCGTTGGTTCTTTGTTTACTGAGTAGTTGGTTTGGAAGAGGGTTTACCCCCACATCGTTTATTGTTATATTTGGTTGAGTTTTTGGGGTTCGATAAATAGAACCCCATAGAACCTCAATCTCAAAAAAACAAAGGTCGGAAAAACAAGGGAAAAATAGAGGAAAATTTTAAAGTGAAGAAGTTGGAAAAAATTTTATTTTTGAAAAACTTCTTAGTAAAGAATTTTAATACCCCGACTGAAAAATAGTTGGGGTTTTCTCAGTTTTAAAATATTTTCTTACTTCATTTTATTTTTCGTGTGGTTGAACTGTTGAGGTTGGAAGCACAAAGCTCCCAAATTCGTTCTTTTCTTGGCAGCGCACACAAAAGGTAAATTTTAATTCATTTTATTTTTGTTATTTAGAGTTTTGCCTAGTCTAAGTGTATTTATATTAGTTAAGTTGGCTTATGGCTTTATATTTGTTAATGGTGGCTATCGTTGCTAAAGGATGCCCTATTTGATTGTGTGCTTCACTTATGGATTTGCTTGAGGTAAATACAGTAGAACTAATGAGAATGTTGTGTTGAAAATCATTTAGGAAGTAGGCTGCTTGAACCTCCTATTGGCTTGTTTGTTCATGTGGTTCTAATGTTCTATTTTTACTGTGAAGGGGTGTGGTTGAAGTACTTTTAAGAAAAAATTCCCTTTTTCTTTTCCTCCCCTCTTGAAGTCATGTTAGTTTGTGAACTGTAAGCTTAAGTAGAGCCAATGTAGTAAAGTTCAATCCTAGGTGTTGTTTGAAGGAGATGAGGCAGTTTTTGTGTTGATTTAGATGAATATGGATAGAATAATTGTAATGTGAGTGCTTATGTTTATAGTTAGAAATCACATACACTTTGTTTATCGGTCATGAACTACCCTCCCTTGTGAAGAAAAATCTTTTATCAAAGTCATCTACTATGAATGTTTTAACTTAACAAGTTGGTTTAGATGCAATTTCTATTGTGCTCTCTTCTTTAAAACAAATAAATACTTAAGTATAAATTGAATCTGTTTGCTGATTCTTTGAAGATACAACAATAGATTATTCTTTTTTTTTTCCTTTCCCTCCTTCGTAAATGATCTTACTCACATGGAATAGAGTAAAGGTATGATTAGTTAACAGTTTGCTTTTTTTGATCAATTAATATTCATATTAAAAGGGAATCAGGTCCAGTTTGTGTTTGTGGGTTGGTAGATTGTTGATGGCAATACCTGTGATTATGTTCTTATCCAATGCACGCCAGATTGTGTGTAATTGTCTATGATTTGTAGCAAATGTGCGCTAATTGTCTATGATTTGTAGCAAATCCTAGAACTAATGTGATTAAGGTGCTTTAGTGTGAAATTTTTTCTTTCCTTGCTTTGATTAAGACTTTAGTTTCTTGCCAAAATTTGTTTCTTAAACATGTGATGATCATATCGTGTCTTGTATTGTCCATATCACAAGCCTTACATCTAAAATGGTCAACTCTTAAAAGTTCAAAGTTTTGGTAAAAAGGAAAGAATGAAGAAGACAGGATAAACTTTAGGAAACATAAGACTAAGTCCTTACTTGAAGGTTAGTTAGGACTAATCTAAGTAGCCTAATTAGTTAACAAGATGGTTGTCGGTTTGTAACTTGGTTAGTGATCATGTTGGAATTGAAAGGTATAAAAATGGAAGAAAGTAATTGTCTAGGAGGGAAGTCTGTTCTGCCATCTTTGATCTCCTGTTGTTAGTCCTACCCTCATTAGCTATTTTATCTAACTGGTAAAGTAAATTTGTTATGGAAGTGGACTGATATGCCATATTCTTGCATTTGTGTTGCATTTCATTCATGTATAGGTCCTAATTTGATAGATGATCCTAAGTGTTAAAATTTACCAAGTTTGAAACATTAAAAGAAGAGTGAAATGAAGCAATTTGGTTTTGATTTGTCCAGTCTTAAACAGTTTGGAGACTGATTTTTTTTGTTTGTTTTGAGACATGAATTCTGTTTTCTTTTCTATGTGCATAACTGAAGAATATAGTGGTACTAACTCATGGTCCTTGATTGTCTAGGCTTAAAATGTGAATACAAATAGGAAGGACCTTATAATTCTAGTCTGAATAAAAGAAGAGGATAACAAGGATAGAAAAAGAGAGAAAATTGTAGTTGAAACTTAAGAAAATGTTTGGCTTTGATCTGTGAGTTGTCCAGTCATTCTTTTAGTATATGCTAAAGGGTAATAAAAGGGATCATAAGTGTAGATGTGGGGGTTGAAAACCACTTGGCTAAATATGGAAGTCTTTTAAAGACATCTTAGGAGAAGGTTGAGAAAGGGTCAAGCATTACTTGACCCATAGTATCTTTCTTTCCAAATAAGAGATTGTTATGGCATTATTCATAAGTGTATGAGGTGTAACCTACTACCTTTACACATTTGGTCTTTCCCTGCCATTTTGCTAAGTTTAATGGATCCTAAAAAATGAAGTTTCTTGTGCATTTATTTATTATTCACTCAGATTAATAGCCTGGTCTTGTTGTGTCTGTTTTGATGCATCTTAAGGGGAGGTGGTTTGACTAGGTTAGATGATATATGATAATTTGAAAGATTGCAGTAAAACTGGAAAGAGGAAAAGGCTTTTCAAAAAAGGGAATACTATTTATTTTAAAATGAGGTAAGAAAAGTTCAACGAAGATAACATAATAAGGTGTAACAGATTATTTGATATTTTGTTAAGTTGAGTTCATAACTAGGACATTTCTGTGAATTCTGTGTGCACTGATTTGAGTCCAACTTGTGTTTGAAAGATGGTCTATCTTCTCCCTTATTCTATGTAACAGATAAAAATAAGGGAATCAGTGGTTTGCATCCATTTAAGGTGGCAGTACAGTTTGAGGGGTATATTTGACCCCTATTTTGTGATACTTTGGATAACACATCATGTTTTCCCATTTTGAGATGTTCTTGAGTTCATTAGTCCAAGGCCTAAGTAGAAGAGATAAAGAGTATACTTGGTCATGTTGGATAGATGTGTTCTCCCCTTTGTGCAGCATTAAAAAACAGCTAAGGATATGTTGTATTTGTCCTGTTTTGAAGAGATGAAAACTAAGAGTAGGCCACTTATGTTTATGACCTATCGATGCATTGTTCATGTTGGTGTCATAAATACTTAAGGAGACTAATTATGCTTCCCTTTGTGTGCTACACACTAGTAGATGGCTATTTCAATAAAGAGAATTTTGATTTCGCCTATTTGGATTGGTACATATCATGTCTGTTAGGATTATAGTTTGGTTCCTTCTGTTTATTTCATGTATCCCATGCAGATTGCTTTCTTTTTCATGTTTAAGTCATACTTGATGTCTTGGCCTTGGTTCATGAGATTAATTTACCTGTTGATTTAATTCATCCCTTCTCTCCTTGTTCTCATTTATTCTTGTTGACTTATAATTGTTCTATATACATGTACATTGGACCTATCCTATTTATTCCAAGATAGGTGATTTTGTATGTGGATCTGTGTCTTCCATGGTTATTGTTGGTTGAGAGGCAGGTCAGGTGAAAAGAGGGCTTAGTTTGAGCCTTCCCTTGGTGACCAGCCATGTCGGAGGTTCTTAAAACCTCATGGAACTTGTGCGGCATCAGGAATAAGGGGGTGATGACTTGGCCTTCCCACAATCTACAATTGAGGGTTTGAGTTTACGGACATAGAAAACACGTATGCACATCATATAGGCTTATGAATAAATAGGATATGCTGCCTGTACATGTGTATATTTATGTATACAGTAGGATTTGTAAATGAATAGGGCACTGTGTATATGTGTGTATAGTATATGTATGGTAGGAATAGTTAAATATAAACTAACAGGGGTCTTTTGTTTATTTCCCCTCTCTACTGCATGGCCACTTGGGCCAAGGTCCAGCCACCCTATTGGGTCAAAAGCCCAATAGGGAAATTCTTTCAAGTTCATTGAGTCTAAAAGAAAAGAAAGGGAACCTAATATATTGAAGGCCCAATCATGGGTAAAAACGACATGAAGGCCAACCATGGGTGAAAATGGTTAGGGCTTGGCACACCCCAGTTTACTTTCGATATTATATTTTTGCCTTCTTTATTTGCTTTAAGTGCTTATTTTATTGTATTCGTATTTGTAAAAAACCTGCAGACATTATTGGAATCATTTATATTGCGAATTAGGCATCTTAGGCAAAACGGTGCTTGTGCCATTTATATTGACTCTAGCTCCTAAAATATTCTTTTGAAAATCTGGAAAAAATGCATACTGATTTTGAAGATTTAAAATAGAAAACAAATTGCTTTTAGTCTTAACAAATAACAAACTAAAAAGGTTTTGAAAAAGCGAAAAAGGGTATAACACATTGTGTAAAATTAAGAGGATGAATAAGTTAGGCAAAAAAACTGTTTTTTCGAACTATTGAAACATGTTTCATTTTCTGGTCTTTGAGTTGATAAAAATGTGATATTTTTGAAAACAAAATGATGTAAGTTCCCATTTTGGCTAGAAATCCATTTGACTCTTTAATACAAAATTTGTAGTCAAGAAAACGTGACTGAGGCCCATATTTAAAATGGCTAAAATAACGTATATTTGGGCCAGAGCCCACACAACTTGTCTTTAAAAGAAGAAAAATTTACAGCTCATAACAACCTCTAAGACTTATTTATTAGTAATAGCTACTTTTTTAAAATTATTTTTGGTAGCTTAATTATTTATCAAATTACAATCTATAACTTGTTTTTGTAACTGCAGTGTATTTTTCTAAAAATAAGGTACCTCTCTCCCACTTGCCCACAATCTCTTTTTTTTCCAAATATTTTTCTCTTACATCTTCAATTCACAACCGTATTTTACTCCCATTATTCTTCACCATAATTAGCATGATTTCTTCTTCTTCCTTATCAATTACCCAATCTCAACAGGTAACTAATTTTCGTTATGTTATATGTTGTATTTATGTTCAATTGTTCATAAATTTCATCGTTTTTACCTTCACTTTTCATTCAATTTTTTTTAATATATATTTTCCGCCATTGTTAGAGTACCTTCAACAAGCTCTAACTCTCCATTTTAATGGCGAATATTGATACTCCAAGCAAAAATACACCAGTGGCAACAAGAAAAGCAATGGAGGATCTCTAGCCAATGGCCGAAGGTCAGCCATAACAATTGGTTTGCTAAATCTCCATGGATAGGCCGAAATAAGAGGAAAATCCCTCTTATGTTTGCTAATCATGTGGTGTTGTTTATCCTATGACTGATGAAGAATAGTATTGATTATAGCAATATGATATTGTAGCATCATCTAGGAACAAGAGAATAGGTTGTTGTTGTAGAAACACTATTGATGAGTGTTGTGGAGCTTCATGCACAACAAGTGTTTGATAAAATGTTTCAGTATATTTCAGTGTATTTATGTGTATCAATAAACAGTATGTGGAATTTTTTAGTATATTTTAGTGTATTATTTCGCTGTATTAAAATGTATTTATCTCTTTTTTTTGGTGTAGTGCCTATTTTTACTCCACTTTGTTTTCACGATTTTTGTATTTCAAAGTATTTTTGCATTTTGTATTTCTAATTTATGAAATAGTTTATGATATATTTCATTGTGTTCCATTGTATATATGCATACTACAACTTTATATTTCTTAAACAATCAACCATATTTCATTGTATTCCAGCGTATATTTTTCTATATTTGGAAGTTTTCAGATCTTTAGTGGTTTTTGAATTCAAAAAGTTTTGATTGTGATAAAAGTTGAGGGAGATTCGTGAACTATGGCATGCCTGAAATATGGTTGATTTAATTTAACTTACCATTTAAAAAGAAAAAGAAGAATCTGTTCCAAAAATATAGTCTATTTTTACTCAACCCGATTTTCTATTTCCGTGTATTTGAAAAAATCTGTTCCATAAATAGCTCCTGATTTCACTGGAGCATCTTTACTGTTCACTGTATTTCTCTATATTTCAAAAAAACAGAAATATAAGCGTTTTTAAATAAAGTAGCTACGCTTGGTAATTTTGCATTTTATAGTTATCTAGGTAGAAGCCAATAAAAGGTAGCTATTTATGTAAGTTTCACTTAAAAGAAAACCTAATAAAACTGCTTCTTTGGGTCAAAAACCCACTTGATTTTCTCTAAATAATAAACCTATGGTTAAAGTTTTTGGCCCAAGGCCGACGATCAAAACAAATGAGGTAACAGAATGGATTTTAAAGTCAAAATCTTGCTTTTGAATAAATCTGTGACTTTATAAAAGAAAATGATATATATAGCGAGTACATTTTTAAAGGGAACGTATACACAAGCTATTAGATCATAAATACAATTCATTTCCTAAAAGAAAACAACGTGCAAAAATATATAAAGAATCCCTTTTTTGAAAATAAAAACGGTCCAATTTTATGCCTAATTATACAAAAACAAATTAGGTAAGGATGTTCTGGAAATATATTCAACGGATCTACCCGGTCCACGTGAAAGTAGAGCATGAATAAAACCTATTCACCCAAATCATAAAAAATAAATGATTTTTCTATCTTTTTCTATAGAAAAACTACTATTCCTTATATATAAAAGAACAAATTATACCCGGATATCATAAATCCTAAACTGAATACCCTATATGTAAGAGGAATATATCCAACTCTTTTTCAAAAAATGATATGCAACATGACAGGTTTTTGCGGGAAATAAACACTAAATAAACAGTTCATGCAAGTACTCACACATTAGAATTCGAAGGTCAACCGTATAGTATGGATCCTGAATACTAGGGTGCCTAACACCTTCCCTAGGGGATCACTAGAACCCTGACCTAGAACTTTTGATTAAGAAGGATTTTTCATGGTGTATGAATAAAACCTTCAAAGTTGGTTTTCCTAATTTCCTAAAAATTAGGCGGCAACTCTTCTAAAACAAAGTCTGAAAGATCACCAACGATTTCGAAGTAGCTTTTCCGAGCGCTAATGTCACGACCCAACCCCGTGGGCCGCGACTGGTGCCCTACAGGGACACCCCAGACAAACTCACACCCATATCATCGAAATCAGACTCGTCCAAACACAACATACGATAGTCAGACTCAACATCGTAATCAGACAGCTACCGAATACTGATCCTAAGCAGTCGCCCGTACAGATCAAACAAATCGCAAATCAGAAAAGAGGCGGAATGTACTTCGCCAAATTTTCACACACACACATCCGAAGGGTGGCGGAATGTACATCGCCCCCAAAATCATACACATACATACAAAATCAGAGGCCGACTTTGCCATAGCAGTGTACGGGCCGCTTAAGAACACAAAACAGACTCACATACGAACACACCAGACCCACGACCCACAAATCTGACTACAGGCCTCTAAACAAAACGGAACATAAGAACATAGGACGGGACAGGGCCCCGCCGTACCCACTCATCCAAATATACAGAATACAGACACAACCAAAAGATATGTACCGAAAGTAGGCTCCGGATCAAGGGGAGCTCTTCAACACAGCAGAATGAGTAGCCTAAACTGGAGGACCACCCAAACGAGCTTCTGTACCTGCGGGCATGAAACACAGCCCCCGAAGAAACGGGGGTCAGTACGGGAGACGTACTGAGTATGTAAAGCAGAAGGTACAGAAATTACAAACACAGCTAGAGTCAGAAAGAACAAACACACCAACATTGTAAACAAAGCAAACCTGCGCGGGAGGCGAACGTACAAATGCAAATCAAATCATGCATAGGGTATAGGAACGTGGTCACCCCCTGACGCTGGTGCCACAACACATCATAACTCCAGAAGTTTTCAAATCTCCGTACAGTCTCCAGACACATCATATCACACACACATCATATCATCAGAACATATCAAATGCCATATCACATCATAACTCCATAAACGGTAACCGGCCCTATGGCGAGGCCTCGGAAACCGTGACACATCATAACTCCCGAATATATTATAGTGCGCACGATCACAAAGTCGGCCCGGGTACCGACGAACGAAGTCACAACAGACAGCACGAACAGAGTAGTGCAGAAACCATATGCATATCAAAATAATTTGTCGGACTCAACATGTCGTTTACATATAGGTAGATACTGACGCCAGAAGGCTCGGAGTAGGAATCAAATTGATAAAAGTAGGCATATAAAGGTTACGAAGTTCCAAACTGTCAAATTCGTAAGAAAACTGTTCATAAGTCATTTTTCCGGAATTCTCACATCATCCCAAAGTACAGAACATGCATTAATGGCATAGGAAGTTTCAAACGCATCCATGAGTCACAAACAGATGGTTGCGGATCATAACGAACACCAACGAATCAAACAAGCCGAATAAGGGGAGCCTCGGGGCTCGCGGGGCCACCTCGGGGCAAATTGAGGCGGCGGACACAAATCGCAGGTTTTTGGCTTCATATAGTCATTTACAAAAGTTTCGAAGAGTTTCGGACTCAACAGCACAAGTTATGGAGGTACGAGTGTTCTTTTACCCAAATGGGACCAAAAGGTTTCAATCGCGCTGAATGAATAGTGCTCGAACTTGGACCTCGATTTCCGAGAGCAGAGTTATTCCCGAGATTCCGAAATTTACCTAGTAGGCCTAGGACATGCCAAAAGAATAAGAGGTAGGCTTTACATACCTGGTTGGCGCCTTACGCTCCTCAAATCGTAGTTCCCGTTTCGTCCAGAAACTGCAAATGGTCACTTCTACCAGTTACTATTCATGAGAATTAACATATTCATCTTTGGGGCTAAACTTGGCTACCAAAATTTCGGCAGCACTTCCCCTATAAATCAAACACCCCCGAGACTTAGCTCGGCTCAAAATACAACAACAACAACAACCCAAACATCATTACACAATACGAATCACAATCAAACACACTAACTTCACAATTGCACCTTATTTCATAAGTTGGTAATCCTATTTCCAAACTTCACAATTTCAACTTATATCCACATTATTGTATTCATTCATTCAAGATTATTCCATTACATAACAAACAAGTTCCAAACCGCATACAAGCATCCCCAAAGTTCACTACTTTCCAATTTTCATTCAAACACCAAAAGTTACGACGAACGTTCTAATTTGCGTCGTTTCATTCCAAACTCATTTTCATCAACCATGAATCATATTCAAAGTCTTTAGTATCATAAATATACTATGATATACACAAATATACCAAGGGTATACACTTTCCGATAACGTCAAAAATTATTTTCTAATACCAACTCAATTCCTTAATCAATCCTTTACAACATAATGACCACAACAACACATTATTCAAACTAAACAAGCTCAAATTCTTAGGCCTTTCACCTCCCTCACTTTCGGCCAAACACACCCTTTATACACACACACACCATGCACAAACACAACCCCATTCCAAAATCTTCACACTAATTCAATCAACAACACATATACATCCATTTCATATCATTAAAACATAAAAATCTTACCTTTTTCTTGAGTTTCCGACTTGCCGCAAACGTCGCTCTTTCTCCGAACTAATTGTATCACGTCGGAGAGCGTCTTGAGCACTTCACCACTATGTAAAACTCAAGATTTTTGAAACAACAACCAAGGTTGGAAATTTTTCCTTCTTTTTCTCTCTAGTGGCCGAAACCCCCTAACTTTGTGTTCTTTGATTTTTTTCTTGTTATGGTCTTGATAAGGCCAAGCCTAAATCATATATATCCACTTATAGGTCATGTGCATAGCACATGACCTTAATGAAATGGACTTGGGTTTTCTCCTTTGGGCCGGCCAATTCACTCAATTGGGCCTCAATTTTTGTATTGCATTTTTCTTGGCCCAATTCACTAAACGCCCCGTTTTGTAATTCCCGAGACTAATTTCCGAAATTCCAAATTTACCCTCGGCCTTCCCCGAGGTCTTAACATTTATGACTCTATAACCAACATGTTCATATTCACCAAAATCAAAATATTTCCTCAACGCACACAAGTCTTCTTTATTTCTCGATTTCCCGTTATACGAAAATACGGGACATAACATTCCTCCCCCCTTAAGAACATTCGTCCTCGAATGTTTAATCGAACTCATGGGTGTCGTACTACTCCGGGAGGGTTCTCTTGATAGTTGTCCTTTATTGATTTCTCTGACATGTCTTCTTTACCAATACTAGGGTAGATTTTTCACATCACTGACTCAAATACCTTCATAGTACCTTTCCTCATACTCTACGTAATCACCGAACTCTGCATTATATTCTTGTAAGGGACGGACGCTTTCCAGACACCATCGTCAATATCATCTTCTTTTCACACTTTTGAGTTTCCTTACCACATCGTCGTAATCTCACTCTACTTCCTATCAGACACTTCATACCGAACAAATTCATAATCGGAGGCAGACATACTCAACTATGGCGGACGGATTCGTGGTCAACATCGAAGGTACGGAAGCATATCAGACACATCTGAGATCGGAGTCAGACGTACAAAGGCGTATCAAACGAATTCGTAGGCAGAATCAGACACACAGAGATATACCAAACAGATTCACAGTCGAAGTCAGACGTACGGACTCACATCGAACAAACCCAAAATCAGAACCAAAGATACGGAATTGTTTCATACAGAGTCGTGATCAGACAAACCGAAACATATCAAACATACGCGCGGTCAAAATCAAACACACCGAAGCATATCAGATGGATGTATATCCAGAGTCAGACCCACAGAGGTGTGCCAGACAGAAACGGATTCAGAATCAAACGCACAAAAGGTTCATCGGACGGGAACCTAGTCGAACGCAGAGGTACAGAGGTGTACTAGGTAGAGCCTCATCGGAATCGGAAATGCAGAAGCATCACAGATAGATTGTCAGTTTAGGATCAAATCATTCACATTAAGGCTCCAATAATTCATGAGAATTTCCTCTTTATTTGCAAACTCACTCATCGGTCGTCACACAATTTACCTTGCGTCTTAAGTATCAACTCTTTCAAAGATTCTATCCATTCACACTGCTCACCTTTCATTTATCTCAACATCAATTGCCGGGGCTCGGCTCTTACCCCGCATAGGCACAAAATAAAAATCATACGCACACACATACACATACACACGCTCACTCATACCTTACTGGCGAACATCTCTGGCTGTTATTCAAATTCGTTCAATTTCCCAAGCGGTGTCATACTCTTTTCCTTTTTGCCCATTTAGTCCGCCTCGTTCCGCGCGGCTCTCGCGAGGGCACTAATTATTCCACACACATTCTATTCATCCTTGATTACCCCAAATTCTCATTTACATTAATCATACTTACACTTGTGCAAAATTTTGCATTACTTCCCAGGGGGGTCACCCATCCCTGAATTGCTCTGGCTTGAGCACGCTTAACCCCGAATCTTTTACGTATTTTGACGCGTTAGGGTTGATATAATTTCGTCAATTGCCCCGCACTACCTTTGTCACGCAATTTTAGGCCAAACGGGGTCTTAGCAAATTTTTCGGAAATTTTTTCGTAGCGGGTCCCCCTTTGTCCCTGTCACGACCCAACTAGGGGCCGTGACGAGTACCCGATACTTGTACCGAGCACCCCTTATCTATCATGTATAAACAGAGCCATATTTTTTTTTTTTTTGAACATTAATGAACATTAACATTAGCAGCGTCATTATGAACATAGACTAGTAAACTTCGTTAACACTTTATACAACAGCATTATCATGCCAAACATCATATATCTAGTTGTACCTGACTGACTGTACATAGCTGTCTACGAGCCTCTAGACATAGTATACTTATACATAGAAAGGGCCGAGTACTATCGTGCCCGAATGTACATATACAAAATAGTACCACTGAAGTGAAGCTCCGGAACAACTGGAGCACTGTAGAGTACTGCTGGTAAACTCCTAAAGATCAAGTCCACCTGTCTGCTGACCTGCGCGGCATGAAACGCAGCGTCCACAAGAAGGGACGTCAGTACGAATAGTGTACCGAGTATGTAAGACATGGAAGATAACACAAGCAATAACATAGTGTATGATGAATAACGTCATGGAGTCATAGGACATAGAAAATAGAACTATTATCATGTCATGTATTATCATATCGTATCGTATCGTATCATATCTTATCTTGTCTTGTCGTAGCATGTCGCGTTATAGTATATCGTGTCATAGCATAGCATGTTATGGCGTGTCGTGTCATAGCATAGCGTGTCATAGCATGTCTTACCATAGCATAGCATGTCATAGCGTATCATATCATAGCATAGCTTGTCATATCATGTCATGTCGTGGCATATCATAGCATATCATATCGTAGCATAGCGTGTCATAGCATATCGTATCATAGCATGTCTGGTCTTGACATAGTAGGTCATATCATAGCGCCGAACAATGTCGGCTCACCCACATAGCGCCGATATGTACCGGCTCACCCATATATCCCGCGTCCGGGCACCCCGCGTCCGGGATGATAATCCAGCTGATCAGGTGGCAGCGAAACATATTTCCCTACCCTTTCCCCTATGTATCCCTTTCCCCCCAGCCCAGGTTCATATACATAGCTTGTATACATATACATGTCTTATATACATTTACTTATCTTATATACATATACGTATTTCATATACTTATACATATCTTATATACATATACATGTTTTATATATATATATATATATCATATAAGCACACAAGGGAGCCCAAGGAAGAAAAAAAATCATGTATTCATCGGAGCGACGTAAGGTCGGTGACCTCCGATTACATCATGGAATGCTAGTGATAACTCCGTCTCACCTTGAAGGAACAAGTATTTTAAGGCGAGACTATCAACGAAGAATAATATTACGGTAACCGTAGAATGAAATCGTGGGAATTATAGGTGACAGTCATAGGCGTTGGAGTCTTAGAAAATAAAGTTATAGCTAGGAAATATAAATACGATTCAAAAATTAGTTTATCACTTTCATTGTTTACATAAGATACTTAGCTTAGTCATAGAGTCGTTCCGGTCGTACTGATCGTAAGTACACTCTCTCGTCTAACATTGTCATTATCATTATCACCGTAGAAGCATTCTCGTTAGAGTGGTCATAGTACTTATCATTAGCGACGACATCGAGATCAAAGGCCCCCTTTGGATTCGCTTCAAATAAGTCAACCGAGACTATAGGAAAATCCGGGGGTAACGGGCCCACCTCGGGCCGGATGAGGTAGCGTATACGATTTACGTATGTTACGTGTCGTAGCGTTACTTGTGAGGGTCTTAGGGTAATCGGGTCCCATTTATACAAGTTCTAAGGGCGTAGGAGGTTTTTCCAACAATTGGCACACTTTCTATTTCAATTCTATTGAACAAAAAGTGGAAAACTTTAGGTGCGGATTCCGGGGAACCGAGTTGTCCCCGAGGCTCGTACCCAACCTATTACAACTAAGACATGCCATAGAAAGAAGGGTGAAGCCTTACATACCTCTTTCCGCTCCTTTAGCTATTCCAAATTCACGTCACAATTTCGTCAAAATCTGCGAATTGGTCATTTTTACCAAAACTTCCATTAGTATACTTAGAGTCAAAACCTTAAGGAAACATTTTTTTTTGCTACCGAAATTTCGGCAGCATTTCCCCTGTAAATATACCATCCTCGACATTCAATTTAGTCAAATCCTCATCAAACACAATCCGGGAATTCAAACCCGGCCAAACTATTAACATAACTCAACAATCGCACTAACAACTCACATATTTCCTTCAATATGCATAATCTCCCAATTATCAATACTTCCAAAGTTATCAAACCTTTATTTGCGATATGAAATCTACGATGATTACAACTTCATTTTTATTATTGAATCCATGATAACAACAATCAAACACTACATAAAAATCAATTCGATAGTCCAACACAACAACACTACATTCGGCCACCATTATCAATCAACACAACAACCAAAATACTAACTAGCACTTGCTTACCATTTCTTCATGCTTCAACACATATACACTACTATACATACAATATACACGGCCATACACACACCATATACCTCACGGCCACAACACAACATCAATATTCTCCAAACTCATTCAATTTCCATTTTCCACATATCATTCACAACAATAACAACCAAACACTAGTTAAAACAATTGAAGCATGGCTCCTACACATACATATATGTACACGGCCATATACTATATTTATCTCCTTCATGAATTTCATCCATTTTTGCATACTACAACACATATAACCCATGTATAACACATAAAATAAGGTTAGAATTTACCTTTGTTCTTCAACTTCTCACTTGCTTATCTCTTGGCAACTTATATGATTTTGAATCTTTCTTGCTCCAACAACAACTCTACCTTGTTAAGCACCCTCCACTTAGTAGGAAATGATTTTTGGAAGAATTTTATCAATTTTTCCTTGTGGATCTTACTATGGCCGAATCTTGCTTGCCTTTGTCCTTCAAGTTTTCCTTCTTGAACCTTCTTGAATTGTAGAGTAGTAAATTAGTCTTCTTTTGCAAGACTTGAACACATTTATACACACAAATGGGCACATGGCCGGTCATGTGCCCCCTATTTTCCACTAATTTCTTTAAATTGTTCAAGATTATCCTTTAAGGCTTCAAATTTGCATAGTCTCTTGACTTGGTCAACTTTTGCCCACATGTGCATGTCTTGCAATATAATATAATCTCATGTCCCCTTTTTATGGTCTAAATCAATTGGCCAACATGGCCTTTTCATGAAGGCCTTGTGAAATTACCATTTTGCCCTTAGACCTTTGCGTGATTACCTTGAGTCATTTCATGAATTTCTTCCTTCACCCTTAATATTTCTCAATAATTCCGTGCTAATAATACCCATAAACAATATTCATAGTCCATTCATATTTAAAATAACCTTGAGAAATAGTCACTTCCTTAACTCCCCGCGATTACCTCAAACTATCTGAACGTTCAAAATGCGGGCTATAACATCCTCCCTCCCTTTAGAACATTCGTCCTCGAATGTTAAACTGGCCACATACATAGTATAGTACTTCGGGGAGGTCTCCTTTGTAGATGCCTCATGTCACTTAACATGTCCACCTTAGGAGCTTAGGTTGCCCTCTTTGCGATCTTCACAGTTGTAATTCCTCCTTCGTGGCGTCTGCCGCGTCTATCCCCTCACTAGACATGTTCCCGCACACCGCCTTATCATGAATTCCATGCATTAGATAGTGTGGACTTAATATCGGTCTCACCCTGTGACATCTGTACTTTTCTCCTTCGTTCCCAAAGCTTTCTGTTGTCATGGCTCCCCCTTTCTTGTTAGTTTAGTCCGTCTCGGCCTATATGACTCGTATGGGGTTTCTAACCACTTTCCACACCCCAATTTACTTTGAGCTGCCTACTCTTACACTCGTCTCTTGCTTTCACATTTACGAAATTTTCAGCATATTTCCCAGGGGGTCACCCATCGTGGAATTACTCCCACCTGAGCACGCTTAACCTAGAAACTTTAATGCATTTCAGTGTCTCGGTGTTAGTATTTTTACTTCCGCTTCACCGTACTGCCTACATCACATAATGTGGGGCAGGTTGGGGTCTCGGCAATGTTCGAACGCACTCATAGCGCATATTTCTCTTTTAATGACTATTTTAGCCTTCGAGGTCACTAATGTTCACTTTTTACTCGTGTGTACGGTTGCTTTTGTCCTGAATTTTCCCGAATTCTTTATATGTTCCGCAATACACGGGACGGTGCAAGATAAAGAAAAATCCAATTCAATTTAACTCCCATATATTATAGAAAAGATGCCGGAAGTGTACCTGTGGCCGCGTCGGTGGAAGGTCCAGCATCCTGCCGCCCTGTCAATGCATATATGCGGCGTGAAGGACCGGCTGAGCTAGGCGTCCCTCCTCTGCCTCGGCCACGACTTGCTGGAGCCTGGAAGGCCTGTCCCGGAGGGCGCACGGACGGTGACGAATCCACAGCTGATCCGGCAGGCTGGACTCTGCTTCCCTCATTCCTTAGCGGACAATCTCGCATCAAATGGTCGGTCCGTCCGCAAGCATAACATGCACCTGTGTCCCGGTAACACTGTCCCGAGTGTGGCCTGCCACACCGAGTACACCGTGGCGGGGGTGGCATCATCCTGCCAGAATCATCCCTATACTGGGATCCTGAAGCTCTAGTGCCCTGACCCGCTCCCGAATCATTAGAACGGTCAAATCTCCTATCCGCAATTCGAGGAGGTGCACTGGCCGCCGGTTGGTCTGAGTACCTGAATTGCCCCTGTGCCTGTCCCCCTCTGTACTCGCTCCTAGTCCTGGAAAACCTGCCCCTTTTTCTGGGACCCCTATCCGGATAACGCTCCTCTCTCCGTGGCTGATATTGTTCCTCCAGATTTTGGGCGTGGGCCTGGATGCGGGTAATAGTCATCCCATCCTGGAGTGAAGCCGTCAAGCATTCCTTCACCAAATGTGGCCCTAGCCCACTCACAAATCGGTGTACATGATCTCCCCTATCAGCTATCATGGCTGGGGCATACCTGGCTAATGAGTTAAAACGGAGGCTGTATTCTCGAACGCTCATATTTCCCTGTCTCAGGTTCAAGAACATATCGGCTCGAGCCCGTCGAACCTCTGGCGGTAGGAAATGTCGTAGGAATGCCTCAGTGAACTTCTGCCAAACCGGAGGGGGTGCATTTGCTCCCCTCGATGATATCCAGTTACCGTACCACAGAACTGCCACATCCCGCAGCCTGTATGAAGCCAACTCCACGGACTCCGTATCCGAAGCATGTATAATTCTCAGAGTCCTCAGCATCTCGTCTATGAAACTCTGCGGGTCCTCCTCTGGTTTTGATCCATAGAACTCTGGCGGCTTCAGGGTAATAAAGTCTCGGGCCCTTGCGCTTACCGCCCTGTCTCCCGTGTCTATATCTTGCCGCTGAGCTTGTGCGGCAACTAACTGGGTCAATAACTGGATGGCCTCTGCCATCTGCTGGCCCGGAGCTGCTGGCGGTGGAACTGGGGGTGCGGGGGCTGGAGCTGGAACTCTTCCCTGCTCTGCTGGTGCAGGGGGAGCAGGAACAGTCTGAGGGGGAGCCTCATTATGAGATTCTTCTTCTTCTAGCTCCCGTTCAACTCTGCTGGCCGCCACTCTCTTGGCTTTCTCGGCCATCGTAGCCTTTTTCTTCGGCGGCATTACTGAAACCATAACGTAGGATTAGGAAAGGAATGTGGAAGCCTGGTAGCATAGCTCTATCGCACGATCTTAGAATGCAAAGAAGGTCACATTTCCTAAATGCCCTGTAGCCTCCCGTCTATAAGTGTGGCGCGCTACACACCCATAAACAAGACTCTACTGGACACGGCTCGTAGACATACCCCTAGGACCGAACTGCTCTGATACCACTTCTGTCACGACCCAACTAGGGGCCGTGACGAGTACCCGATACTTGTACCGAGCACCCCTTATCTATCATGTATAAACAGAGCCATATTTTTTTTTTTTTTGAACATTAATGAACATTAACATTAGCAGCGTCATTATGAACATAGACTAGTAAACTTCGTTAACACTTTATACAACAGCATTATCATGCCAAACATCATATATCTAGTTGTACCTGACTGACTGTACATAGCTGTCTACGAGCCTCTAGACATAGTATACTTATACATAGAAAGGGCCGAGTACTATCGTGCCCGAATGTACATATACAAAATAGTACCACTGAAGTGAAGCTCCGGAACAACTGGAGCACTGTAGAGTACTGCTGGTAAACTCCTAAAGATCAAGTCCACCTGTCTGCTGACCTGCGCGGCATGAAACGCAGCGTCCACAAGAAGGGACGTCAGTACGAATAGTGTACCGAGTATGTAAGACATGGAAGATAACACAAGCAATAACATAGTGTATGATGAATAACGTCATGGAGTCATAGGACATAGAAAATAGAACTATTATCATGTCATGTATTATCATATCGTATCGTATCGTATCATATCTTATCTTGTCTTGTCGTAGCATGTCGCGTTATAGTATATCGTGTCATAGCATAGCATGTTATGGCGTGTCGTGTCATAGCATAGCGTGTCATAGCATGTCTTACCATAGCATAGCATGTCATAGCGTATCATATCATAGCATAGCTTGTCATATCATGTCATGTCGTGGCATATCATAGCATATCATATCGTAGCATAGCGTGTCATAGCATATCGTATCATAGCATGTCTGGTCTTGACATAGTAGGTCATATCATAGCGCCGAACAATGTCGGCTCACCCACATAGCGCCGATATGTACCGGCTCACCCATATATCCCGCGTCCGGGCACCCCGCGTCCGGGATGATAATCCAGCTGATCAGGTGGCAGCGAAACATATTTCCCTTCCCTTTCCCCTATGTATCCCTTTCCCCCCAGCCCAGGTTCATATACATAGCTTGTATACATATACATGTCTTATATACATTTACTTATCTTATATACATATACGTATTTCATATACTTATACATATCTTATATACATATACATGTTTTATATATATATATATATATCATATAAGCACACAAGGGAGCCCAAGGAAGAAAAAAAATCATGTATTCATCGGAGCGACGTAAGGTCGGTGACCTCCGATTACATCATGGAATGCTAGTGATAACTCCGTCTCACCTTGAAGGAACAAGTATTTTAAGGCGAGACTATCAACGAAGAATAATATTACGGTAACCGTAGAATGAAATCGTGGGAATTATAGGTGACAGTCATAGGCGTTGGAGTCTTAGAAAATAAAGTTATAGCTAGGAAATATAAATACGATTCAAAAATTAGTTTATCACTTTCATTGTTTACATAAGATACTTAGCTTAGTCATAGAGTCGTTCCGGTCGTACTGATCGTAAGTACACTCTCTCGTCTAACATTGTCATTATCATTATCACCGTAGAAGCATTCTCGTTAGAGTGGTCATAGTACTTATCATTAGCGACGACATCGAGATCAAAGGCCCCCTTTGGATTCGCTTCAAATAAGTCAACCGAGACTATAGGAAAATCCGGGGGTAACGGGCCCACCTCGGGCCGGATGAGGTAGCGTATACGATTTACGTATGTTACGTGTCGTAGCGTTACTTGTGAGGGTCTTAGGGTAATCGGGTCCCATTTATACAAGTTCTAAGGGCGTAGGAGGTTTTTCCAACAATTGGCACACTTTCTATTTCAATTCTATTGAACAAAAAGTGGAAAACTTTAGGTGCGGATTCCGGGGAACCGAGTTGTCCCCGAGGCTCGTACCCAACCTATTACAACTAAGACATGCCATAGAAAGAAGGGTGAAGCCTTACATACCTCTTTCCGCTCCTTTAGCTATTCCAAATTCACGTCACAATTTCGTCAAAATCTGCGAATTGGTCATTTTTACCAAAACTTCCATTAGTATACTTAGAGTCAAAACCTTAAGGAAACATTTTTTTTTGCTACCGAAATTTCGGCAGCATTTCCCCTGTAAATATACCATCCTCGACATTCAATTTAGTCAAATCCTCATCAAACACAATCCGGGAATTCAAACCCGGCCAAACTATTAACATAACTCAACAATCGCACTAACAATTCACATATTTCCTTCAATATGCGTAATCTCCCAATTATCAATACTTCCAAAGTTATCAAACCTTTATTTGCGATATGAAATCTACGATGATTACAACTTCATTTTTATTATTGAATCCATGATAACAACAATCAAACACTACATAAAAATCAATTCGATAGTCCAACACAACAACACTACATTCGGCCACCATTATCAATCAACACAACAACCAAAATACTAACTAGCACTTGCTTACCATTTCTTCATGCTTCAACACATATACACTACTATACATACAATATACACGGCCATACACACACCATATACCTCACGGCCACAACACAACATCAATATTCTCCAAACTCATTCAATTTCCATTTTCCACATATCATTCACAACAATAACAACCAAACACTAGTTAAAACAATTGAAGCATGGCTCCTACACATACATATATGTACACGGCCATATACTATATTTATCTCCTTCATGAATTTCATCCATTTTTGCATACTACAACACATATAACCCATGTATAACACATAAAACAAGGTTAGAATTTACCTTTGTTCTTCAACTTCTCACTTGCTTATCTCTTGGCAACTTATATGATTTTGAATCTTTCTTGCTCCAACAACAACTCTACCTTGTTAAGCACCCTCCACTTAGTAGGAAATGATTTTTGGAAGAATTTTATCAATTTTTCCTTGTGGATCTTACTATGGCCGAATCTTGCTTGCCTTTGTCCTTCAAGTTTTCCTTCTTGAACCTTCTTGAATTGTAGAGTAGTAAATTAGTCTTCTTTTGCAAGACTTGAACACATTTATACACACAAATGGGCACATGGCCGGTCATGTGCCCCCTATTTTCCACTAATTTCTTTAAATTGTTCAAGATTATCCTTTAAGGCTTCAAATTTGCATAGTCTCTTGACTTGGTCAACTTTTGCCCACATGTGCATGTCTTGCAATATAATATAATCTCATGTCCCCTTTTTATGGTCTAAATCAATTGGCCAACATGGCCTTTTCATGAAGGCCTTGTGAAATTACCATTTTGCCCTTAGACCTTTGCGTGATTACCTTGAGTCATTTCATGAATTTCTTCCTTCACCCTTAATATTTCTCAATAATTCCGTGCTAATAATACCCATAAACAATATTCATAGTCCATTCATATTTAAAATAACCTTGAGAAATAGTCACTTCCTTAACTCCCCGCGATTACCTCAAACTATCTGAACGTTCAAAATGCGGGCTATAACAGTCCCAAAGAAGTCGTTTGCTTTTCTGGCTGTGTGGTCTATCGTTCTAGCCTTCCAACTCCCATATATTTTCCTCACACACGTACAGATAACTGCCTCAGATATTTTCATTAATTCAGACTCTTACCCTACCTTTACTGACACACACAAAAGAATATCGCATAATACTGAGGTACAAACCTACCATTGCACATATTCATTAAACAAAAGGGTTAGTAATATACCTGGGTCTGTATCTGGGGGTGCCTCTGGGTCCCGATGACCAGTCAAAGCGTAGATGCGGTTCGAGGGACCGCTAGAATCTGAACCCCCACCACGGCCTCTACCGCGGCCCGCTGGTGCTGGCATACCTCGCCCTGTCGAGCGCGTGGCCGAAGGGGTAGATGACGAACCCGCAACAGATCTCATCGGCGGTGCTGCGCTACCGGAACCGCCTGCCCACGGACAATCCCGCATGATATGGCCCTGGCGGCCGCAAGCAAAACAGGCCCCTGTGGCTCTGAAGCACTCACCTGGGTGCGATCTTCCGCAATACGAACACTGGGGTATGGGTGGCCTAGACTGACTGGGACCCCTGCTCGACTGAGGACCTGGGGCTCTGGAACTCTGGTCTGCCCTGGACGGTCCTGCTCCATCAAACCTCTTACCAACAGACTGTGCGTCCCGGCCTGACGGAGGAAAGTACCCGCTGGACTGATACTGAGGCTGCCCGCTCCGAGAATCTCCAGAATATCCCGCTGATCTGGCCCTCTTGGGCCGTCTCCCATCATACTCTCGGCTGGGCCGATCTGCTCGGTGCCGGTTCTCCATCCCCTGGGCGTAGGCCTGTAGACGGGCAATGTCCATATCTGTCTGCAATGACACCGCCATACACCCGTCAATCAAGTAACGATCCAGCCCCATAACATATCTATGCATCCGATCTGTCATATCTGCCACCACGGCAGGGGCGTACCGGGCCAGGGAATCAAACTCCAAATTATATTCACGGACGCTCCGACCCCTCTGCTGCAGATGCAAAAACCGATCAGCTCGCTCCCGTCGTAACTCTGGGGGCAGGAAGTGGCGGGTGAAAGCAGTCACAAACTGATCCCACATAGCTGGAGGAGCACCCTCACCCCGGGATAGCTCCCAAGTCTCATACCAATGCGCGGCAACATCCCGAAGCCTATGCGAAGCTAGCTCCACCGACTCGGTCTCTGAAGCCCTGACCAAGTCTAATGCACGCCGCATCCCCCGAATGAAGTCATGGGGGTCCTCATCGGGCTTAGACCCGAAAAACTCTGGAGGGCCGCATAACAAGAACTCCCGAACTCTCAGGCTTTCCCGCCTGTCCTCATCATCATCGTCTCTCCGCCCGCGCCTGCGAGCCTGGCCGGCTACAATCGTAGTCAACAACTGTACAGCCTCCCTCAGGGTCCTATCCTCCGCCCCTGGCTGAGAAGCTGGCGTTTCAGGAGCGGGTACACGGACCTCTGGAGCTGCTGAAGGTCCCGCTCCCGGCTGTACTAATGGGGGTGTAGCAGACCCCTCAGAATGAGGTGTAACCTCAGGCAAATCATAAACACGAGCCCGAGTAGCCCGTTGTGCCTGACTGGTCTCTCCCACCTTCGCCTTGCCCTTCTGGGCCGCCGTTGCCTTCTTCGGAGGCATCGCTGCAAACACAACAACGGGTCAGATCAGAATGATCCTAATAACACAGCTCTATCGCACGATCTAAGATTCCAAAGAAAGGGCAACACAACATCCTAGATGTCCTGTAGCTTCCTGTTTATAGATGTGGTGCACAACACATCGATAAACAAGACTCTACTAGACACGGCCTGTAGACATTCCGAGGACAAACCGCTCTGATACCACTTTTGTCACGACCCAACCCCGTGGGCCGCGACTGGTGCCCTACAGGGACACCCCAGACAAACTCACACCCATATCATCGAAATCAGACTCGTCCAAACACAACATACGATATTCAGACTCAACATCGTAATCAGACAGCTACCGAATACTGATCCTAAGCAGTCGCCCGTACAGATCAAACAAATCGCAAATCAGAAAAGAGGCGGAATGTACTTCGCCAAATTTTCACACACACACATCCGAAGGGTGGCGGAATGTACATCGCCCCCAAAAGCATACACATACATACAAAATCAGAGGCCGACTTTGCCATAGCAGTGTACGGGCCGCTTAAGAACACAAAACAGACTCACATACGAACACACCGGACCCACGACCCACAAATCTGACTACAGGCCTCTAAACAAAACGGAACATAAGAACATAGGACGGGACAGGGCCCCGCCGTACCCACTCATCCAAATATACAGAATACAGACACAACCAAAAGATATGTACCGAAAGTAGGCTCCGGATCAAGGGGAGCTCTTCAACACAGCAGAATGAGTAGCCTAAACTGGAGGACCACCCAAACGAGCTTCTGTACCTGCGGGCATGAAACACAGCCCCCGAAGAAACGGGGGTCAGTACGGGAGACGTACTGAGTATGTAAAGCAGAAGGTACAGAAATTACAAACACAGCTAGAGTCAGAAAGAACAAACACACCAACATTGTAAACAAAGCAAACCTGCGCGGGAGGCGAACGTACAAATGCAAATCAAATCATGCATAGGGTATAGGAACGTGGTCACCCCCTGACGCTGGTGCCACAACACATCATAACTCCAGAAGTTTTCAAATCTCCGTACAGTCTCCAGACACATCATATCACACACACATCATATCATCAGAACATATCAAATGCCATATCACATCATAACTCCATAAACGGTAACCGGCCCTATGGCGAGGCCTCGGAAACCGTGACACATCATAACTCCCGAATATATTATAGTGCGCACGATCACAAAGTCGGCCCGGGTACCGACGAACGAAGTCACAACAGACAGCACGAACAGAGTAGTGCAGAAACCATATGCATATCAAAATAATTTGTCGGACTCAACATGTCGTTTACATATAGGTAGATACTGACGCCAGAAGGCTCGGAGTAGGAATCAAATTGATAAAAGTAGGCATATAAAGGTTACGAAGTTCCAAACTGTCAAATTCGTAAGAAAACTGTTCATAAGTCATTTTTCCGGAATTCTCACATCATCCCAAAGTACAGAACATGCATTAATGGCATAGGAAGTTTCAAACGCATCCATGAGTCACAAACAGATGGTTGCGGATCATAACGAACACCAACGAATCAAACAAGCCGAATAAGGGGAGCCTCGGGGCTCGCGGGGCCACCTCGGGGCAAATTGAGGCGGCGGACACAAATCGCAGGTTTTTGGCTTCATATAGTCATTTATAAAAGTTTCGAAGAGTTTCGGACTCAACAGCACAAGTTATGGAGGTACGAGTGTTCTTTTACCCAAATGGGACCAAAAGGTTTCAATCGCGCTGAATGAATAGTGCTCGAACTTGGACCTCGATTTCCGAGAGCAGAGTTATTCCCGAGATTCCGAAATTTACCTAGTAGGCCTAGGACATGCCAAAAGAATAAGAGGTAGGCTTTACATACCTGGTTGGCGCCTTACGCTCCTCAAATCGTAGTTCCCGTTTCGTCCAGAAACTGCAAATGGTCACTTCTACCAGTTACTATTTATGAGAATTAACATATTCATCTTTGGGGCTAAACTTGGCTACCAAAATTTCGGCAGCACTTCCCCTATAAATCAAACACCCCCGAGACTTAGCTCGGCTCAAAATACAACAACAACAACAACCCAAACATCATTACACAATACGAATCACAATCAAACACACTAACTTCACAATTGCACCTTATTTCATAAGTTGGTAATCCTATTTCCAAACTTCACAATTTCAACTTATATCCACATTATTGTATTCATTCATTCAAGATTATTCCATTACATAACAAACAAGTTCCAAACCGCATACAAGCATCCCCAAAGTTCACTACTTTCCAATTTTCATTCAAACACCAAAAGTTACGACGAACGTTCTAATTTGCGTCGTTTCATTCCAAACTCATTTTCATCAACCATGAATCATATTCAAAGTCTTTAGTATCATAAATATACTATGATATACACAAATATACCAAGGGTATACACTTTCCGATAACGTCAAAAATTATTTTCTAATACCAACTCAATTCCTTAATCAATCCTTTACAACATAATGACCACAACAACACATTATTCAAACTAAACAAGCTCAAATTCTTAGGCCTTTCACCTCCCTCACTTTCGGCCAAACACACCCTTTATACACACACACACCATGCACAAACACAACCCCATTCCAAAATCTTCACACTAATTCAATCAACAACACATATACATCCATTTCATATCATTAAAACATAAAAATCTTACCTTTTTCTTGAGTTTCCGACTTGCCGCAAACGTCGCTCTTTCTCCGAACTAATTGTATCACGTCGGAGAGCGTCTTGAGCACTTCACCACTATGTAAAACTCAAGATTTTTGAAACAACAACCAAGGTTGGAAATTTTTCCTTCTTTTTCTCTCTAGTGGCCGAAACCCCCTAACTTTGTGTTCTTTGATTTTTTTCTTGTTATGGTCTTGATAAGGCCAAGCCTAAATCATATATATCCACTTATAGGTCATGTGCATAGCACATGACCTTAATGAAATGGACTTGGGTTTTCTCCTTTGGGCCGGCCAATTCACTCAATTGGGCCTCAATTTTTGTATTGCATTTTTCTTGGCCCAATTCACTAAACGCCCCGTTTTGTAATTCCCGAGACTAATTTCCGAAATTCCAAATTTACCCTCGGCCTTCCCCGAGGTCTTAACATTTATGACTCTATAACCAACATGTTCATATTCACCAAAATCAAAATATTTCCTCAACGCACACAAGTCTTCTTTATTTCTCGATTTCCCGTTATACGAAAATACGGGACATAACAGCTAAAACCTCTTGCCAAAAATGCAAACCGTTACAGATAGAGACTCTGCTGGGGACTTAAAGGCTCTAACAATAAGAATTCCAATATAATGTTGGTATATTTGCTTTAATTGTTTTATGTGTTTACTTTCCCGAAATTATAGCCTGTCATTGCATGCATATCATGAATCCGACACTCCTGACATTTCTTTTACATTTTGTTCCAAAGACGACTGGGTGGAGTACGCGGTCGTACCTTCACTATAAAACCAAAATACTTCTTTTGGAACCGTTATGAGGTGGGGTTGGTTCGTGGTCGTCCAACAACCCTAAAGGTTTAGCCCCAGTTGTCCGCTCGGGTTTCCGGTCTTTTGTGAAAAACCCACTCCAGTAAAACTAACATAGAGCTAAGCCAAATCCTAATAGAACTAAAGCATTCATACCTAGACGTGCTTTGGGTATCTTAGACCTACCTAAAACTCATTAAGACAGACCACCTGGTGTTCGAACGGTCTATGACCCGAAGAACATTGCATCTCATTTGTGTGCTATGTGGAAGAATGTTTAGTGCCTATGTGATGAACCATTTACCCTGTGAGGATGGGGGAATCCTAGCGATATTCTGTTTTGTAGATGGAAGGCCGCATCCGTTTTGACATAATCGTCGAGGCTCCAGATTTATTGAGGGTTTGGTGGGCATGGTTAAGTGATGCTCACAAAAAGAGAATTAGCTGCACTCTAGGTCACCTGCCGGCTATCATGACAATGAAGGGTCGTCCAGAACTAATAGAGGTGTTTGCCGGACATGGAGACGATAAGGAAATGTTGTTCCGCTTCAGCGAAATTGAGATGACTCCAACCTTGGAGGAGAATAGGGATGCCATAGACAGCAATGGAACCTATTTAAGGAGACGACACAAATAAGAGCACCACCTGTTATTTCCACAGAGGCCAAAAGTCGGCCAAATCATGAAGTTCCTTGCATTGACTAAGGCGCCCTAGGTGTGAGGACACACTGTAGCCTTTAGAGACCTGTATCGGAGATTCGGTCATGTCACCGGGTATACTCTATATCAAAGAGATTTCAAGAGTAGAGAAGAATGGGAAGCTATTAGACCCTTGGCGTTCGCCATAGCCTTGCTAGGCATTATGGTGTTTCCACAGGGCGAATTGATGGCCATAGACACCCGAGTGATCTACTTAGCCCATGCTATTTTCTATGGTATAACCTAGTACTAGGAAACGAGGTATTTTGACATAGTACCCATCACCCTGGCAGACATTGTTCGAGCTTCAGACAAATGCCGGAATGGCTTCCAATACTTCCAAGGATGTAGCACGTTGTTACAATGGTGGATTATCAAACACATCAACATGGCTAAGAAAGTCCTGTATCTGAGCAATCACAACAGGATAGACCATCTGATAAATCATTGCCTGAATTGTGGTTACATGTCCAAATGGGCATGGGCCGACTTCTTTGAGGAATTGACTGAAGATAGGGTCTAGTGGATGTTTCCTGACTTCATATTAGAAAATGTGGTGGTTTGGGGTAAAAATTGTTCTTTTGTGCCATTAGCAGGGGTTCGAGGAATCCGCCCTTATTATCCATCTCTGGTTTTGAGGCAATTTGGTAGGAGGCAAGTGATACCTCAGGTAGGAGATCCTGAGCAGTTCATCATTGAGTACACGGGGCAAAATATCAAGAACGCCAGGGCGATCCTCAGAGAATGGAATGGTCATGTGAGTTGGGGCCCAGACACTTTAACTCTAGGCAGGTTTGAGGCCGGGTGTGACCCAGGGTATCATGAATGGCTACAGAGGCACTTGGCCCGGGCATCTATCCTAAGGCCCGCACTGTCACGACCCAACCCCGTGGGCCGCGATTGGTATCCTAACTGGATACCCATACGTACCTACTTATCAGAATTGGCGTATTATACAATTTTTTTTTGTTTTCAAAATAAGTGTTTACAGATTCGAGCTAATACAGATACGGCACGCGTACACATGTGCAAACCTGAACATACTGAAATCCACAGATAAGCCGATGAGGGTAACATACATACGGAGTCGCAAGATCGTTCGTACCTACCTGAACAGATGTAACCCGTAACCCACATATCTATCTACAGGCCTCTACAGACATACAGAATCAGATGACGGGACAGGGCCCTGCCGTACCCAGAGTAACCATACATACAGAAAATACAGAAGACAAAAGATATATACCAAAAGTACACGCTCCGGATCAAAGGGAGCTCTTCCAAACTGCAGAACCGATGCCCTAAACTGGCGGCGTATCTCCAGGTGCGTCTGTACCTGCGGGCATGTAACGCAGCCCCCGAAGAACCGGGGGTCAGTACAAAAATGTACCGAGTATGTAAAGCAGAAATATATCAAACATAATCATGATCTGGACCAGGAGCACATAAATATAATAGGCAGAATCATAAGCCGGACGGACAGAGCCATAGTCCCGACAGACGGACAGAATCATGGTCCAGACAGACAGAATCAAAATCCATACGGACATACAGAATCCAAACCCATACGGACAGACAGAATCATAACCAGTCGGACAGAATCCAAACCTATACGGACAGACAGAATCATAACCAGTCGGACAGATAATCCAGATGGACAGACAGAATCATAACCAGTCGGACAGATAATCCAGACGGACAGACAGTATCATAACCAGTCGGACAGATAATCCAGACGGACAGACAGAATCATAACCAGTCGGACAGATAATCAAGACAGACAGACAGAATGATAACCGGTCGGACAGATAATCCAGACGGACAGACAGAATCATAACCGGTCGGACAGATAATCCAGACGGACAGACAGAATCGTATATAGGGTACAGGAACGTGGTCGCCACTCCTGCCATTGACACCACAACACAACATATATCAGAAATTCTTCTCCGATCTCCGTCATACATCATAACATAACCACGGTACCCGGGGGCGGACAAATAACACAGCACCCCGAGCCCGGACACATCATACTTCATAATATATCCTCGGTAATCGGGGACGGACATATACCACAGTACCCCGAAACCGGACACATCATACTTCGGAATTCACATATGGGGCTCGGCGGCCCATCCGCACGATATACATACCGGCCTGGGATCCGGTGAAAGGAATCATAGCACATGCACGAACTGATTAATGAAAAACCACATACGTACAGATCGTCGTACAAATTCAACGGAACAGAAATAGGCCAACTGGCAGATCGAATCAAAGTATTCAGATAGTTTTCAAACTACGCACCTACACGTCACTTGGGGAGGCACGACAGATCATAACCCGAACTAGATTTTCAGATATCAAAACCATATTGTGAGATTTATATAAAAACAGTCATATTATGTTCAAAATGATAGTTCAGATGTTGCCTATGAAAAACGGACGGAAATGAGGCAATTTAGATCATTCACGGGGTATCGGGGCTCCGTGGGCCCACCTCGGACCAACTCGAGGAAAGATACATAAATTACTGATAAAAGACCTTATGAGGTCATCCATAATCATTCGAAAGTATTCCGACTCCGTTTAGGAAGGTTTCGTACAAAAGCATACTTTAAAGATATTTTATAAGGACATAGTTTCAATCTTACTGAAGGAAGTGGAGCAGATTTCCATATCGAATTCCGAGGAACGGAGTCGTATTTAAGGCTCGCGGCCGAGCCTATTATGTTCAGAACATGCCTAAGAATGAAGGGAAAGACTTTACATACCTTAGCTGCGTCTTACGCTTGTCCAAATTCAATTCCCGTTTCGCTCAAAATCTACAAATGGTCACATTTACCAATTGTCAATAGTAAGACTTTTAGCATTCTTTAATTCACTATTTGTCTACATAAATTTGGGCTTTTGTGATCCGTATAGATGTCAACACGTACACCATACAAGTAGTGCCTCCATATTTTTAAGGCGTGGATAACCGCGGCCAATTCGAGATCATGAGTCGGATAATTCTGTTCATGCCTTCGCAACTGTCTCGAGGCATATGCAATGACTCTCCCATGCTGCATTAATACGCATCCTATTCCCACACCGAAGGCATCACAATATACGTCATAGCCATCGGACCCTTCTGGAAGTGTTAGCACTGGCGCTGAGGTCAACCTGTTTTTCAACTCTTGGAAACTACGCTCACAGGCATCATTCCACTGGAATTTAGCCAACTTCTGAGTTAACTTCGTCAATGGGGCTGAAATAGATGAGAAACCCTCTACAAATCTCCTGTAATACCCTGCTAACCCAAGAAAACTACGAACTTCCGTAGGTGTCGTAGGCCTTGGCCAAGTCTTCACAGCTTCTATTTTCTGAGTGTCGACTCGGATACCATTATCTGAAATAACATGACCTAGAAATGCCACGGATTTTAGCCAAAACTCGCACTTCGAAAACTTTGCATACAATTCCCGATCTCGAAGAACGCCAAGAACAATTCTTAGATGATCTGCATGTTCTGACTCTGTGCGAGAATATACCAGGATATCGTCGATAAACACTATCACAAAAAGATCCAAGAACGACCTGAACACATTATTCATTAAATTCATGAACACCTCCGGGGCGTTTGTCAACCCAAACGACATCACTCGGAACTCGTAATCGCCGTACCTCGTTCTGAAGGCTGTCTTGGGAATGTCTTCTTCTCTGATCCTCACTTGATGATAACCCGATCTTAGGTCTATCTTAGAAAACCACTTAGCACCTTGTAATTGATCGAATAAGTCGTCGATTCTGGGAAGGGGATATCTGTTCTTCACAGTCGCCTTGTTCAACTGTCTATAATCGATACACATTCGTAGCGACCCATCTTTCTTCCGCACGAACAAGACCGGTGCTCCCCATGGTGATGAACTGGGCCTAATGAAACCCTTTTCGAGCAAGTCTTTCAACTGTGCCTTTAGCTCCTTCAACTCTGCTGGAGCCATTCGATAGGGAGGAATAGAGATAGGCTTGGCGTCCGGCAATACATCGATGGAAAAATCAATTTCCCTTTCTGGAGGAAGACCTGGTAACTCGTCGGGAAACACATCTGGGAATTCATTCACTACCGGAACCGACTGGAAAGTTGGCACTTCCACTTTCGTGTCATGAACCCGAACTAGATGACAAATATAACCCTTGGCTATCATCTTTCTCGCCTTAAGGTAGGAAATAAACCTACCTTTGGGGAAACTGTATTACCCTTCCACTCGAGTATGGGTTCTCCCGAAAATTTGAATCGAACTACCTTTGTCCGGCAACAAACATTAGCATAGCATGACGCCAACCAGTCCATACCCATAATTACGTCAAAATCTATCATCTCAAGTTCAATCAAATCAGCCTTTGTCTGACGATCACGTATAATGACTACACAGTTCTTATATACTTGACTCGCAATTACAGGATCACCAACCGGAGTGAATACTTCGAAAGGTTTAATTTGCTCAGGTCTCACCCCAACACAATCAGCGATATACGGAGTAATATATGAGAAGGTAGAACCCGGATCAATCAGAGCATATACATCACGGAAAAATAGAGTTAAGGTACCTGTGACAACATCTGGGGAAGACTCAAGATCCTGTCGCCCCGCTAAAGCATACACACGGGGCTGAACAGCACCTGAAGTAGATGCTCCCCCTCTACCTCCGCCTTTACCTGCTGTAGTCTGAGGGGTCTGGGCTGTCGGGCGTGCTGAAGAAGAACCCGCTGCTGAACCTGTAGGCTGAGTCCCCACTCTATCTCTTGCTGAGGGGCAATCTCTCATCATGTGACCAACTTGCCCGCAAGCATAACAAGCATATGAACCCTAAAGACATTGTCCTGAATGCAGCCTACCACACTGACTGCACCGCGGTACTGGAGGTCTTCTCTGACTAAAATCTCCCTGATACTGAGAACTTGGGGCCCTCGAACCCTGACCCTGCCCTGACTGAAAAGAGCGATCAAACCTCCTGTCTCAGAATCTGGGAGGCGCACTAGTTGCGGACTGACCTGAGAGCCTGGGATGTGTCTGTCTCGGTCCCTCTCTATACTCACTGCTCTCTCCCATAGATCTAGCCCTCTTACCTTGTCTGCTACTTCTGTCACCATCACGCTCACTTCTCTGCTGCTGTTGTCGCTCCTCAAGATTCTGGGCGTGAGCTTGTATCCGAGAAATATCCATCCCGTCTTGCAGGGAGGCCGTCAAACAATCTCTGTACAAATGTGGCCCCAACCCACTCACAAATCTATAGATTCTGTCTCCCATGTCAGCCACCATAGTCGGAGCATATCGGGCCAATGAGTTGAATTGCATGCTATACTCTCGGGCGCTCATACCCCTTTGCTTTAAGTTCAGGAACTTGTCCGCTCTAGCTCGGCGGACTTCAGGCGGCAAGTAGTGACGAATAAAGGCATCTACAAACTCCTGCCATACGGGAGGTGATGCATTCTCCCCTCTTGTTATCACCCAATTCTTATACCATAGTACCGCCACGTCGCGAAGTCTATAAGAGGCCAACTCTACAGATTCAGTCTCAAAAGCATGCATAAGTGTTAACGTCCTCAGCATTTCATCGATAAAACCTTGTGGGTCCACATCCGGCTTTGACCCGAAAAATTCTGGAGGATTTAGAGTAAGGAAGTCATGGGCTCTTGTACTAGCAGAACGATCACTTGTGCCCGCATTCTGTCGTTGTGCCTGAACGGCAACCAACTGGGTCAATAAATGGATGGCCTCAGACACTTGTTGACCCGAGGCACCCGGTGGAGGAATTGGAGCTGAGGCTCCTCCCTGTTCTTCTACATTGGGTGCGGCCTCACTTTGCGATTCACTTTCCTCTACCTCCGCCGGAGGCACCCTTTCTTCCCGTTTCTTCGTCGTAGCTTTGCCTTTCTGGGAAGCTGTAGATTTTCCTTTCGGCGGCATTTTTCTGAAACCATAACGCACTTTTAGGAATAATATAATCCTAGACATGGCTCTATCGCACGATCTCTTGAGAAGAAAGATGGTCATTTTCCTAAATGCCCTGTAGCCTCTTGTTTATTAGCGTGGCGCGCAACACACCATAAACAAGACTCTACTAGACACGGCTCGTAGACACTTCCTAGAACGAACTGCTCTGATACCACTTCTGTCACGACCCAGCTAGGGGCCGCGATGGGTACCCGATGCTAGTTACCGAGGACCGCTCACTCTACTATTTATCTCGCTCATTTAATACTCTTTTATCAATTTCACATACCAATCGTAGAAAAATTATATTTAGTCAACCATAAATACTTTATATACATTTGCCTCTCGGCCATCAAAATAATATACATACATATGAAAACCTCTTGTGAGACCCTCTAACCCACACTGCGTATCTACGAGCCTCTACTACATAATGAATACATAGACGGAACAAGACTCCGCCATGCCCAAAATATGCATATATAAATGTACACCAAAAGAATAGTCATAAGCACCTCCGAACAATGGAGTGCTATCTATCAGCGGACAGCTACTGGGGATCGGGACCAAGCGCTCCTCCCTGTCTACCTGTGGGCATGAACACAGCGTCCGAAGAAATGACGTCAGTACGAATATTGTACCGAGTATGAGAGACATATATAATGAAAGGAGACATAAATAACATAGTGATAACATCAACAGGAAGCATCTGAATCTGACCGATAATCATAAAAGAAGTAATGCATGCTGTCTTACTCATACTCATCATCATAACATGTATGCATCATATGCAACCTGTCCGTCCATGTCGGAACGGTGTGAAAATCAATAATATTAGCCCGCGTCCAGGCCTCCCGCGTCCGGGGTACCATCTCATGCCGCCCACTAGTGGTGTCTTCCCATTCCAAAAGGTCATGGTGTATCCGTATAGCTACCCGCCTTGGCGGTGACTGCCCGGCCAACTAGGCGCGGTGTGAAATGCTCATAATAATAATATACTCCTTATAATACATGCACAAGGCTCAAGATCAACCTTACTCTATCTGGGTGACATAAGATCGTGATCCCCCAATTCCATTATGGGACAACTATTGATACTCTGCCTCACCTTGAAGGAACTAGTACATAAGGTGAGTGGAAGCAATAATTAGCATCATCATTATATGTTATATCCCGTATTTTTGAACCTCGGAGCATCTGCTGGGGTGGGGCCCACATACCGAGATTTTTTTTGGAACATCTAAAAAGTCATATGAATCACATATGTAAAGTTAAACACAACTCATGAAGTACCTTTGGACCAAATCAAAGTGGAAACCCTCCAAACGAATATTTTTAAGAAAACGTTTTCGGGTGACCTGACTTTGGGGGGCAAAAACTGTATTGTAAGTTTGGAATTTCGAAAATACCTTGAAATAGAAGTTGTAGATAATTGAATTAGCTTTCCATCCATAGGTCGTGGGTTCCCAGGTGACGTCGGTACAAGGAGATATGAACGTTTTAAGGTCGAAAGGTTAGTGGGCTAGGCCCAACTCGGGACCAACCGAGTTGGCCCAAAAAAATGAAAAAAACAAAATTCAGGCCCAAGTGAGGAGCCATTCGGCCATGGTCCATAAAAAGGATCCAAGCCCATGGAATGAAGTCATGTGGTCAATGAATAAAAGACCACTTAATCATCCAAATTCCATAGAACTTTCAAGAGAAAGAATAGGAGGAAAAACAAGAGAAAAACAAGAACAAAAAGAGGGCATTTCGGGTTTGGCCATAGAAAAATCACCCCTCAAAATCTTGCCTCTAAAATTATTTTCTTGTTGAATTCCTACTAAATTAAGTGTCCTCTACAACTTGGTGTAATTGTTTTGGAAGAAGGAACACTTATTTCTTCAAGTTGACAACTTGTTCAAGTGAAGAAGTTTGTAGAAAAAGGTAAGAATCAATTCCTTTTTCTTATGTTATGAAGGTTTGTTTATGTTGTGGTATGTGGAAATGAGTAGAAATTATGGAAATAAGGAAGTTTGCAAAGTGGGTATGTATATATATATGTAGCCATGGGTGTATATATGTTGTATACATATATGAGTTGAATTTTATGTTGCATTCTAGTTGTGGTTATGATGGAAATTATATTGGGAATGAAAGTTGAATGAATTTTTGTTGAAGTTGGAATGTAGATGATTATGTCACTTTAGAATAATTTTGTGATATTATGGAAATGAAGTTGTTAAGATGTGAATTATGATTATGGTTGATGAATTTGGAAGTTGGAAACTTGTTATGAAGTGGTATGCCAAAGATTTGATGTTTTGCATAAGTTATGATTTTGGCGGAAGATTGTATATCATGTATATCGAGTGTATATCTTAAGGAAAACGATATGAAATGTTTCTAGAACTATATGGTGATGATCATGATGGTTGTTGAATATGAAATTATTGATCTTAGTTGAAAGTTGGGTTGAATTGAAGATTATGTCAACTTGTGAGAAAAATGACTAGTTGAAGGATATTTGTGTTTTAATGTTCATTGTTGATATTGTTGTTGTCGTTTGGGTTGTTGTTGATGATTTATAGCCGAGTTGAATTCTCGGGGTGTCATATGTATAGGGGAAGTGCTGCCGAAATTTCGGTAGCCAAATATGCTTAAAGTTGAAATAATGGCATTAATAATTCACAATTGGTAAACTTGACCAATTGCAGTTTTTCGACGAAACGGGAAGTGAGTTTGGAAAGGCTTAAGGAGCGCGAAAGGTATGTAAAGCAACCCCAATTCTTCCCTTGGCATGCCCCTAGTGTGTTAGGGTCGGATCCGGGCCTCGAAGGACCTCTTGGCCCTCGGAATCCGCAAGACAAAATTTCAGTTTTTCCTTCAGTAGAATTGAACCATTTTGATACGTTTTTTTCTGAAATTATGCAACTTTGCTCTAAATTATTCAGAAAATCATAGAATGTTTGTATAACCTTTTTAGGTGATACTATATGCTTAGAGGGCACAATTTGAGCCCGCCGCCTTGTTTGTCCCAAGGCGGGCCCGCTATTTACGGTTTTGCCCCTAATGTGTTAAAGCTTCCTTTTTAAGCGATTTTTGAAAGAAATGTTTTAATTACCCTACTAATCGCTTAACGAATATTATTTTAAATATTCTGTTAAATATTATAAATTATTTTGACACTCGGAATGACTTCGGGAAAGTTATACTTCTGTAATTTATTATGATATCCGAAATACATTTATTATGATTCCGTCCGACCCCATTGGATTTGTTTGTCTTCGATACGCTTCATCGAGTCTTTGAAAACATTTATTATATTTTTAAATTGCATTAGTCTCTCACTACTCCACTCGTGGATGTCCCAATGTTTCCCACACTGAGCCCGGGCCAGGATATGTTGTCAAGCGTAATTCTCTGCATTGTTCGCCGCGTCCCAGTGTGAGGGGGCAGGTATACGCGTACATGGGTCTGTGGAGTATGATGTGCCATGTCCGCCTATTCTGATCTGATCTGTATGGCCATTTTGATATGACATTATATGATACGGGGCCACGCCCCTTTTTCTGATTCCTCTGTATAGTGGCACCAGCGTCGGGAGGGTGGCCACATTCTGTCTGCCGAGTCCCGTGTCAGGGACCGGATATGATATGATATGACATATGTTTCTGTACGCATTCTGTCTGTTTTGGAAATATGCATTTGACACTCTGGATTCTGTACTCATTTTCTGTAACCATTATGATTTGACTTCTATGATTCCGCTTTACATATTCAGTACATATTTCGTACTGACCCCCTTTCTTCGGGGGCTGCGTTTTCATGCCGCGCAGGTACTGACGACAGGTTCGCTGATCCACACGTTTAGGATCCTATTTCTGCTATTTGGGGCGCTCTCTTCTACAGAGCCCATCTTTTGGTACAGTCTGTCACTGCTATCTGGATATGTACTTTGTTCGGGGTATGACGGGGCCCTGTCCCGTCTTATGATTATGATATGTTCTGTAGAGGTCGGTGGATACATCTGTGTGGGTTCTGTACATATGTTTGGGATATTCTGTTCTGTGATGGCCTTATCGGCCTATGTGTGCCAAGTCTGCTTTTCTGCTAAGTTCTGTAGCGACCACTAATATTATTATTATATTATTATTCTGTTAATATGCTAATTTGGGGTATCGGGTACGTATAGGTGCCCTGCTCGGGCACTGGTCACGGCCCACGGGGTTGGGTCGTGACAAAAGTGGTATCAGAGCGGTTCGTCCTCGGAATGTCCACAGACCGTGTCTAGTAGAGTCTTGTTTATCGGTGTGTTGTGCACCACACCTATAAATAGGAGGCTACAGGGCATTTAGGATACTACCCTTCTTTCTGTCTTAGATCGTGCGATAGAGCTGTGTTATCAGGATGACCCCTTCCTAACGAGTGGCTATATTTGCAGATATGCCTCCAAAAAAGGCGACAGCGGCCCAAAAGGCCAAGTCAGTTGCCGTAGGAGAGACTAGCCGGGTCCAGAGGACTACCAGGGCACAGGTATATATTGCTCCGGAGACTTTGCCCCAGACAGAGGGTTCTTCTACACCGCCACTCGTGGAGGAGATTGGGGCAGCCGTAGCTGCAGATCGGGGGACGGCTCCACTGCCAGCTCCAGCAGTTCCAGTACCTGAGCCTCCAGCTCCACGGCCAGGCACTGAGGATCAGTCTATGAGGGAGGCAGTCCAGTTGCTGACTAGACTTGTGGCAGGGCAGGTTCAGGGGCATGGACTGGGAGGTGACCGGGCAGTCAGGCGTGATAGTTCGAGAGCCCGTGAGTTTTTGACTTGTAACCCTCCAGAGTTCTTCGGGACAAAGCCCGAGGAGGATCCTGAGGAGTTTATCAGGAAGATGCGACGCACTCTAGATTTGATTAATGCTTCCGAGACAGAGTCAGTCGCGTTAGCTTCGTACCGGTTATATGATGTGGCGGCAAACTGGTACGAGTCATGGGGGCTATCCAGGGGGGACGGCGCTCCTCCAGCAGCTTGGGGCGATTTTTCTCAGGCATTTCTTGGACATTTTCTGCCCCCAGAGTTGCGACGAGCCAGATCTGATAGATTCTTATTATTGAGGCAGAAGGGCCGCAGTATCCGGGACTACAGTTTGGAGTTTGATTCCTTGGCCCGATATGCACCTACTGTGGTGGCTACTATGGCGGACCGGATGCACAGATATATTATGGGGCTGGATCGGTATTTTGTTGATAGCTGCTTAGTGTTGGCTGCTCAGCCCGGTATGGACATTGCCCGTATCCAGGCCCATGCCCAGGGTATGGAGGATCGGGGCAGTGGAGGACACCAGCCTGACAGGGGCCAGGATCGGAGACAGCCCAAGAGGGCCAGGTCATCTGGAGATTTTCGGGGCAGACAGTCCCAACAGCCGCAGCAGCCTAGCAGATTTTCATCTCAGCCAGCGCAGAGCGCGCCTCCCCAGCCTGCAGGTCGCAGATTCGATAGCCCAGGGTATTCAGGAGCAGGCCAGAGCTCCAGGGCTTCAGGTTCGCGGACAGATAGGGGTTCTGGTCAGATGAGGCCACCCAGGGTTCAGTGTTCTTTTTGCGGCAGATACCATACGGGAGAGTGCTACAGAGCCACCGGTGCATGCTTTTCTTGTGGCCGTCAGGGCCATTCTGTGAGAGATTGCCCGTATAAGGGTAGTTCGGGTGGTGCAGCGCAGCCTACCGGATCAGCCGCTGGGTCTTCATCTTCGTCAGTGGCTATACGCCCTACGGGGCAGGGTATTTCGGCACCAGCGGGTCGCGGCAGAGGCCGTGGTGGAGCTTCTGGTATTAGCGGTCCTTCGAACCGCATTTATGCTTTGGCCAGCCGCCAGGATCAGGAGGCATCTCCTAATGTCGTCACAGGTACTTTATTGGTCTTCTCTCGATCTGTGTATGCACTAATTGATCCAGGTTCGACTTTATCATATATTTCACCCCTTGTTGCCGGTAAAATTGGTATTATGTCTGAACCTATAGAGCCATTTGAGGTAGCCACACCGATAGGGGATTTTGTTGTAGCGAAACAGGTTTATAAAGACTGTTCTGTGATCGTTTGTGACCGTGACACTAAGGCAGATCTGGTAGAGTTAGATATGACTGAATTTGATGTTATTATGGGTATGGATTGGCTAGCTTCCTGTTACGCTAATGTTGACTGCCAGAATAAGGTAGTTCGCTTCCAGTTTCCCGGGGAGCCAGTTTTAGATTGGGCTGGAAATACAGCATCGCCGAAAGGTAAGTTTATTTCTTACCTTAAGGCAAAGAAAATGATTAGAAAGGGTTATATCTGTCATCTGGTTCGGGTGCAAGACTTGGACGCCGAGACGCCGACACTTCAGTCAGTCCCCGTGATTAATGAGTTTCCAGATGTTTTTCCCGACGAGCTTCCAGGTCTTCCTCCAGAGCGGGAGATAGACTTCTCTATTGACTTACTCCCAGACACTCAGCCTATCTCTATTCCTCCGTATATAATGGCGCCTGCAGAATTAAAGGAGTTGAAGGAGCAGCTGAAAGATTTGTTGGATAAGGGCTTCATCAGACCCAGTACTTCGCCTTGGGGAGCCCCGGTATTATTTGTGCGTAAGAAGGACGGGTCGCTGCGTATGTGTATTGATTATCGGAAGCTGAATAAGTTAACTATAAAGATTAAATACCCCCTCCCCAGGATTGATGATTTGTTTGATCAGCTGCAGGGCGCTAAGTGTTTTTCGAAGATAGATCTTCGATCCGGTTACCACCAGGTGCGAGTACGAGAGGCCGATATCCCTAAGACAGCTTTCCGGACCCGATATGGGCATTACGAGTTCAGGGTTATGTCTTTTGGGCTTACTAATGCCCCCGCAGTATTCATGGATTTGATGAACCGGGTATTCAGGCCATTCTTGGATATGTTTGTAATTGTATTCATCGATGATATCCTGGTTTATTCCCGGTCTGAGGCGGAGCACGCAGATCATCTGAGATCGGTATTAGGGGTACTCCGGCATCAGAAATTATATGCGAAATTTTCTAAGTGTGAATTCTGGCTGTCTTCAGAGGCTTTCTTGGGGCATGTTATTGCAGCTGATGGTGTCCGGGTGGACACACAGAAGATTGAGGCCGTGAAGAATTGGCCCAGACCTACGATGCCCACAGAGGTACGCAGTTTCCTGGGGTTAGCAGGCTATTACAGGAGATTTGTGGAGAAGTTTGCTTCGATTTCAGCGCCTTTGACAAGGCTGACTCAGAAGGGAGCTAAGTTCCAGTGGTCTGACGCTTGTGAACGGAGCTTCCAGTTGCTGAAGGAGAAGCTGACTACAGCCCCAGTTCTGACTCTTCCAGAGGGACCGGACGGGTATGTTATTTATTGTGACGCTTCTGGTATGGGGTTAGGCTGTGTATTGATGCAGCACGGCAGAGTTATAGTGTATGTTTCCCGGCAGCTGTTATGTCCCGTATTTTCGTATAACGGGAAATCAAGAAATAAAGAAGACTTGTGTGTTGAGGAAATATTTTGATTTTGGTGAATATGAATATGTTGGTTATGGAGTTATTAATGTTAAGACGTCGGGGAAGGCCGAGGGTAAATTTGGAACTTCGGAAATTAGTTTCGGGAATTACAAAACGGGACGTTTAGTGAATTGGGCCAAGAAAAATGCAACACAAAAATTGAGGCCCAAAACATGGAAGTGGCCGGCCAAGAGGCAAGCCCAAGCCACTTTTAAAGAGTCATGTGCTATGCACATGACTCCCATTTGGATATATATCAAGTATACTTGAGAATTTTCAAGATAAACACAAAGCAATCGAAGAACACCAAGCAAAAGGTGCTCTCGGCCGAAGGAGAGAAAAAGGAAAAAAAAAATCTTGGCTTTGTTTCTAATCCAATCATCTAGTCTCTTTTGGAATGATTGATGAGTTCGAGGTGCTCTTCGTGGTGGTATAATTAGATTGGCGTAAGGTGCTCGTTTGCGGCAAATCGGAAATTCAAGAAAAAGGTAAGATTTTTATGTTTTAATGTTATGAAATGGATATATATGTGTTAGTGATTGGATTAGTGTGAAGATTGTGGGATGAGGTTGTGTTTGTGCATGGTGTGTGTGTATATAAAAGGGTGTGTTTGGCCGTGAGTCCCATGTAGTGCAAGGCATAAGAATTTTATCTTGTTTAGTTTGAATAATGTGTTGTTGTGGTCATTATGTTGTAAAGGATTGATTAAGGAATTGAGTTGGTGTTAGAAAATAATTTCGGACGTTATCGGAAAGTGTATACCTTTGGTATATTTGTGTATATCATAGTATATATATGACACTAAAGACCTTAAATAAGATTTATGGTTGATGATAACGAATTTGGAATGAAACGACGCAAGTTAGAACGTTCGTCGTAACTTTTGGTGTGTTGAATGAAAAATGGAAAGTAATGGATTTTGGGAAAACTTGGTAAATGGTTTGGAACTTGTTTGTTATGTAATGGAATAATCTTGAATGAATGAATACAATAATGTGGATATGAGTTGAAATTGTGAAGTTTGGAAATAGGATTACCAACTTATGGAATAAGGTGCAATTGTGAAGTTAGTGTGTTTGATTGTGATTCGTATTGTGTATTGATGTTTGAGCTGTTGATGTTGTTATATTTTGAGCCGAGCTAAGTCTCGGGGGTGTTAGATTTATAGGGGAAGTGCTGCCGAAATTTCGGTAGCCAAATATAGCGCAAAGACTAAAATGTTAATTCTCATGAATAGTACCTGGTAAAAGTGACCATTTGCAGTTTCTGGACGAAACGGGAATTGCGATTTGAGGAGCGTAAGGCGCCAACCAGGTATGTAAAGCCTACCTCTCATTCTTTTGGCATGTCCTAGACCCACTAGGAAAATTTCGGAATCTCGGGAATAACCCTGCTCTTGGAAATTTAGGTTCAAGTCCGAGCACTATTCACTCAGCGCGATTGAACCCCTTTTTGTCACTTTTGGTTAAAAGAATGTTCGTACCTCCATAACTTGTGCTGTTGTGTCCGAAACCCTTCGAAACTTTCGTAGATGGCTCTATGGAGCCGAAAGTCTGTGATTTGTGTCCGCCGCCTCAATTTGACCCGAGGTGGGCCCGCGAGCCCCGAGGCTCCCCTTATTCGGTTTGTTTGATTCGCTTGTGTCTGTTATGATTCGCAATCTTCTGTTTATGACTCAAGGATGTGTTTGAAACTTCCTATGCCATTAATGCATGTTCTGTACTTTGGGATGATGTGAGAATTCCAGAAAAATGACTTATGAATAGTTTTCTTACGAATTTGACAGTTTGGAACTTCGTAACCTTTATATGCCTACTTTTATCAATTCGATTCCTACTCCGAGCCTTCTGGCGTCAGTATCTATCTATATGTAAACGATATGCTGAGTCCGACAAATTATTTTTAATATGCATATGGTTTCGGCACTACTCTGTTCGTGCTGTCTGCTATGACTTCGTTCGTCGGTACCCGGGCCGACTTTGTGATCGTGCGCACTATAATATATTCGGGAGTTATGATGTGTTACGGTTTCCGAGGCCTCGCCATAGGGCCGGTTACCGTTTATGGAGTTATGATGTGATATGGCATTTGATACGTTCTGATGATATGATGTGTGTGTGATATGATGTGTCTGGAGATTGTACGGAGATTTGAAACCTTCTGGAGTTATGATGTGTTGTGGCACCAGCGTCGGGGGGTGACCACGTTCCTAAACCCTATACATGATTTGATTTGCATTTGTACGTTCGCCTCCCGCACAGGTTTGCTTTGTTTGCGATGTTGGTGTGTTTGTTCTTTCTGACTCCAGCTGTGTTTGTGATTTCTGTACCTTCTGCTTTACATACTCGGTACTTCTCCCGTACTGACCCCCGTTTCTTCGGGGGCTGTGTTTCATGCCCGCAGGTACAGAAGCTCGTTTGGGTGGTCCTCCAGTTTAGGCTACTCATTCTGCTGTGTTGGAAAGCTCCCCTTGATCCGGAGCCTACTTTTGGTACATATCTTTTGTTGTGTCTGTATTCTGTATATTGGATGAGTGGGTACGGCGGGGCCCTGTCCCGTCCTATGTTCTTATGTTCTGTTTTGTCTAGAGGCCTGTAGTCAGATTTGTGGGTCGTGGGTCCGGTGTGTTTGCATGTGAGTCTGTTTTGCATTCTTAAGCGGCCCGTACGCTGCTAGGGCCAAGTCGGCCTCTGAGTTTGTATGTATGTGTATGTACTTGGGGGCGATGTGCATTCCGCCACCCTTCTGATGTGTGTGTGTGAAATTTGGCGATGTATATTCCGCCTCCTTTCTGATTTGTGATTTGTCTGATCTGTACGGGCGACTGCTTAGGATAAGTGTTCGGTAGAGATCTGCTTACGATGTTGAGTTCGAATAGCGTACGTTGAGTTCGGACGAGTCTGATTACGATGGTCTGGGTGTGAGTTCGTTTGGGGTGTCCCAGAAGGACACCAGTCGCGGCCCACGGGGCTGGGTCGTGACAAAAGTGGTATCAAAGCGGATTGTCCTCGGAATGTCTACAGGCCGTGTCTAGTAGAGTCTTGTTTATCGATGTGTTGTGCACCACATCTATAAACAGGAAGCTACAGGACATCTAGGATGTTGTGTTACCCTTTCTTGGGATCTTAGATCGTGCGATAAAGCTATACTGTTAGGATGGTTCCTCCCAACGAATTGTTGTGTTCACAGCAAGGCTCCGAAAAGAGTGTTAGCGTCAGTATTTTGGGAAATTATTTCTGACCCTCTCCGTGCAGGTGATTGTAGGTTGGTGAAGGATGAAGAGGACGGCTTCCGACGATGAGGATGGGGGTGCCAAGAAGGCCCCCAGGCTGTCACCGGGGCCGAGTAGGCAGGGCCCCAGTTACTCGATCGAGACGGATCCTTCGGAGGATTCCCCGGAGGATAGCTACGATACGGATCCGTCGGAGGACCCCTCTACGACTCCTCCAGAGTCCCCGATTCCTGGGGCGGAGGATCCCGTGGAGGATGGCTACGACACAGATATCTCAGAGGATCTGGCGATGACCCCTCCGGAGCTTCTTACCTCCGCGGAGGAGGATAGTGATGAGGCAGGCCTATCGGAGCATTCTTCTAGGATGACTCAGGAGGAGATTTTCAAATATGCGCCAGCTCTTATCGTTAGGGAGAACCCTGATAGCCCAGCCACCTCGGAGAGTGCTATGGATTTCTCCGGTTCTTGGCCTGGGTCGTCAGTGAGCCGGGATTTGACTGATCGTCCGTATCCCTCCGATTCAGATGCGGGTGATAATGGAGACCGGATAGGCAGGGAGCAGACAGACGTGGATGATAGTGGACATACCTCTCACGGCAGCTCCCCAGGTCAGACCCGATATTGATTATTTATAAGTGTATGAGTTTTTAGAATTTTCTATATGTGTATGATATTCGCAAAACGTTGTCCTATGAAGACGACGAAAATTTAAAGGAATTAGAGACCGAGTGACCCAAGGCAAGGGCGACTAAATATCCCCACCGTCCGAGTGATTTTGGAAATCCTGGATGAAGGTAAACAGGAAAACGCCTCCGATGCCGTTTGAGTTGGGCACGTGTGGTAAGTGTCGACGATGTTATAATTCCTATTTGAAGTCATCAGCCCTGTGTGGCTGCGTTACGACGTGATATGATGTGTATGTGTGTACATATGTGTTGGCCCTGTGAGACGTGGTTGGTATTTCTGGTGTACAGGTTTCGGATAGTAAGAAATACAGAGGAAACTCTGCCCAAATTTTTCCAGAAATATAGAAGTAAATATGTAGACTAAGTACAAAGGCCCGCGATACTTATCGGGCTTTAGTTTTCTTCTGTCGGTGGCCAGAGAACACCTTACGGTGACATTTCTATCGGATCACATCGACTATTTGGAGGCTTAATTTCGTGGGTTAGTTGTGATCATATGTATATGTGTATGAAAGTGAATGTTGGAAATTCAAAAAGGCGACAAGGTAATGGTACGGCTTAGCCGAGAGTGGGACCCGCTACGAAAAATTTCTGAAAGATTTGCTAAGACCCCGTTTGGCCTAAAATTACGTGACAAAGGTCGTGCAGGGCAATTGATGGAATTATATCAGCCCTAACGCATCAAAATGCGTGAAAGTTTCGGGGTTAAGCGTGCTCAAGCCAGAGCAATTCTGGGATGGGTGACCCCCTGGGAAGTAATGCAAAGTTTTTCATAAGTGTAAGTATGATTAATGTAGACGGGAATTTGAGGTAACCAAAAGGTAATAGGATGTGTGTGGAGTAATTAGTGCCCTTTCGAGAGTCGCGCGGAACGAGGCGGACTAAATGGGTAAAAAGGAAAGGGTACAACACTTCTTGGGAAATTGAACGAATTTGAATAACAGCCAGAGATTTTCTCCAGTAAGGTCCGAATAAGTGTGTGTATGTGTACGTGTATGTGTATGTGTGTGTATGATTTTCATTCAGGGCCATGTGGGTTAAGAGCCGAGCCCCGGAAACTGATGTTGTGATAAATAAAAGATAAGCAGTGTGAGTAATTGGAATCCTTGAAGGAGTTGGTACGTAAGACGCAAGGTAAATTGTGTGACGACTTGCTGAGTGAGTTTGCAAATAAAGGGAATTATCATGAATTATTGAAGCCTTAATAGGAATGATTTGATCCTAAATTGACATCCTATCTGTGGCGCTTTTGCATTTTCGAGTCTGATAAGGCTCTGCCTAGTACGCCTCTATATTTCTGAGTTCGACTATGTTCCCGTCCGATGAACCTTTTGTGCGTTTGATTCTGAATCCGTTCCTGTCTGGCGCACCTCTGTGGGTCTGAATCTGGATATAAATCCGTCTGATATGCTTCGGTGCGTTTGATTTTGACCGCGTGTGTGTTTGATACATTTCGGTTGGAATGGTCACAACTTTGTATGAAACAATCCTGTATATTTGATTCTGATTTCGGATCCGTTCGATATGAGTCCATACGTTTGACTTCAATTGCGAATCTGTCTGGTGTATCTTCGTGTGTTGATTCTGCTTACAAATTCGTCCGATACGCCTTTGTACGTCTAACTCCGAGCCCAGATTTGTTTGACACATCTCAGTCTGTCTGATATACTTCCGTACCTCTGACTTCGACTACGAATCCGTCCGCCATAGTTGAGTATGTCTGCTTCCGATTATGAATCCGTTCGGTTTTAGTTCTGAATCTGTTGGGCATGAAGTGTCTGATATGAAGTAAAGTGAGATTACGACGATGTGGTAAGGAAACTCAGGAGTGTGAAAAGAAGATGATATTGACGATGATGTCTGGAAAGCGTTCGTCCCTTATGAGAATATAGTGCAGAGTTCGGTGATTACGTAGGGTATGAGAAAATGTATTATGAAGGTATTTGGGTCAGTGATGTGAAAAATCTACCCTAGTATTGGTAAAGAAGACATGTCGGAGAAATCAATAAAGGACCTATCAAGAGAACCCTCCCGGAGTAGTACGACACCCTTGAGGTCGATTCAACATTCGAGGACGAATGTTCTAAAGGGGAGGAGAATGTTATGTCCCGTATTTTCGTATAACGGGAAATCAAGAAATAAAGAAGACTTGTGTGTTGAGGAAATATTTTGATTTTGGTGAATATGAATATGTTGGTTATGGAGTTATTAATGTTAAGACGTCGGGGAAGGCCGAGGGTAAATTTGGAACTTCGGAAATTAGTTTCGGGAATTACAAAACGGGACGTTTAGTGAATTGGGCCAAGAAAAATGCAACACAAAAATTGAGGCCCAAAACATGGAAGTGGCCGGCCAAGAGGCAAGCCCAAGCCACTTTTAAAGAGTCATGTGCTATGCACATGACTCCCATTTGGATATATATCAAGTATACTTGAGAATTTTCAAGATAAACACAAAGCAATTGAAGAACACCAAGCAAAAGGTGCTCTCGGCCGAAGGAGAGAAAAAGGAAAAAAAAAATTCTTGGCTTTGTTTCTAATCCAATCACCTAGTCTCTTTTGGAATGATTGATGAGTTCGAGGTGCTCTTCGTGGTGGTATAATTAGATTGGCGTAAGGTGCTCGTTTGCGGCAAATCGGAAATTCAAGAAAAAGGTAAGATTTTTATGTTTTAATGTTATGAAATGGATATATATGTGTTAGTGATTGGATTAGTGTGAAGATTGTGGGATGAGGTTGTGTTTGTGCATGGTGTGTGTGTATATAAAAAGGTGTGTTTGGCCGTGAGTCCCATGTAGTGCAAGGCATAAGAATTTTATCTTGTTTAGTTTGAATAATGTGTTGTTGTGGTCATTATGTTGTAAAGGATTGATTAAGGAATTGAGTTGGTGTTAGAAAATAATTTCGGACGTTATCGGAAAGTGTATACCTTTGGTATATTTGTGTATATCATAGTATATATATGACACTAAAGACCTTAAATACGATTTATGGTTGATGATAACGAATTTGGAATGAAACGACGCAAGTTAGAACGTTCGTCGTAACTTTTGGTGTGTTGAATGAAAAATGGAAAGTAATGGATTTTGGGAAAACTTGGTAAATGGTTTGGAACTTGTTTGTTATGTAATGGAATAATCTTGAATGAATGAATACAATAATGTGGATATGAGTTGAAATTGTGAAGTTTGGAAATAGGATTACCAACTTATGGAATAAGGTGCAATTGTGAAGTTAGTGTGTTTGATTGTGATTTGTATTGTGTATTGATGTTTGGGCTGTTGATGTTGTTATATTTTGAGCCGAGCTAAGTCTCGGGGGTGTTAGATTTATAGGGGAAGTGCTGCCGAAATTTCGGTAGCCAAATATAGCCCAAAGACTAAAATGTTAATTCTCATGAATAGTAACTGGTAAAAGTGACCATTTGCAGTTTCTGGACGAAACGGGAATTGCGATTTGAGGAGCGTAAGGCGCCAACCAGGTATGTAAAGCCTACCTCTCATTCTTTTGGCATGTCCTAGACCCACTAGGAAATTTTCGGAATCTCGGGAATAACCCTGCTCTTGGAAATTTAGGTTCAAGTCCGAGGACTATTCACTCAGCGCGATTGAACCCCTTTTTGTCACTTTTGGTTAAAAGAATGTTCGTACCTCCATAACTTGTGTTGTTGTGTCCGAAACCCTTCGAAACTTTCGTAGATGGCTCTATGGAGCCGAAAGTCTGTGATTTGTGTCCGCCGCCTCAATTTGACCCGAGGTGGGCCCGCGAGCCCCGAGGCTCCCCTTATTCGGTTTGTTTGATTCGCTTGTGTCTGTTATGATTCGCAATCTTCTGTTTATGACTCAAGGATGTGTTTGAAACTTCCTATGCCATTAATGCATGTTCTGTACTTTGGGATGATGTGAGAATTCCGGAAAAATGACTTATGAACAGTTTTCTTACGAATTTGACAGTTTGGAACTTCGTAACCTTTATATGCCTACTTTTATCAATTCGATTCCTACTCCGAGCCTTCTGGCGTCAGTATCTATCTATATGTAAACGATATGCTGAGTCCGACAAATCATTTTTAATATGCATATGGTTTCGGCACTACTCTGTTCGTGCTGTCTGCTATGACTTCGTTCGTCGGTACCCGGGCCGACTTTGTGATCGTGCGCACTATAATATATTCGGGAGTTATGATGTGTTACGGTTTCCGAGGCCTCGCCATAGGGCCGGTTACCGTTTATGGAGTTATGATGTGATATGGCATTTGATACGTTCTGATGATATGATGTGTGTGTGATATGATGTGTCTGGAGATTGTACGGAGATTTGAAACCTTCTGGAGTTATGATGTGTTGTGGCACCAGCGTCGGGGGGTGACCACGTTCCTAAACCCTATACATGATTTGATTTGCATTTGTACGTTCGCCTCCCGCACAGGTTTGCTTTGTTTGCGATGTTGGTGTGTTTGTTCTTTCTGACTCCAGCTGTGTTTGTGATTTCTGTACCTTCTGCTTTACATACTCGGTACTTCTCCCGTACTGACCCCCGTTTCTTCGGGGGCTGTGTTTCATGCCCGCAGGTACAGAAGCTCGTTTGGGTGGTCTTCCAGTTTAGGCTACTCATTCTGCTGTGTTGGAAAGCTCCCCTTGATCCGGAGCCTACTTTTGGTACATATCTTTTGTTGTGTCTGTATTCTGTATATTGGATGAGTGGGTACGGCGGGGCCCTGTCCCGTCCTATGTTCTTATGTTCTGTTTTGTCAAGAGGCCTGTAGTCAGATTTGTGGGTCGTGGGTCCGGTGTGTTTGCATGTGAGTCTGTTTTGCATTCTTAAGCGGCCCGTACGCTGCTAGGGCCAAGTCGGCCTCTGAGTTTGTATATATGTGTATGTACTTGGGGGCGATGTGCATTCCGCCACCCTTCTGATGTGTGTGTGTGAAATTTGGCGATGTATATTCCGCCTCCTTTCTGATTTGTGATTTGTCTGATCTGTACGGGCGACTGCTTAGGATAAGTGTTCGGTAGAGATCTGCTTACGATGTTGAGTTCGAATAACGTACGTTGAGTTCGGACGAGTCTGATTACGATGGTCTGGGTGTGAGTTCGTTTGGGGTGTCCCAGAAGGACACCAGTCGCGGCCCACGGGGCTGGGTCGTGACAGCAGCTCAAGCAGCATGAGAAGAATTATCCTACCCACGATCTGGAGCTCGCAGCGGTAATTCATGCACTGAAGATATGGAGACACTATTTATATGACGTTCATGTGGATATCTATACTGATCATAAGAGTCTCCAGTATATTTTCAGGCAGAGAGAGCTTAATTTGCGACAGCGGAGGTGGCTGGAGCTTCTGAAAGATTATGACGTGGATATTCTGTATCATCCGGGTAAGGCTAATGTTGTTGCCGATGCGCTCAGTCGGAAGTCTATGGGCAGTTTGGCCGATTTATAGCCAGACAGGAGAGAGATAGCCCGTGGTATTCAACAGTTGGCTAGTCTCGGGGTTCGTCTGGCCGATTCTGGAGATACACGGATTTCTGTTCGAGGGGTTTCTAAGTCATCCCTCAGGGACGATATTAAGCAGCGTCAATACGAAGATCCTGTCTTAGCTCAGTACAGGGACACAGCCTATGATAAGGAGAGGACTCCGTTCGAGTTTTCACCGGACGGTACTTTGTTATACAGAGGCAGGTTGTGTGTACCTGATATTGCAGGCCTTCGGCAGCAGGTTATGAGCGAGGCACATTATGCTCGCTATTCGGTCCATCCTGGGTCTACGAAGATGTACCATGATCTCCGATGCTTATACTGGTGGGACGACATGAAGCGGGATATTGCAGAGTTCGTCGCCCAGTGCCCTAATTGTCAGCAGGTCAAGATTGAGCATCAGAAGCCGGGTGGACTGTTGCAGGAGATGGAAATCCCGACTTGGAAGTGGGAGGTTATTAATATGGACTTCATTACAGGTTTGCCTCGCACTCCACGGAAGTATGATTCCATCTGGGTCGTTGTTGATAGGCTGACGAAATCAGCCCATTTTCTTCCCGTCAGGACTACTTATTCCGCCGAGGATTATGCCAGGCTCTATATTAGAGAGATTGTGAAGCTTCACGGAGTTCCTATATCTATTATTTCTGACAGAGGCGCCCAGTTTACGACGCGTTTCTGGAGGTCGTTTCAGGAGGGTCTAGGGACTCAGGTGAGTCTGAGCACAGCCTTTCATCCTCAGAGCGACGGACAGGCCGAGCGCACTATACAGACGCTGGGGGATATGTTGCGGGCCTGCGTTATTGATTTCAGAGGCAGCTGGGATGATCGCTTGCCATTGATTGAGTTTGCATATAATAACAGTTACCATTCCAGCATCCAGATGGCTCCGTACGAGGCTCTATATGGCAGGAAATGCAGATCGCCGATTGGCTGGTTTGATATTGGCGAGTCAGAGTTGATTGGCCCAGATATGGTCCAGCAGGCCGTGGACAAGGTAAAACTTATTCGGGAGCGACTGTTGGCAGCCCAGAGCCGACAGAAGTCATACGCGGATAAACGGCGTCGACCGTTGGAGTTTCAGGTAGGCGATTGGGTATTCCTGAAGGTATCGCCTATGAAAGGCGTGATGCGGTTCGGCAGAAAGGGTAAGCTCAGCCCGCGTTATATTGGGCCTTATCAGATTGTTCGGAAGGTTGGAAATGTCGCCTATGAGTTAGATTTGCCATCTGATTTGGAAGCGGTACATCCGGTATTCCATGTGTCTATGCTCTGCAAATGCGTTGGTGACCCTTCCAGAGTATTCCCTGCTGATGATATTCAGGTGACGGAGCAGTTATCGTACGAGGAGCAGCCCGTATCTATTTTGGATCGTCAGGTAAGGAGGCCTCGGAATAAAGATGTAGCCTCTGTTAAGGTACTGTGGTGGAACGATAATAGGGAGGAAATGACATGGGAGGCCGAAGAGGAAATGAAGAAGAAATATCCTCATTTGTTCTCTATACCCACAGGTAACCTTAAATCCCTGCTTTAATTTATTCCAATATCAATCGTGTGTCATATGTGATGTCTGTAAACATGAACTCCCCCAAAGTATTTTCAAACCCTATGAGATTAATTTAACATTCGAGGACGAATGTTCTAAAGGGGGGGAGGATGTTATATCCCGTATTTTTGAACCTCGGAGCATCTGCTGGGGTGGGGCCCACATACCGAGATTTTTTTTGGAACATCTGAAAAGTCATATGAATCACATATGTAAAGTTAAACACAACTCATGAAGTACCTTTGGACCAAATCAAAGTGAAAACCCTCCAAACGAATATTTTTAAGAAAACGTTTTCGGGTGACCTGACTTTGGGGGGCAAAAACTGTATTGTAAGTTTGTAATTTCGAAAATACCTTGAAATAGAAGTTGTAGATAATTGAATTAGCTTTCCATCCATAGGTCGTGGGTTGCCAGGTGACGTCGGTACAAGGAGATATGAACGTTTTAAGGTCGAAAGGTCAGTGGGCTAGGCCCAACTCGGGACCAACCGAGTTGGCCCAAAAAAATGAAAAAAAAAAAATTCAGGCTCAAGTGAGGAGCCATTCGGCCATGGTCCATAAAAAGGATCCAAGCCCATGGAATTAAGTCATGTGGTCAATGAATAAAAGACCACTTAATCATCCAAATTCCATAGAACTTTCAAGAGAAAGAATAGGAGGAAAAACAAGAACAAAAAGAGGGCATTTCGGGTTTGGCCATAGAAAAATCACCCCTCAAAATCTTGCCTCTAAAATTATTTTCTTGTTGAATTCCTACTAAATTAAGTGTCCTCTACAACTTGGTGTAATTGTTTTGGAAGAAGGAACACTTATTTCTTCAAGTTGACAACTTGTTCAAGTGAAGAAGTTTGTAGAAAAAGGTAAGAATCAATTCCTTTTTCTTATGTTATGAAGGTTTGTTTATGTTGTGGTATGTGGAAATGAGTAGAAATTATGGAAATAAGGAAGTTTGCAAAGTGGGTATGTATATATATATGTAGCCATGGGTGTATATATGTTGTATACATATATGAGTTGAATTTTATGTTGCATTCTAGTTGTGGTTATGATGGAAATTATATTGGGAATGAAAGTTGAATGAATTTTGGTTGAAGTTGGAATGTAGATGATTATGTCACTTTAGAATAATTTTGTGATATTATGGAAATGAAGTTGTTAAGATGTGAATTATGATTATGGTTGATGAATTTGGAAGTTGGAAACTTGTTATGAAGTGGTATGCCAAAGATTTGATGTTTTGCATAAGTTATGATTTTGGCGGAAGATTGTATATCATGTATATCGAGTGTATATCTTAAGGAAAACGATATGAAATGTTTCTAGAACTATATGGTGATGATCATGATGGTTGTTGAATATGAAATTATTGATCTTAGTTGAAAGTTGGGTTGAATTGAAGATTATGTCAACTTGTGAGAAAAATGACTAGTTGAAGGATATTTGTGTTTTAATGTTCATTGTTGATATTGTTGTTGTCGTTTGGGTTGTTGTTGATGATTTATAGCCGAGTTGAATTCTCGGGGTGTCATATGTATAGGGGAAGTGCTGCCGAAATTTCGGTAGCCAAATATGCTTAAAGTTGAAATAATGGCATTAATAATTCACAATTGGTAAACTTGACCAATTGCAGTTTTTCGACGAAACGGGAAGTGAGTTTGGAAAGGCTTAAGGAGCGCGAAAGGTATGTAAAGCAACCCCAATTCTTCCCTTGGCATGCCCCTAGTGTGTTAGGGTCGGATCCGGGCCTCGAAGGACCTCTTGGCCCTCGGAATCCGCAAGACAAAATTTCAGTTTTTCCTTCAGTAGAATTGAACCATTTTGATACGTTTTTTTCTGAAAGTATGCAACTTTGCTCTAAATTATTCAGAAAATCATAGAATGTTTGTATAACCTTTTTAGGTGATACTATATGCTTAGAGGGCACAATTTGAGCCCGCCGCCTTGTTTGTCCCAAGGCGGGCCCGCTATTTACGGTTTTGCCCCTAATGTGTTAAAGCTTCCTTTTTAAGCGATTTTTGAAAGAAATGTTTTAATTACCCTACTAATCGCTTAACGAATATTATTTTAAATATTCTGTTAAATATTATAAATTATTTTGACACTCGGAATGACTTCGGGAAAGTTATACTTCTGTAATGTATTATGATATCCGAAATACATTTATTATGATTCCGTCCGACCCCATTGGATTTGTTTGTCTTCGATACGCTTCATCGAGTCTTTGAAAACATTTATTATATTTTTAAATTGCATTAGTCTCTCACTACTCCACTCGTGGATGTCCCAATGTTTCCCACACTGAGCCCGGGCCAGGATATGTTGTCAAGCGTAATTCTCTGCATTGTTCGCCGCGTCCCGGTGTGAGGGGGCAGGTATACGCGTACATGGGTCTGTGGAGTATGATGTGCCATGTCCGCCTATTCTGATCTGATCTGTATGGCCATTTTGATATGACATTATATGATACGGGGCCACGCCCCTTTTTCTGATTCCTCTGTATAGTGGCACCAGCGTCGGGAGGGTGGCCACATTCTGTCTGCCGAGTCCCGTGTCAGGGACCGGATATGATATGATATGACATATGTTTCTGTACGCATTCTGTCTGTTTTGGAAATATGCATTTGACACTCTGGATTCTGTACTCATTTTCTGTAACCATTATGATTTGACTTCTGTGATTCCGCTTTACATATTCAGTACATATTTCGTACTGACCCCCTTTCTTCGGGGGCTGCGTTTTCATGCCGCGCAGGTACTGACGACAGGTTCGCTGATCCACACGTTTAGGATCCTATTTCTGCTATTTGGGGCGCTCTCTTCTACAGAGCCCATCTTTTGGTACAGTCTGTCACTGCTATCTAGATATGTACTTTGTTCAGGGTATGATGGGGCCCTGTCCCGTCTTATGATTATGATATGTTCTGTAGAGGTCTGTGGATACATCTGTGTGGGTTCTGTAAATATGTTTGGGATATTCTGTTCTGTGATGGCCTTATCGGCCTATGTGTGCCAAGTCTGCTTTTCTGCTAAGTTCTGTAGCGACCACTAATATTATTATTATATTATTATTCTGTTAATATGCTAATTTGGGGTATCGGGTACGTATAGGTGCCCAGCTCGGGCACTGGTCGCGGCCCACGGGGTTGGGTCGTGACATTATACTAGCATCATCATATCGTATTCCTCATTTTATATAAACATTAAGGAGTTAGACTCTTAGCCTTTCGGATTATAGGAACTCATGAAGAGAATAGGAATTTCATACTACAAGATTCATGCCATCAGAAGGAAAGGACTAGCCTCACATACCTGGTCGTTTAGCTATACTATCGCTCACTTGCTCTTCTTCAATATCACGTCGTTACCTTCATAAGAGAATTTGGATCAGCATTAGTAACTAACTACAAGAACATATCTCTAATTGTAGAAAAGTCGGACAACGCTTCCTTCGTTCATACTACTTTTCTCATGATTTATCTCAACTCTTAACATTCCTAACATTACTCATAATATCACAATCGACCATCGTCATTTACGTACATTTAGCAAATCCACCATTTTCCTCCAATTTCCCCATTTTTAGCCTTATGACTCGTCTTTGCGTTTTCATGCGTTTAACGCTTGTTTCATGATGTAAACATCATTCATAATGTATTTGTACTCACAACACTCCAATATTCGCAGTTCAATTCCACTAGCATTCATTTACAACACTATTCACTCAATAATGACCCATTTCTATGTCCTTCTACATTTCAAGTGTCTAAGCTTTCTAATACTTCAAACAATATGGAATAATCATAGAACTTACCTTGGATGAAGGTTGAACAATCCTTAAGTTGAGATTCTTAACTTAGCCAAAACCCTAGTTCCACCCTTTGTGGGATTTCTTGACCTGGATGATCTTTTATGGTGTTCTTACACTTGATTTCATAATTTTGGTGGTGTTGATCTTGATGTTCCTTGTGATTCTCTTGAATTCTTGTGGAGAAAATATTTGGAAAGTTCTAGAGGTCTCTTGAGTTGTGTCGATGAATAATGGAAGAACATGATGTCTAAGTCTCTTTTAATAATCTCAAAATCTGATCTTTAATGAATTCTCGTCGGGTAAACAGTGGTCGTAAACTGCAGTTTACGGACCGTATTTTGATTTACGGGTCGTCCACTGTGGTCGTATTTAAGCATTCCAAAAACAGAGAGTTTGGCTGGTGGACATGGCAGTTTACGACCTGGTTTACGGTCCGTAAACCAGTTTACGAGCCGTAAACTGGGTCGTATTTAACCATATTCAACATTTACAGAAAGTCTTGGCTGATGGACCTGGTGGTTTACGACCTGGTTTACGGTCCGTAAACCAGTTTACGGGCCGTATTCTGGGTCGTCTTTAACCATTTCAACACTTAACAGAATCTTGAGATTTTTGACGCAATGAAAGACGATTGCACTATACTGTCCGTAAATCACTTTACGGGCCGTATAGTGCCACACACGACCACTGGGTGGAAATTTTCCGCGACTTTCGTATTTCCAAAATTTTCTTAATTAGCCATTCCCGACTAAATAAAACATCATTTACTCAACTTTTCATCGTTCCACTCTTCATAAAAGTACGGAGAAATTTCCGAGGTGTAACACACCTGTTATCTATAATCAATCCGCAATCAAAAATAATATGGAATCTATAAAAATGAAACGTTGTCTCGGGACTGTCACACACACACACACACATATATATATATATATATATATATCAAGGCAACCTGTCTCCTGAGGAGTCACAACCATCAAAAGATGTTATATCCCGTATTTCGTACATTCGGATATTTTAAGGAAGTCGTGGTAAGTTAAGGACAAGACTATTTTCGCAAAGTTATTTTAATGCACAAGTTGTTTATGAAATTTTTTGATATGGAAATATTAAGAAAGGCTAGGGGTAAAAAGGGAAATTCACAAGGTCTCATGGAAGTATTAAGGAAAGTTTGGGGTTAAAAGTGAATTATGGAAACTTATAATTCTTGAAATAAAAGGGGCCAAGTGGCCGTGTGGCTTCATTTGGTATTTGGAGGGACTATATATATATATATAGAAAGTGATGACAAATTAGGATATATTCATCTTTAATGTGTAGTTCATGAACTTGGAAGAGAAGAAATGTGTTGTTATTATTCTTGTTGAATTTAGAAGGTTTCGAGTGAAGTGGTATGTTGGTTGGGTTGTTTGAACATTATGTGAATTGTTTGAAAGTTCTTGAACCATGTTAGAATATATTTTGGATTGATTATTGAAGTTGTTAGTATGATTGTTGGTATTGTTGTTGATAATTTGGCCGAGTTGAATTCTCGGATTGTTGATTGATCATTTGGCCGAGTTAGATTTTCAGGGATGGTGTATTTACAGGGGAAATGCTGCCGAAATTTTGGCAGATTATAAATGAATTCATTAGAGAAGCTAAGGCAAGTGTATGACAATGAATCTAATGATTATGTAAATCTTCTTGAATGTAGACTAGCAAGCTTGGATAAATAAGCGTAGCTAATAGGACGTGGAGCAGGTATGTAAGGCTTACCCTTTCTTTCTTTTGGCATGATCTTTGCGAAACCAACATGACAAAATATATGTATGATTTCAAAGAAACTCCTATTCTTAGAGCCACTAGGATGGCTAACGTTCTTGATTTCCACAAGCTGTTTCATATGGTTTTGATGCCTATCTATGATGTCCAAAGTTCGGGTGATATGTTTCCGAATGGCATTCGAGAGATTATTGATATGACTAATGTCTTGATTTTCAAATGAAAGCACGTTTGATTATTCCATTGAGTCTTTGATATATTTTTGATACGTACATATGGTTCCAAAAGCTCTATTTAATTTGATCCATAACGATATTCGAAAGGTACTTGGTATGATTATTGTTTTGATTTTCCAAAAATAACTTCTAAAACGTTCGTAGAAGGTTCTGTACTTCAAACGCTCATAACTTTCTTATACTAAATCGGATTGACCCGAAACTTGTTTCTGAGCCTTCAGGTGTCGATTTATGTACGTACCCATCGAGTCATAAAAAAAATTGTTCCTTCAAAGTGAGACGAAGCCATGATGATCATTCCATAATATATTCGGAGGTTACCGACCTTACGTCCCTCCGATAGAGGCATAACATTCTTTGGGCTCTCCTGCATGCGGCTTACATGATATATGTATATGCTACATGAACATGATATATGTATATGTATATGGGGTAAGGGGAAAGGTGAGGCGCTATAGACGCATTGCCACCTGATCAGTTGGTATCGGAGCCGGTGGTGGGGCAAACCCAGTGGTGGGGCAAACCCAGTGGTGGGGCAAACCTCAGCAAGAACGCTAAGTCCCAAGGGGGGGGGGGGGGGGTGAGTGTAAGGCTTGCCTTAGGTGAATCCAACATTGGTTTAGGCGAATCCCACATTGGTTTCGGCAAATCCCACATTGGTTCAGGCAAATCCCACATCAGTTAATATCGTCCCGGACGCGGGATATATGTGGCTAAATGGATCGGAGCCGACGCCTCGGCAATATGATATGTTCTATTTTACATATATATGAAAAAGAAATATTTTCAAAGAAAGTAAAATATGATATGTATATATATGGATCGGGCTGCACGTTCCGCAGCACTAAGCATGCATGGTACCCGCCTAAAAGGCATTCAGATGTACAGGTTACTCTTTTATCTCATGATATGCTCTATGTTCCCATTCTGTTATGATTTATAATTACATCCCTTAGTATGTTACTATCCATGCCTTACATACTCAGTACATTGCTCGTACTGACCCCCTTTCTTCGGGGGATGCGTTTCATGCCGCGCAGGTACACCCAGATGAGTAGAAGCTATTATAGAAGATGTTCCAGCGTAGTTGGCAAGCTCCATTTGCCCTTGAGTGTTGCCGGGTCAGAGTACTATGCTATAATGTCTTGTTTGAAGTTAGAGACTTTGCAGACAGAGTAGTGGGTATAGTATGTCAGTCTTGTAAGCGGCTTCACCAGCCGATGTGTCTTTATGTGTTATGTAACAGATTCCATATGATCACAAATTTTGTTGATTTGAGAGCAACGAAAGAGAATATTTCTGGAAGTTCTTATTATGCATTCCATTTTATTTGAGTTAAGAGTCCAAGCGAGTATGCGTGTAATAAGAGTTAGCGGGTTCGCTCGGCTCCGAGCATGGGTTCAGGTGCCCATCACACCCTAGTAAGATCGGGGTGTGACAAAATATGACATAGTACACAAGCCGACAAGGCTGTCATAACGTATGGGAACGTCCCAACTATATATACGCAAGCCGACGAGGCTGCCACTACATACAACATCCCAAAATATGTATATACGCAAGCCGGCAAGGCTTCCACTACGAATGGGAACGTCCCAAAATATAAGTCATGCCAACACAGCCGAACAACATCTATACACAACCCACACATATGTCTACAGACCTCTAAGAGTATCAACAGTAACACATGACGGGACAGGGCGCCGCCGTACCTCTAGATAAACATATATATATATATATTTATGTTTGTACCAAAAGTCTAGGCTCCGGGACAGTGGAGCACTCCAAAACAGCTGAATAGAAGTCCTAAGTTGGCGGATCATCAAAGCGAGTATCTGCACCTGCGGGTATGAAACGCAGCCCTCCGAAGAAAGGGGGTCAGTACGAGATATATACTGAGTATGTAAAGCATGAAATACAGTAAAGAGGATCATAACCGAAATAGGGAGTGCAGGAGACAAGTATAACACCTAGAATACCAAAACACTTGCCTTTTTAAACATAAATCATGCATGTCAATATCATATATCATACCCGGCCCATTATGGGACTCGGTGAATAGAGTCATCATGTGCCCTCCTGGCCGCCATAAGATATCACCATATCATCATATATCATATCATCATATATATATATATAACGTACCCGACCTTCTAGTGAGGGACTCGGTGAACAATGCAGTGAAACTGTGCACGATAACATACCCAGCCCGGGACTCAGTAAAAGACATATTGATGCATGCACGAGCAGAGTAGTGAGCAACCATATGCATTTTAAAACATTATGAAGACTCAAACAGAATAAGAAGAAGGGATTTATACCTGAGTATCAATAGCGACAATCATATCAAATATCCCTCGAATGTCATCATAAACAATGTCAAAAGAGCCTTAGGAACCATAGACATATGTCAATATAGAATGAAACATCTTATAGAAGTCAAGGACATCAGTTATCGTCGAGTTTCTAGGAATAGGAACTTATATATATATCGACTATTATCCAATGTATAGGAAACTGAAGAGGGATGCTCAATCACTTAGAGTTCTAACATCAAGAAGCGAATAAGAATCATGAATCACACTCAAGACTTATGAATAGGATTACCCCAAAGCTCATATCGTTCATCACTTAAATCTAAGACATGCCAAAAGAAAGAAGGGACAACTTTACATACTTGTTTAACGACTATTCGCAAGCCCGTTCGCTTTGTCGCTCTTTTAGCCTATTTAATATAAAAGTGACGTTATCGTTAGTAAATCTACTTTCTAGTTCGTAAATCTATATCCCATCGCTTATAAAACTTATTCTTTAACTTATACTTTCTCGTTTAGGTTTTTTCATTAATTAAGGACTTAACAAAAATCGGGCAGCATTTCCCCTATATATTCGCCTAACCCGAAATTCCAATTATTCTCCTGTCATCACAGAAATACCAACAGTAGAGATATACATACAAAATTCTTACAATTCAACCCATAACAATTCTAACAACCCAACAACCTTTCTGAATCCATTTCAACCCACAATTTCATATAACAACAATTTTATGCGTTTTCTTACTTCCAATTTCATCCAATCCAATTTTAATAATTCCATTACAACACTATTAACACAATTACACCACAAAATAAGAAAATCTTACCTAAATTTTCTCGGACGAATTTCTACACTCAATTGCTCCAATTCCACAATTTCCTCTTCTTCAACTCAATATCCAATGTTGCTATCACCTCCTTGAACTTGTAATGCACTTGAAACTTGATCAAAATATTAAAAAATACAAATTTTCCTCCATCACCATGGCTGGCCGAGAGCAGCCATGGGAGTTTATTTTTTTCTACCTTGATTTTTCTTTGGTAAAATGAAATAAAATGATGAATTGTTCATCTAGCCAATTGCTTATATAAGGTCCTCTATGCATTGACACGTTAATGTCCTAAGTGCAGCCCACTTGGTGACCACATGGCAGCCCACTTGCCAACTTATTATTTATTTATTTTTTATTTTTTTCGAGTGCGGACAAGGCTTAATTAAATTAATTAATCACTAATCCCTTACTTGATAATCTAATCATAATTAATTAGTCTCTAATCTCCAATAATATTCCTACACTAAATAAAATTTATAAACAATTTATGTTCTAATTAAAATTGAAAATTAAAGGTTCCTATTTCATGTCCGAAAACAATCCCGTCTTAGATTTGTGTCGATTTGCTTGCGAATAATTCGGCGTATAAAAATACGGGTTATAACAATAGCGTGTCCGCTGGTGCAGATTCCTCGAATCCACTCAGATCACGCCAGCGGACTAGGCCTCGCCAAGATGGGTTTGATACAGTGCACAAGGCCTCGTCGCAGCGAGGTCACTTACACCAGCAAATTGTTAGTTTTTCACTATCTCATTCCCAAAACCTGATAATCACCCGGGACCTCCCAGATGTAAATCAGATATGCAAACATACATAAAAATATGCTACGGACTAACTAGTGGTCTCGAAATTCCCAACGGAGGTCTACTTGACTGGTGAACACCTAATAGGCAAAGCCAAACTTTCCAACCAATAACCCAAAACGCTCCTGAGTGCCTCGAGAACTGACCTGAACATCCCAACAAATCATGATCAAACATTTGGACCTCTAAAAATCGATGGATTTCCAAAAAAGGTTCATTCACCAAAAAGTGATCTAACGGTTAACCGTTTTTTGCATTAAGGCCCTATTTCATAAAAGTCATCATAAAACTCACTCGATTATCTCGGGAACCATGCCACCCATTCCCGTTGGTTAAAATCATACTAATAGGGCTCAGGGAAGATCAACAGGGGTAAATGGGTCAAAGGAACTATAACGACCAAACGGGTCGTTACAAGAGTCTAAATAAATCTACCTAGTCTCAAGATTAAGCACATGTATAGGATCTCTCTGTAGCTAAATAAAGGCCATGGGTTGGCCTACAGGTTCTGGTTAGCTAAAATTTTTGATAATTTCAATGTGCCCATCAAAGTCTAGTAATATCAACAGTGAAAGATGTCATTAGGATTTTGGAATAGGTTGATCAACCAGTTCCAGTTGGGATACTAATGAGGAGCTGCAAATCATAAGGGACCAACTTGCAGTCAATGAGGCTGAGATTGCAGTATTGAAGGATAGACTTGGATATGTTGTATGTCAAGTATGAAAGTGAGAAAGAAGTTCTAAATGCTCTTACTTTGAGTATGCAGGAAACACTGGATAAGGAGAAGGATAAAAACACTTAGAGTATTCAGAATTTTGTCGATGCCCTTTCTAAAGACTCCTCCTCGACTTATAAACTATCCTTCTAGTTTCTCTCAGCTTTCCTTTTTGCTTAATATTTGGGGATTCTTAATCTCATCTCTTGGTTTATTTTGGTCTATATGTTTGTTTGATAACTCTATGGTGGTGTTCACTTTCAATGATAATGGAAACTATTTTTCTCTCTTATATTTCTGTGCTATTTTCCTATGCTTCACAATATTAAAGAAGATATAAATTGAGACAATGATTCTATTATGCGTATATGTGATAACTCCAATGGCCATGTGTTTAATATTGCAGGTTTAATGCTTATAACCCATATATACTAACTTGGTTAAATCTTAGTTGTTAGTGTTCATTTCCTAGGCGTTGAGATGTTTGAAACTAGTTAAATAAAGCCTAAAAAGAACATGGGTTTATCATCATCAAAAAGGGAATTTGTTGACATAAGCACGTGTGAGGTTTGATGATTGACAAAGTAAATGAACAAGGGTAGTAAACCAGGTTTAGACACAGAATGTTTATGATAAAGCGAATCAACAAAACAAAAAGAGATGATGGAGAAAGTGACTAAACACAGTGGATGACCCAGGTCTGTAGACATGTTCTATCCAAGAGACAGATGTAGACGAAGTGAATGAACCAGTTGTAAGATGCGAATGAAATAGAGTTAGGTGCAAGGTGAAGTGAATGAACCAGGATATGCAAGACCAGGGTGATTGAAACAGGTCTATGAACATGTTCCTTCTCAGATACTGAGATGTTTCAGAGTTGAATGAACCAGGTACTTGAACCAGGTCCAAGAACATGTTCAACCTGAGAGTCCTACTATGAGTAGGATTTGTGATTTATGCTCAATACTTGGCGGAATAGTTGAAGGATTTCTTGCCATAATTATCAAGATACTTAAGACTCCTAAAAGAACACTGAAGCCGTGTGAATGCAAGAATCTCAAGTAAACGCAAACCCTAACTTTCATAATGGTCATTACCATGTAGGGATTGAGCTCAGCCGACATGATGAATACCGAATTCTATATATATCCATGTCCTTCAATGAAGAAGCTTACACACTCATATGGAGAGAAAATTATAGATTGAGCAAACACCGTCAATGCAAATAAATTAAGGGTTTTGATTATTGAACTGTGGCCTGATACAAAGAAGAAGATTGAAGAACCTATTTAATGGAGTTTATGTTTTATAGTTCTTGAGTTTAGATTCGAGTATTAGGATTATTTATCGAGTTGTAACTTTATCAGCTTTTATAGAAGCAATATTCATCTATATAAACGTTAGTCAAATTCAACTTCAAGTTGTGATACATTGAAGTGGGCTCAGTAGTCTAGAGAGATGGGAATTAGAGTTTAGTTCCTATGTTATAGAGTTTGTAACTTAAATTTTCAAAGGCTCACCATCGTAGTGGAGCGTGGGAAAATCATACAGAGGCGTAGGTCATTATTTTTTCACCCTTAGTGAGCGAGGTGGGTTCCATGTAAAAGTTGTTGTGTACTTAATTTCTTGTTATTACTATTCCTCAAATGCTAGCTTAGAGCATGTAGAGTAACTTGGTCTATGCTATAGGCAAAATATAGTATACAGTAGGATAGATATTAGTTTGTACAGATTAATAATTACTCATGTAGAAGGCTAACCATTTTCAATAGACATAATGTGTTCTATATGGAACATATAAAGTTCAATACAATATGGGTGATGCCCCACAAAAGGAATCAAATAAGTATTGAGCATACAAATAGAGGATCAATGACATCTCGTTCTTAAGGATCGCATTTATAAGAAAACATATGATATTATTCATGCTGAAAAAGGAGAAATGATAAAGCTATTACATACCTCGATTACAGAATGGTCAATCAATCACAATGAAACCACCATCTCTTATAAGCTTATCTACAATAATGATAACAATACTAGTATAAAACAACATGAGGGCATAACAACTAAATGAATAGCGACTAGCCCGTTAAAAAATAATTATATAGCATTCTTCATCCCCTTCTTCCTTCTGAACTCCATAACAACGACACAACAATTAGGCAGTCCAATAAAAAATACAAACAACCCATAATAAGTTCAACAATTCAGATTCACAACTTTCGATCACTGTCCCGTGAGTCCTATACGTTAAACAGATTAGTAACGACATTTTATGACTTCTTATACGAAGTTAGGAAGAGGATTCACACCTTCAACAAGCTGGAACCAGCCTGCTCTACCCCAAGCTTTCAAGAAACTAATGAATACGGTAACTACAAAGATACAACAATGAGAACTTAAGGATTTCAAAAGAGAATCGAAGAGGAAACTTAGTTTCCACTTACCTTTGACTTTCCTAAAACTTGGGTATGGAGTTTTTAGAGAAATGGACTAAATTTAATCCAAGAACGAAATGGTGGATGTTTATCTCATATTATTGCCACCGCCTAATCCTACCGCGCCGTCCCATGCGTTCCGCCTACGCATCACGCCAACTCTGGCTGCTTTGGTGGAGTTGTTCAATCCTGTCTTAAAACTTGTATATCTCCCAATTCCGAAATCGTAGATAAAAATGATTTAATGTGTTAAGAAACTAGGGTCATAAACCTTCCATCTGATAGGTGTATCACCCTATAACTCCAAGTACATTGGGAGGAAATCTTAGCAGAACATGACCCATAAACACATGAACCTTTAAACGTAACTTACGACGACCTTTGTCGACTTTTAAATTGCAACGCATACTCTTCAAAACTTACTGTAACAGTTCGCTTTTTCACGTAGGTTTAGGGCGTAAAAGGCTACTGCATAGTCGTTGGTGCTCTTTCGAACTTTGTTTTAAAAGAGTCGCCACCCAATTTTTAGAAAATTAGGAGAATCAGTTCTAAAGGGTTTATTCAAATACCGTGAAAAAAACTTCATAATACAGAGTTCTTGGTAAGGGTTCTGATGATCCCTTGGGGAAGGCGTTAGGCATCCCTTTATTAAGGATCCGTACTATACGGTTAACCGTTGAATTCCAAAGTATGAGTATTTGCCTAAACTATCTATTTTGTGTTTACTTCCCGCATTTAGAAAAGACTGCCATTTTGTATGTTTGCATATCATTCGGAAATATTTGAGTATATTCCCTTTACATACAGGGTATCGTAGGGTTGGATTTATAATATCCGAAAATAGATATTGACACGACCCAACCATAGAGCCATGACAGGTACCTAGTATTGGCTACCGAGCACCCCTTATCATACTATCTATCGTTCAACCCGTACTGCCATGACTCAACCAGATGGACACTTATCATACTTGCGTTTAGCATATCAAGAGCTTTTATAAATGCAAGACAAAATGCTGTATAAAACTATCACGTATGATATCACACACAATCCGGTCAGGCTATCGTAATGTAGGGAATTGCCAAAACGTAATACATACTGACATAACTGAACAATAGCCACCCATGACCCACATACATGTCTACAGGCCTCTAAGAGTAACAACAGTGTCATATGGTGGGACAGGGCCCCACCGTACCCTAATTAGACATATATATATATACATATTCACAACAGAAGGATCTGTCAAAAGTATAGGCTCCGGGACAAGGGAGGACTTCAAATAGCAGAATGGATGTCCTAGGCTGGCGGGTCACCACAATGAGCGTCTGTACCTGCGGGCATGAAACGCAGCCCCCGAAGAAAAGGGGGTCAGTACGGAAAATGTACTGGGCATGTAAGGCATGAAATGCAATTAGGTAGATCATAACTGAAATAGAGATTCCAAGAGACAAGTATGATAATCAAGAAATCGCTGTACCTGTGCATTACGAAACAAAATCATGCATATCATTATCATATATCGTACCCGGCCCATTATGGGACTCGGTGGATAAAATCATGTCATCATGTCAGTATACTATCATATCATCACGTATATATATACCGTACCCGGCCCTCTAGTGAGGTACTCGGTGAATAAAATCATGTCATCATGTCAGCATACTATCATATCATCACGTATATATATATATACCGTACCCGGCCCTCTAGTGAGGGACTCGGTGAATAAAGTCATCATATGCCCTCCTGGCCACCATAACATATCATCATCTCATCATATCATCATGTCATCATATATATATATATATACCGTACCCGGCCCTCTAGTGGGGGACTCGGTGAATAATGCAGTGACACTGTGCACGATAACATACCCGGCCCGGGACTCGGTGAAAGATGTAACAACAGTATGCACGAGCAGAGTAGTGAGAAACCATATGCATATAAATCAATCTTTGGACTTAATAGATAAGTACACTGACCGACACTTGAAGGATCATAAACACGTTTCGAGTCAATCTGAGTTAACGTAAGAAGGTTATGGACATTATTCATTACAGAAACTTCTACGAACGTTTCAAAGCAATTCGAGACCGTCTATGAATGTTAGGGACATTAATCCTTATAGAACCCTTTTTGGAACAAGGACTCTTTATGCTTTGCTCGTTATTCGATCATACAATAAGCTCGACCATACTAAGCATGCTCATGTCAAGAAGTGAATAAGAATCATAAACAAGCTCGGAATTAAAGAATAGAGTTACCCCAAGGTGCGTGGCATACCTTACTTAGCTCTAGGACATGCCAAAAGAAAGAAAGGGTAAGCCTTACATACCTTGCCCGCTTCCTAAGCTAATCCAAACTTAAGTCTCGGCTTTCGCAAGATCTACAACAACGTCAAGAGATATCAAACATTAGCTATAGGTATTTAGGAACCCGATTCTAGGATAGCTATCCACCGACAGAAATTTGGGCAGCATTTCCCCTATAAATTCAACCAACCCCGAGAATTCAACAACACATTCCTTGCTTCCAAGTTCATGAATTATACCAACAACCACACGTTAACAACATTATTCATACAAATAAAAGAAACCATGCTAATGTCACATTAACTTCTTCAACAATCCCACAAAGATTACAACTTCATTTCAAGCCATCAAACCTTCATTTTTGTCATGGAATCCACAACAACAACAACCAAAAATACTAAATAAAATCAATTCACCACATCTTACCAACACAGTCCCTATTCGGCCACAACCTACACACACATATTTCATGAATTTCATCCATTTCTACATACTACAACACTCACAAATCATCCCTAACACATAGAAAAGGAGATTAAATGTTACCTTTATCCTTTAACTTCTCAACTTGGCTAGGGTTTATAAGTTGCACAAATGAATGCTTTGCTTGCTCCAACAACTACTCCACGTTTATAAGGGCCTTCCAATTGGTTGGAATACTAGAAGAAAATTATTTTTTTGATCAATATTTAGGGGCATCAAATTCGGCCAGCCATGGCCGAATGGTTCTCTTTTTTTATTTTGCTTCTTGAATTGTGAAAGATGAATATGAGTCTTGCTTTGTCATCACTCATCTATATAGATAAATACATAGCCCATAAAAGGTTGACACATTCCCCCCACTCATGGCTCAAGGCAATTGGCCAAGCCATGGGTGGGACCCACTTGAGCCACACGGCCATGGTGGCTTTCATGACCATATTATTTTTTTGAATTTTTCCTTTTTTACCCCTAGCCTCTCTCAATATTTTCATACCACTAATAACCAACTTGTGTATTAAAATAAAATTGGAAGGAAAATAATAGCCTTGCCCTTAACTTATCGCGATTATCTTGAAACATCCGAATGCACAAAATACGGGATATAGCAGATATCCTTCCTTTTTATAAGGAATATGTACTTTGGGGTTTTGTAAATAAAATGGTTACAACTTATGCTTATGAGTCATACTTTTTCTCGGGATGATCTGTATTGATATGTTTAGTCTTATCCGGAACACTTTATATTGCTACGGTTTTTCATATAAAAAAAAGGTTTTTTCTCAGTTTTAGGGGTGGTGTATACTGGCTGTATATACCACCTTTTGGTCTTTTATTCGGCCCAAATTTAAAATAAAGGATTGAGTCTCACTTTAATTTTTCAAGAAGATGCAGGTCGAGTCTTGTTAAAATCTGATCTGCTCTTATTTTGAAGACCGAGTTCAAAGTTGCCTAGATTTTTAGCATCTTCAATTTTTATGCGAGTGACATAAAGAAAAATAAGTTGTTTCTGGGCCCAAAATTTTATCTCTCGAGGCCTTCATATAAAGTTTTCCTTTTGAAACAGACTTCAAATGAAGCGGGTTGCATTTTTTTCCAGAAAATATAAAGGAAGAGGGTTGTCAAATTCTTTTGAATAACCAGTTTGAATTTTGTTAGCACTAAGCCATAGTTGTCATTTTTTTTTGTTTTTGAAAAGACGGATTAGTACCTATTTATGTGAAATCCAGTTTTATACTTCATTTAAAACGTTGGAGTCTGATCGTGGTTTTGAAAAATCGTTCTGGGACCTAAAGTCAGCTAAACAGCATAGGAACCGTTATCCTAAGACGGCTATTTCAAAACATAAGGTTCCACTACAATATGAGTTTAATACAATTTTTAGAAATACATCAACTTAACACATAAACATGAAATGAATAGTAGAATAGAGATAGATTAGGGGCGTACCAAGCCCCTAGTTAGCCATTTTCACCATGGTTGCGCCTTCTGCGTGCCTCGCTATTATTTTCTTCGTGGACTCGATCCTAATTTGAATAGAAGTCAGGCCCAATAGGAGGCTTGTCTTGACACGAATGGTTATGCAAGTGGAGGAAGAAAAGAAAAAAAGAAATTGGTTCGTTTATATTTAACCGTCCTTATTACTAAAATAACAAAGACACACATATGTGTGTGTGTATATATAAAACAAGTCATGCAAGAATCCTATACTTCTTCCCCGTATCTTAAACAATTATAATAGTTCATTTTAAGACTTGGTATGGCATGGGGACTGGGTCCTAGCCCCGTATTCCCGATGTTGCACAAGTTCCAAGAGGTTTCTGAGAACCCCAGGCATGGATAACAAAGGTGTTACACCTTGGAAATTTCATGTCGTCGCGTAGTGAATGAACCAATGCGAGCTTAAGGGTAACATGGAGTTCTTAAGACTATAAGACAGATATGTAGTGGTCTTAGGATGCAGAAGTTAAGATTTTGAAGTTATATAAATTGATGAAGTAAGGAATGATAAGGACAAGTGGGGTTTAGGAAAGTTTCGTAAATCATTACGTTAAGAATTGTTTGGTAAGTAAGGCCTTGAGGGCGAGTTATAGGGATGTTTAGATCACTGATGAAGTACTAAATAAGTTTTAAGAAGGTTGTATAAGGATTGGAGGTCAAACAAAACGACGAGGACCACTTAGGAAAAACTGTGGGTTACATGACTACCTTATACGGACTGTATAAGGGTCCGTATAACCCAACAGCAATAATGTTTTCCATGATGGTCAACCACGGACACTTATACGGACCGTATAAGCGGTTCGTATAATGCCCTACGGACTGATTAAGTTGCAACTATAAATACATGTTCCCACTCTATTTTCTCATTCTTTCCACTTCTCCACTTCCCTCCAAACTTCAAGACTATTCTATACATATCTTCAACATAAAATCAAAGGGGAACCAAAGATCAAACAACAAAATCCAAGTGAAATCAAGCATATGGAAGCTTGCTAGGGTTATGGAAGTTAGAAATTTCCTTTGGAATTGAAGCAAAGGTTTTCTCCAAGTGAAGCAACCCCAACCAAAACCCGTTCCTACGCATTCAAAGGTGAGTCTTATGATTATTCCATGTTTTTTAAGGTATTGAAAAGTTGAAACACTTGGATTATTGAAGAAGATGGAAAATGGGTTACAAAATATGAGATTGGTGGCAATTGTGAGTACTCGATTAATATGAATCATGAATATTGATATGATTGTGAATGTAATTGCGTTATGAATGATGTTAAGAGTATGAGAGAAACATTAGATGAGGATGAATGTAACGTTGTATTATGATTGCGATTATGGATGACCTTGAGAGGAAATTGTGGGGATTGGATAATGATGAATTTGACTAAAGTCATTGATGATGATATTATGAATGTTATTATTGACGTTTGGGAGTTGATATATGATATGGAGAAAGTAGTAGAAACAAAGGAGATGCTGCTCCATTTTCTATAGCTTTAGTTCAGACACGTTTATGTTATCGATTATCTAATACGAGTATAAACTCTCTTGAAGGTAGAAACGTGAATATTGGAGAGGAACGTTCAAGCGATAAAGTAGCTAAACAAAAAGGTATGTAAGGCTAGTCCCTTCGTTCTAAGGCATGAATCCATGGTATGATATTTCCTCCTCCTCCGTGAATTTCCTACATTCCGGAAAAACTAAGAGTCTATGATCATGAATAGCCATATGAGTTGAAAATAAGAGATATTATGAACATGATAATGATGAGTCTAAGTCTAAAGAGTCTAAGGCTCATGATACTATGTTTCTACAAAGCTAATGATTCTTATTATGATCCATTGATGTTGTTCATTGTATACACTCATTTTATATGCCAATTTCTTCGAGGTGAGGCAGAATTCTTATGAATGCTCGATAACGGAATCGGGGGTTCACGACCTTATGTCACCCCGATTTTTACACTCCATAATAATCCGTGCTACTTGAATTAAAACAAGAAAGAATGAGTTAAGAAGGTTCAAGGAAAGTTAATCGAGTTAGTAAGAATATCGTTATATATATGGTTGCCTTAAGTATCCCGAGGTGACATGGTAACCTTAAGGATTTGAAATCATGTTATGAGTATGTATGTGAGGTAATGTGAGTGGCCTTTTAATGTATTTGAGATTATTAGTAATGATATAGAAGATGGACAAAAGATATGAATATACTTTTGCGATTGGAGTTTCGTCGAAGCCCTGTGAGTTCTCTAGTTATGTTTAAGGTTATTGTGATTCTCCGGACCCTTGGAGATGCGTATGTGGATTTTTATGGATGTATATGAGTGTGTATATGTATGTATAAGAGGTTACATGAGGTTGGAAGAGGATTAGAAGTAAACGAAATGAATCGGAACAACTTCAGTAAAATCTCGGACCCGATTTTAGCCTATATTGTAGGAGACATATCTCCTAGTATATGAGGAGTTTTAAGGTGTTTCAAAATCCTAAAATGAATTTCATCGAGGCTAGTTTGCAACGCAACAAACCTCTTGTCAAAATGATATCGGGATAAAGAGATATGGACGATGCAAGTCGGGCTGAGTGGGGATTAAGACTTAAATATTCACTAATTATGCACTAGTGGCCGTGTGGGCCCCACTACCACATGACAAAATTAGATTTTTTGCCCATGCTTGGGTTGGGGGACGTGTAAGACCCTGTTGGGCAGAAAAATGGTCTCTTTGTTGGCCAAAGTTGCAGCCACAACTCACTTCCCAATCCCACAAAGTGAACTTAGAGAGAGAGGCTCTCATCTTCACCAAGTGAAGAGGAAAGAGAGCCACGACCATCCATGGTTGTTCCACCACCAAACACGGCCAGCTCTTCCATTTCTTTCCCACCATTAAACCCCTAAAGTGTTCTACACATTCACCATTATGTTTCAAGTGAAGGAGAAACCATAAACATGCCATGCAAGCTCCTATAAGCTCACGGCCAGATTTGAGCTCTCCATTTTGATTAAAAAAAAATAAAAATTCCAAGGTGTTTCTATCCTTAGGAAGGTGCATAGCAACGTGGAGTAGCCATTGGAGCAACAAGAACAAGTATTAGTTCAAGTCATCAAACTCTAGCCAAGCTAAGAAGCCAATTTGTTAAGGTAAGGGCTGCTCATTTTTTTTACACGTTTTAGTAAGGATTTAAACGCATGGTAGATGTGTAAATAGAAATTCCATGTATGAAATTATGAATGTTGGTGTTGGAATGTTGTTGAAGCCATAGGGGCTGTTTTAAGGTGATTTGGATATGTTGTGCATGTGTAAATGTGAATTGCATGTATGAAATTGTGTGTTGATGTTGAAGCATTGTGGGAGCCGTAGGGGGATGTTTGGTGTGGAATAATGGACTGATTTTATTTAGTAATTATGGTCATTGATATCATATATTTCATGGTAAAAAGAATGAAAAGAATTGGAAGGTTAAAGGTGAAGTTGTGTTGATATGAACATGTTGTTATTTTTGTTGAATTGAAGCCGTGTAGTGGACTGTTTTGTGTGGAAGATAGTGAACTGATTTTACTTGGTATTTTGATGGTTGTTGTCATGAATTTTATGATGGAAATGAAGGTATTTAATGGTTAGAGTTGGAACTAAAATTGTTTGTGGGTTGTTGTAAAGATTATAGTGATGACAATGTAGCTCATTTGAGTATGAATTGATGATGTAGTTGTCGTGTGACTGCTGGTCGTATTTCACTGAAATTATATGAAAAGAATATAAGAAATAATGTGTAAGAATCTTATGTGGTTGATTGGTATGTTCGTAAACGTTTGCAAGAATTCCAGGCACTTCTATGTTGATCGGTTAGGGCCTGTTTTGTGTGTGTCGTTGTTGTTCTTATTGAGCTTGGGAGATTGATGATAATTGAGATTATGCATTGTATTGAATGTTGGTTGGGCTGTTATAGAATCGTTTTGACGAAATATTATGACTATAGACTAACAAGAATGAATTGGATGTGTCATAATCGCATGTAAACTATTATCGAGTGTTGTAAGGTACGGGCTGTTTTGATACGTTCTTGTTGATCTTGTTGCGCTTGGAAAATTAATGATAGCTAAGAATATATAATGCATTTATGTTGTTTGGGCTGTTGTAAAGTTGTTACATGAAAACGTTAAGGCTACGGACTATTAGGAGTAACTTGAGAATGTAGTAGCCGTATGTGAATCGTTATTGAATGTTGTGAATGTGGGTTGTTTGGAATGTTATGTGGGCTGTCCTGGTTGGTATTGAACGTATGATTATTGATGTTGGATTGGTTGTATGTAGTTGGTTTGGATATAAGGAAAATGACGTCTAAACATCTACAAAGGAGTTACTAACGTTAGAATACGTTTTGAATCTCCCCGTAGTTTAACCGTAGCTCTTGACGTCTTAATATAGGTTGAGACATTATTGGGCAGCGTATATATATTGTGTGGCGGATAAGCGCTAAAGGTATGTAAGGCTAACCCTTCTTTCTTTTGGCATGTCATAGATATAAGTGATGAATGATATGAACTTTTGGGTAACTCTATTCATAGGTTCCCAATGTGATTCATGATTCTTGTGCTATTCATTCTATATGTACTCCATATGATTCCATTCTAAGACGAGTAAGGTCTAAATGTTTCTTGTGATGGTTTATTGATATTGTACTCCTATTCTGTTCCGAAAGGAACACCCATAAGGTGCCAGTTGAGTTGTGTATATGGTTTTACTAATGATTTCGAGGAAATTAGTTTTATACTAAAGGAAACATAAAGTTAGATTTTCAAAACCACTCCGAAGGGGGTGCTAGATTTTACTATTTAGATTTTCAAAACCACTCCGAAGGGGGTGCGAGATTTTACTGTTTAGATTTTCAAAACCGCTCCGAACGGGGTGCGAGAATTTACTATTTCATTTCATTTACGATTTATGTTTACATTCCATAGCATCATCTCTTTGTATTGATATTTGTGGATTAAATTTGTGTTGACATGATTGTGATATTAAGCCAGAAGCGGCTGCCCGAAGGGGCCATCATTATTATTAAGCCGGAAGCGGCTGCCCGAAGGGGCCATCATTATTATGCCGGGAGCGGCCGTCCGAAGGGACTATTATGATACTAGCCGGAAGCGGCTGCTCGAAGGGACCATTTTGTTAACATGTCGGAAGCGGCATGTGTGTTGGATTGCATTATTTACTTAAAGATTGTTTTGAGACTTCGTGTATACATTTATGTTTCTTCCAGCGAAGGCTGCAAGTATTGAGTTAGATTGTGATTTCTTCTATCCTAAATCAAATTATGATTATGATTTGTTACCACCTTACATACTCAGTACATTGTCCGTACTGACGTCCTTTTGCCTGGGACGCTGCGTTCATGCCCGCAGCCCCCGATTGTTTGGCAGGTTAAGTATATAGCTAGGGTACTCTGACGTCTGCTGGGATTGGCAAGTTCCATCTCATTCTGGAGTTGTGCTAAGTCATGTATAGATATGTATGATTACGGGTATGTCAGGGCCCTGTCCTGACTCATAATGTTCAGTTCACTTCTTAGAGTCTTCTGCAGACAGTGTACTGTGGTATATTTGTCGAGATGTCGACAAAGAGATATCAGTTGAGTCATTTGTGGATTTTAAAAGAGTATGTATTTTAGATGAATTCAAATGGTTTAAAGTACTTATTTGATTGAAAGTTTTCATAATCGTTGTAAAGATAATGAATTCTATTTGGAAAAGTTTCAGGTTTTTAAAAGTTTTTGAAATGACAGGTTTTGATAAGCGAATGTCTAAGGGTTCGCTCGACTCTGATGAGAGTCGGGTGCCTGTCATGCCCTACTATTGCTAGGGTGTGACACCGATAGAGTATAATTGTCTTAAGTTCCCAGTCATGCATTATGATAATAGTATGATGAGAATATGATAAGTCTATGAGATGTACATGATGCTATCACACCGCGCCTACATGGCCGGGCAGACACCGCTAAAGTGAGCAGCGTATACACCATGTCTAGATGGCATGGGCAGACACCACTAGTGGGCGGCATGAGATGGTACCCCAGACGCGGGAGGCCTGGACGCAGGCTAATGATTATCACACCGTACCTATATGGTCGGACAGCTTATACATATATGCATACATGATATGATGATGATTATGAAGTAAGTTAGCATGCATTATTTCAGTTTTATGTGACAGTCAGTTACAGATCGCTCTTCACTCGATGTCTCCGTATTTCATTGATATATCATTATTGTTTATGCCATACATACTCAGTACAATATTCGTACTGACGTCCGTTTTCTTTGGACGCTGTGTTCATGCCCACAAGTAGATAGGGAGACGGTGCAGATCCATAGGAGATATCATCAGATTTACAGGAGCACTCTATTATTTCGGAGGTGCTATTTGGTTTATTCTTTTGTGTACATATACGTATTTTGGGCACGACAGGGTCCTATCCCATCCATATCTCTAGTACTCTAGTAGAGGCTCGTAGATACGCATGTGTGGGTAGTATGGTCTCACGATATTACTATTGTATCTATATTATTATTTCGATAGCGAAAGGGATTATGTATATAAAAGTAATTATGTTTCCAGATGAAAAATGGTTTTCCTATCATTGAGTATAAATTAATGAATGTACGCCTAATGAGTATGATAAGTAATAGAATGAGTGGTGCTTGGTGGTTAGCCCCGGGTGCCCGTCATGGCCCCTAGTCGGGTCGTGACAAAAGTGGTATCAGAGCAGTTAAGTCCAAGGAAGTGTCTACGAGCCGTGCCTAGTAGAGTCTTGTTTACGTGTGTTGCGCGCCACACTAATAAACAGGAGGCTACAGCACATTTAGGAAAAATGACCATATTTCATCTTAAGAGATCATGCGATAGAGCTGTGTTATAAGATTATCTCCTCCTTAATAGTGTGTTATGATTTTAGAAATGCCGCCAAAGGGAAAAGCTACAGCTGCCTAGAAGGGCAAGACTACGATGAAAAGGCGGGTAGAAAGAGAGCCGCCAATGAATGTAGAAGAGGGAGAGTCACATAATGAGGCCCGATATAATACTTCATCCACCCCGCCCAATATAGAAGAACAAGGAGGAGCTTCAGCTCTAGTTCCTCCATCGGCTACTTCGAGTCAATAAGTGACCAAGGCTATTCATCTATTGACGCAGTTAGTTGCCGCCCAAGCACAGCGGCAGAATACAGGTCCAAGTGATCGGGCAGCTAGTACCAGAGCCCTTGATTTCATGAGTTTGAATCCTTTGGAATTTTACGAGTCCAAGCCGAATAAAGACCCGCAAAGTTTAATTGATGAAATGTTGAGGACGTTGAAGATTATTCGTGCCTCCGAAACTGAATCTGTGGAGTTGTGTCATGACCCGACTCGGGGCCGCGACGAGCACCCGGTGCTAGCCCACCCGGGCACCCTCTTAGCTTACTCTTATGCTTACATCTAGGTGAGCCACATAATTATACATGCATTTCCATTCATTCGTCAACTAGTCCCATTGGACAACAACACATTTATATCATCATAGGCATCTATGCCATATCAATGTACATGGGCCAACGAGGCCGACAAAATGATATACAAAACATAGGCCGACAAGGACAAACACATCTACCCACACACACACACGTCTACGAGCCTCTAAGAGTATAACATATCACATTAGCGGGACAGGACCCCGCTATGCCCATAATTATATACACAAAAGAATGAGTACCCAAAATATATGGCTCCGAAGGAAATGGAGCTGTCTATGTAATCTCCGAATAGGCAGTTATGGATCAAGCCTGTCTCCCTGTGCACCTGCGGGCATGACGCAGCGTCTACAAACAAAAGGACGTCAGTACGAAGAATGTACTGAGTATGTAAAGCATGAGCACACCAATAAATAAGCATCATGAACAACATATGAAATAACATAGGAGGGGGAGCAAATAATATCATCGTCATAGCACTTACCTGCCTTTCGTAGGACTTTACATTTTTCATACGTATTTGTACACCTACGTCATCATCCGTATTCCATAATAGTACTCGTACCATACTTGTGCTCATATTCGTATACATGTCCTTATTCGTATTCTTATACATAGTCTTATCACATTCATATTCATATTATATACATAGTCATTTCATATACATAGCATTTACATAGCATACCCGACCTCATAGGATCGGTGTTTCATACATACTTGGCCAACCAAGGCTCAAGGTTACTCATACCTGGCCCTACCAAGGCTTCAGGGTTATCCGTACCATCTGCAGAGGTGTGCGCGCGTTTCGTAATCGTATACATACTTTATACATATTCATATACATATATCCTACCCGGCGTTATAAGCTCGAGGTGTCATTATAGCCCTTCATAGGCACATGTAAGTATAATAGCCCATAGGCACCTTTAGCATCATTATTATTATCATCGTCATCACTATCATCATCATTTTTGCTACATCTATATCTTATGCTTACTCGTCATATGGGGTGCGTAGTACAATCGTAGCACATATCGAGGATCGTGAGCTTATGAGCTCGGATTGTCAATCATTTGAATACAACATACTCATATAGAGGGTTTAAGAGTTTGGCCAAGGAACCATGCCTTATGAAAGAAGGGTTAGCCTTACATACCTTTTCGTCGGACTATTCTACACTTGTACGGTTCCTTCCAATGCTAGCGTCTATACCTTCATTAATATCATAACAATGGCCATTAGTCATTCACATTATCCATATTATCTAGATTCCTTAATTTGCCTCTAATTCACCCATATTCGTGGTCATAACATCCAACTTCGTCCATTCGTCTAAAGTGTCTAGTTCATGATCCTAGTACCATTTATAATGCATTCATATCACAACACAACAACATTCATGATTCAATTCAAACTATTCCTCAAAATGTCACTATTTATCATTCATGGCCTACTTGACCATATTTTCTACAATCCATGTATTTCAACTCTTCAATACCTTAAACAACATGTAAAAATCATGATTCTTACCTTAGAGGTTGTAGGAACAAGCTTTTGTTAATAATACTCCACTTTGAGCAAAACCCTAGTTTTTCTCCATTTGGATTTCTTGACCTAGATGATCTTTGATGATGTTCTTACTCTTGATTCACCTTGTTTTATGTTGTTGATCCTCAAATATCCTTGAAAACTTGTATAATAAATGTAGAGAGAGGTTTTAGAGAGAAGTGGTGTAATGTTGTAATGAAATAAAACAAGTGTTGGTCCCTTTATTTAATGACTTGCAAAATTTGTGCTGAGGTGAACAGTGGTCGTCCATCATGGTTTACGGCCCGTATTGCAGTTTACGGACCATCCCTCGCGATCGTCTTTAACCATTTCCAAAACCAGAAGCTTTGGCTGCTTGCATGGTGATTTACGACCATGGTTTACGGGCCGTAAATAACTTTACGGTCCGTCCTCCAGGTCGTATTTTACCATTTCTCGGCTGGCAGAAAGTTGAAGCCTTGCATGGTAGTTTACGACCTGTTAGTTTACGGACCGTATACCAGTTTACGGTCAGTCCTAGCACTTTACAACCACTGGGCAGTTGCAATTCTGCAACTTCCCATATTTCTTAGACTTCTCATTTTAATCACCCACGTCCATGCACATGCATTGCTCACCTTATATCTCATCTTAATTTAGCCAACTTTCTCATCTCACATCGGATACCTTCAAAATCTCTCCTAAGGTCATCAAACGTCGTTTCTTGCTCATGGACATCATGCACTCATACTTATCACTAGTTCGTTCACTTACGTACCAACGTAAAATTTTTCCGAGGTGTAACATTCTTCCCCCCTTAAGAACATTCGTCCCCGAATGTTAAAGTGCTCGGGAATTCTACAAATATTTCGCTCGAGTTTCCCTTATAATATAGCGCTACCATCCTGCCACAACAACCCATAATATTGATGCCACACAGGGCCACAACATAACAACATAAAATTTTTGGCCACACATGACCCAAAAGCATAAAAGGAAAATATACATACCTTATGATCTTGATGTCTCATCTTGGGCTTCTTCCAAGGGCTGAAATAAATGTGGGTATTTGGATCGCATACTTTCTTCTGCTTCCCATGTCATCTCCTCTCGTTTACTGATCCTCCATAGAACCTTAACCGAGGCCACCTCTTTGTTTCTAAGCCTCCGTACTTGCCTGTCTAATATGGCAATGGGTACCTCTTCATAAGTCAATTTCTCTGTCACTTGCACATCATTTACTGGGATCTCCAACACATTTTCGAAGCATCGAGACATGAAATATTGGATGGACTGACTCCAATTCCGGAGGTAGATCCAACTCATAGGCCACTTTGCCTATTTTGCGCACAATCTCATATGGTCCAATATACCGGGGACTAAGCTTCCCCTTTTTGCCAAATCTCATAACGCCTTTCATTGGCGACACTTTCAAGAATACCCAATCCTTCACTTTGAACTCCAAGTCTCTTTGACGATTATCCGCATAGGACTTCTGACGACTTTGGGCTGCTAACAACCGATCTTGTATAAGCTTGACTTTCTCTATAGCTTGCTGGACCAAGTCTGTCCCTATCAATTTAGTTTCTCCTGTTTCAAACTACCCAATTGGGGATCTACACTTTCTCCCATATAAAGCTTCATATGGTGCCATTTGAATGCTGGAATGATAACTATTATTGTAAGCAAATTCAATGAGTGGCAAATGATCATCCCAATTTCCTCCAAAATCTATCATACATGCTCGTAACATATCCTCAAGAGTCTGAATGTTGCGTTCAGCTTGTCCATCAGTCTGGGGATGACATGTTGTGCTAAGGCTAACTCGGGTCCCTAAACCCTCTTGGAAAGACCTCCAAAACTTACCTGTCAAAAGAGTCCCTCTGTCGAAGATAATAGATACCGGGACGCCATGGAGTTTTACTATCTCTTTAAGATAAAGCTTCGCATAATCTTCTGCCTCATAGGTCGTCCTGACCGGTAAGAAATGAGCTGACTTGGTGAGTGTTACACCTCGGAAATATCTCCGTACTTGTATGATGAGTGGAATGATGAAAAGTTGAGTGAATGATGTTTTATTAAGTCGGGAATGGCTAATTAAGAATTTTTGGAAATAAGAAAGTCGCGGAAAAAATTTCTGTCCAGTGGTCGTATATGGCACTATACGGCCCGTAAAGTGATTTACGGACCGTATAGTGCAATCGTCCTCCAACTTGTCCAAAATCTCAACTTTCTGTAAATTGTGAAAATGGTTAAAACCGACTTGGAGGACGGCCCGTAAACCTCAGTCGTAAACTGCCATGTCCATCATCCAAACCTTTTTGTTTTTGAAATGATTAAATACGGCCATGGAGGACGAACCGTAAATCAAAATACGGTTCGTATATGGTGGTTTACGACCACTGTTCATCCCGACAAGAATTCATTAAAGATCTGATTTTGTGATTATTAAAAGGGACTTGGACTTCAATTCATTTCATTATTCATCCATACAACTCAAGGACATTCTATAATTCTCCAAATATTTCCTCCACAAGAATTCAAGAGAATCAAAGGGAATATCAAGGTCATCACCACTAAATTCATGAAAATAAGTGTAAGAACACATCAAAGGATCTTCTAAGTCAAGAAATTCCCAAGAAGGTGGAACTAGGGTTTTGGCTAATTGAAGTATTTCAACTTAAGGATTGCTCAACCATCATCCAAGGTAAGTTTCATGATTGTTCCATGTTGTTTGAAGTATTGGAAAGCTTAGACACTTGAAATGTAGAAGAACATAGAAATGGGTCATTATTGAGTGAATAGTGACATAAATGAATGATAGTGGAATTGAACTATGAATATTGAAGTGTTGTGAGTACTAATACGTTATAAATGATGTTTATATCATGAAACAAACATTAAACATGAAAACGCAAGGATGAGCTAGAAGTAGAAATAAGGGAAAATTTGAGGAAAATGGTGGATTTTGCCAAATGTACGTAAATGACGATTGTCGATTATGATATTGCGAATAATATTATGAATATTGGGAGTTGATATAAAACGTGAGAAAAGTAGTATGAACAAAGGAGACGCTGCCCAACTTCTCCTCGAATTAGCGACGCGTTCTTATAGTCAGTTACTAATGTTGATACGAATTCTCTTATGAAGGTAACGACGTGATATCGACGGAGAACAAGTGAGTGGTATCATAGCTAAACGACCAAGGTATGTGAGGCTAGTCCTTCATTCTAATGGCATGAATCTTTTAGCTTGAACCCCTATTCCTTTCATGAATTCTAGCATTCCAAGAAGTTAAAAGCTTATACCCATGAATGTCTATATGAGATAAGTTATACAATATGATGACACTAGAATGATGATGATATTATTCCTTGCCTACACTCACCTTATGTACTAGTCCTTTCAAGGTGAGGCAGAATGTCCATAATGGTTCCATAATGTAATCGGGGTATCACGACCTTACGTCACCCTGATAGAGTAAAGTTGATCATGAGTCTTATATATGCATTATGATAAGATAAGTATTATATGATAAGCATATTACTATGAGTATTTACGTTAAGCATGTCATGATTGAATTCACACCGGGCCTAGTTGGCCGGGCAGACACCGCTTCGGTGAGTGGCGATACGGATACACCACGACCTACGGGCGTGGGCAGACACCACTAGTGGGCGGCATGAGATGGTACCCCGGACGCGGGAGGCCTGGACGCGGGCTAATGTTATTGATTATCACACCGTTCCGACATGGACGGGCAGCTTGCATATGATGCATACATGTCATGATGATGAGTATGAGTAAGATAGCATGCATTACTTCAATTATGATTATCAGTCAGATCTAGTTGTCTCATGTTGATGTTGTTCCCATATTATTGATGTCTCCTTTCATTATGTATGCCTCTCATACTCGGTACAATATTCGTACTGACGTCCTTTCTTCGGACGCTGTGTTCATGCCCACAGGTAGACAGGGAGGAGAGCTTGGCCAGGGTCCTCAGTAGCTGTCAGTTGATAGATAGCACTCCATTGTTCGGAGGTGCTTATGGATATTCTTTTGATGTACATTCATACATATGCGTATTTTGGGCATGACGAAGTCTTGTTCCGTCTATGTATTCATTATGTTAGTAGAGGCTCGTAGATACGTAGTGTGGGTTAGAGGGTCTCACAAGATGTTTTCATATGTATGTATATTATTTTGATGGCCGAGAGGCAAATGTATATAAAGTATTTATGTTTCGATTAAATATGATTTTCCTACAATTGGTATGTAAAATTGATAAAAGAGTATTAAATGAGCAAGATAAGTAGTAGAGTGAGCGGTGCTCGATAACTAGCTCCGGGTACCCGTCGCGGTCCCTAGCTGGGTCGTGACAGAAGTGGTATCAGAGCAGTTCGTCCTAGGAAGTGTCTACGAGCCGTGTGTAGTAGAGTCTTGTTTATGGTGTGTTGCGCGCCACGCTAATAAACAAGAGGCTACAGGGAATTTAGGAAAATGACCATCCTTCTTCTCATAAGATCGTGCGATAGAGCCATGTCTAGGATTATATCATTCCTAAAAGTGCGTTTTGGTTTCAGAAACATGCCGCCGAAAGGAAAAGCTACAGCTGCCCAGAAAGGCAAAGCTACGACAAAGAGGTAGGCGGAAAGAGAGCCTCCGGCAAATGTAGAGGAAAGTGAATCGCAAAGTGAGGCCGCGCCCAATGTAGAAGAGCAGGGAGGAGCCTCAGCTCCGATTCCTCCACCGAGTGCTTCGGGTCAACAAATGTCCGAGGCCATACATTTATTGACACAGTTGGTTGCCGCTCAGGCACAACGATAGAATGCGGGCCCAAGTGATCGTTCGGCTAGTATAAGAGCCCGTGATTTCCTTACTCTAAACCCTCCAGAATTTTTCGGGTCGAAGCCGGATGAGGACCCACAAGGTTTTATCGATGAGATGTTGCGGACGCTGAAACTTATGCATGCTTCTGAGACCGAATCCGTGGAGTTGGCCTCATATAGACTTCGTGACGTGGCAGTACTATGGTATTTGAATTGGGTGATAACAAGAGGAGAGAATGCACCACCTCCCGTGTGGAAAGAGTTTGTAGATGCCTTTATTCGTCATTACTTGCCACCTGTAGTCCGCCGAGCTAGAGCGGACAGGTTCTTGAATTTGAAACAGGGAAGCATGAGTGCCCGAGAGTACAGTATGCAATTAAACTCATTGGCCCGGTATGCTCCGACTATGATGGCTGACATGGGAGACCGATTCTATAGATTTGTGAGTGGTTTGGGGCCACATCTGTACAGAGATTGTTTGACAGCCTCTTTGCAAGATGGGATGGATATTTCCCGAATACAAGCCCATGCTCAGAACCTCGAGGAACGACAACGACAGCAGAGGAGTGATCGTGAGGGTGACAGAAGACAAGGTAAGAGGGCTAGATCTATGGGGGACAGCAGTAAGTACCGAGGGGGACCAAGACAGATGCATTCCAGGCACTCAGGTCAGTCAGTGACTAGTGCACCTCCTAGATTCTCAGATAGGAGGGTTGATCGTTCTACTCAGTTAGGCCAGGGGCAGAGTTCGAGGGCCTCAGATTCGCAGTCTAGGGGAGACTTTAGCCAGAGGAGACCTTCAGTACCGCGGTGTAGCCAGTGTGGAAAATTACATTCCGTACAGTGTCGTCAGGGTTCGGATGCTTGTTATGCTTGTGGGCAGGTTGGTCATATGATGAGAGATTGCCCTTCAGCGAGAGATAGAGCGGGGACTCAGCCCACAGGTTCAATAGCGGGGTCTTCTTCAGTGCGCCCGACAGCACAGACTCCTCAGACTACTGCAGGTAGAGGCAGAGGTAGAGGGGGAGCATCCACTTCAGGTGCTGTTCAGCCCCGTGTGTATGCTTTAGCTGGGCGACAGGATCTTGAGTCTTCCCCAGATGTTATCACAGGTACCTTGACTATATTTTCCTGTGATGTATATGCTCTGATTGATCCGTGTTCTACCTTCTCATATATTACTCCGTATATCGCTGATTGTGTTGGGATGATGTCACGACCCGACTAGGGGCCGTGACGAGTACCCGATACTTGTACCGAGCACCCCGTATCTATCATTGTACACTTACTTCTCAGTGGGCCGTAGGAACTGTACTACACATTTTTTTATTGCTGAACATTAACATTGGTAGCATAATTATAAACATAGGCTAATAAACTTTGTTAACACATGGTACGGTGACGAGGACCCTCCAAAAGTACAAAAACATCTAACTGTACATATCTGTCTACGAGCCTCTAGACATAGTACACATATACATAATAAGGGTCGAGTACTGTCGTGCCCGAATATATATACACAAAATAGTACCAAGGAAGTGAGGCTCCGGAACAACTGGAGCGCTGCTAGTGCTGCTGGTGAGGCTTCTAGGAACCAAAACCGTCTGTCTGCTGACCTGCGCGGCATGAAACGCAGCGTCCACAAGAAGGGACGTCAGTACGAATAATGTACCGAGTATGTAAGGCATGAATAATAGCATACGGAAAATATAAAACGGGAATAACGACATAAAAGAGTAATAGCACATGTCTTGAGGTGGAAACATAACCTGTATATATATATATGCCCTTGGCAGATGCTATGCATGCTTAGCTTTCCTTGTTCGTATATATATATATATATATATATATATATATATATATATATAAAAATAGGACATATCGTATTGCCGAGGCGTCGGCAGCCGATCCATTTAACCACAAATATACACATCTCGCGTCCGGGCATCCCGCGTCCGGGACGATATCATGTCATATAATGGCAACTGATCAGGTGGATATGCGTATATAACGCGCTGCCCTTATCTCCATATTCCCCGTATACGTATGCATACATTATGTACATATATCAGCGTCTATAGCGCTCTGGCTCTTTCATCGTATACATATTCGTGTGTCATGTACATACATCAGCGTCTATAGCGCTCTGGTTCTTTTATCATATACATATACTTATAACATGCATACAACACGCTCGAGAGTCCAAGAAAATCGTGTCCACGTCGGAGTGACGTAAGGTCGGTAGCCTCCGATTACATTATGAAATAATCATGATCGTTATGTCTCACCTTGAAGGAATTAGTATTATGAGGCGAGACTATGAATGAAGAATAGCATTAAGAGAAAACATGGGACAAGATCGTAAAACTCATAAAACATCACTTCGTGCACCTTAGAGCCTTTGGAAAATAGAGTCATGTCAAAGGAATAGAGTTGGACTCAAGAACTACTCCATCATTCTTGTATTCATACTGAATCCTTCACTTAAGGCTTTTAGACATGCAATCATTCTCGTCGTTCTCGTCATAGACATATTCTCTTTCTTACATCGTCATTATCATTATCGTCATAGGACTATTCTCATTAGAATAGCTACATTACTTGTCATTAGATAAGCGGTATAAGGATCAAAGGTTTCCTTTAGGTTCTACTTCAAAATAGGTCAACCGGAACAATAAATAAAATCCGGAATCCATGGGTCCACCTCGGGTCAAATGAGGAGGCATATCAAATTCACGTTCGTTACATTTCATGACGTCTCCTGGGAGGGTTTTAGGGTAGTCGGGACCTCTCTATGCGAGATCTAGATGTTTAGGAAGTCTTTCTGACATTTTGCAAAATTTTTAATTCAATTCTATTGAACGAGACGTGGAAAACTTTGGGTGCAGATTCCGGAGGACGGAGTTGTCCCCGCGGCTCGTATCCGACTTATTACATCTAAGACATGCCATAGAAAGGAGGGTGAAGCCTCACATACCTCTTTCTGCTCCTTACGCTATTCCAAATTCACGTTGCAATTCCGTCAAAATCTGCAAATTGGTAACATTTACCCAAACTCTCATTAGGGTATTTAGAGTTGAAATCTTAAGGAAATACTTGGCTACCGAAATTTCGGCAGCACTTCCTCTGTAAGTATACCATCCTCAACATTCAACTTAGCCAAATTCTAATCAACCACAATCCGGGAATTCAAACCCGGCCAAACTATCAACGTAAATTCAACAACCACATTAGAATTTCCATATTTAAATCCAAGATATATTCCAACACTTCAATTAGCTTACCACTTCCTCCAAGACTTCCTAATTCCAATGAAACAACTGCAACCTTATAATACATATATTCCAACAACATCATAGTAATATCATTACATGCCTTCCATACAAGAACATTATTTTCAATTTACACACAAACTTCCAACTACTAATACTTCACCACGCTTATCAATTCTTTATATGCAATATAAAATCCATAACGTAACAACTAAAATACTAGATAAAACTTGCTCACTATCCATTCACCATGCAACACACACACGACCATATGCACACTACACACTACACGGCCAACCTCATGCATACACAACTACAATCTTTCCAAAAAATATTCAACTTCCATTTTCCACATAGCATTCACAACAATAATAACCAAATACTAGATGAAATAATTGAAACATGATTCCTACACATACATACACATATTACACCTCACGGCCACATCCCATAATATTGTTCTTCATGAATTTCATCCACTTTTGTACACTACAACATGCATAAATATTCATAACATGTAAAAGAGCACAAGTCCTCACCTTTCTTTTCCTCCACTTCTTCACTTGACTACCACTTGGCAACTTGTATGATTATGAATTTTTCTTGCTTCAACAACAACTCCACTTTGTTAAGGACCCTCTACTTGGTAGAAAATGATTTTGAAGGAATTTTTTGTCAACTTTTCTTGTGGGATTTCTCTATGGCCGAATGGCCTTGAGGTTTTCTCCTTTTTTTTTTTCTCCTTGTTTTTCTTGAAATTTCTAGAGGCTTATGAGATAAAGATGACTTAGTCATCTATTTAATTGGAAAATTAAATCTCCACATGGGCCTAGCCCATGCCATGGCCGGTTGGGCCTCTAATTTTCTTTAAAAAAATTTCAAGCCCAATTATATTTGGCTAGTTCTTGTAATTCATGAAAGATATTTTTTTATTTCCATTTCCGAATTTGCCCTTCGTCTTCCTCCGTATATCCACGAGTCACATTGCAAATTTCCCTTTTTTCCCTTGACCTTCCTCATTATTTCCACTTCTAAATTTTTCATAAGCAACTCATATGCCAAACAAAATAAAATATGGCCTTGCTTGTTGTCCTCACGCGATTGTCTTGAATTATCCGATTGCACGAAATGCGGGATATAACAGGTGAGACCTGAGCCAATTAAACCTTTCGAGGTATTCACTCCGGTTGGTGATCCTGTAATAGCGAGGCAAGTATATAAGGACTGTGTAGTCATTATATGTGATCGCCAGACGACAGCGAATTTGATTGAACTTGAGATGATAGATTTTGACGTAATTATGGGTATGGACTGGTTGGCATCGTGTTATGCTAATGTTTGCTGCCGAACCAAGGTAGTTCGATTCCAATTTCCGGGATAGCCCGTACTTGAGTGGAAAGGTAATACGGCATCCCCAAAGGGTAGGTTTATTTCCTACCTTAAGGCAAGAAATATGATAGCCAAAGGTTATATTTATCATCTAGTTCGGGTTCATGACACGGAAGAGGAAGTGCTAACTTTCCAGTCTGTCTCGGTAGTGAATGAATTCCCAGATGTGTTTCCCGACGAGTTACCAGGCCTTCCTCCAGAAAGGGAGATTGATTTCGCCATTGATGTATTACCAAACACTGAGCCTATTTCTATTCCTCCTTATCGAATGGCTCCAGCAGAGTTGAAGGAGCTAAAGGCACAGCTAAAAGATTTACTTGAGAATGGGTTTATAAGGCCTAGTTCTTCGCCGTGGGGAGCACCAGTCCTGTTCGTAAGGAAGAAGGACGGTTCGTTTCGAATGTGTATCGACTACAGGCAGTTGAACAAGGTGACAATAAAGAATAAATACCCTCTTCCCAGAATCGATGATTTGTTTGATCAATTACAGGGGGCTAAATGGTTCTCCAAGATAGATCTGAGATAGGGTTATCATCAGGTGAGAATTAGGGAAGCAGATATTCCCAAGACTGCCTTCAGGACAAAATATGGTCACTACGAGTTTCGAGTAATGTCATTTGGGTTGACAAATGCCCTGGCGGTGTTTATGAATTTAATGAATAATGTGTTTAGGCCGTTCTTGGATCTCTTTGTGATAGTGTTCATCGACGATATCCTGGTATATTCTCGCACATAATCAGAACATGCAGATCATTTAAGGATTGTTCTTGGCGTTCTTCGAGATCGAGAATTGTATGCAAAGTTTTCCAAGTGCGAGTTTTGGCTTAACTCTGTTGCATTCCTGGGTCATGTTATTTCAGATGATGGTGTTCGAGTTGACACTCAGAAAATAGAAGCTGCGAAGACTTGGCCAAGACCTACGACGCCTACAGAAGTTCGTAGTTTCCTTGGGTTTGCAGGATACTATAGAAGATTCGTAGAGGGCTTCTCATCTATTTCAGCCCCATTGACAAAGTTAACCCAGAAGTCGGCTAAATTCCAGTGGAGTGATGCCTGTGAGTGTAGCTTCCAAGAGTTGAAAAACAGGTTGACCTCAGCGCCTGTGCTAACACTTCCAGAAGGATCAGATGGCTATGTAGTATATTGTGACGCCTCCGGTTTGGGATTAGGATGTGTATTGATGCAGAATGGGAAAGCTATTGCATATGCTTCGAGACAGTTGCAAAAACATGAACAGAATTATCCCACTCATGATCTTGAGCTAGCTGCGGTCATTCATGCATTGAAAATGTGGAGACACTACTTATATGGTGTGCACGTGGACATCTATACGGATCACAAAAGCCTTCAATATATTTTCAAACAGAAGGAGTTGAACCTGCGGCAAAGGCGATGGTTATAATTACTGAAGGATTACGATGTGAACATTCTATATCATCCGGGGAAGGCGAATGTAGTAGCAGATGCACTTAGCCGCCGATCGATGGGTAGTTTATGTGGAGTTCCATCGGAAAAGCGAGAAATGGTTCGTGAGGTCCATCGGTTAGCAAGTCTCGGCGTACGGCCAATTGATTCAGGAGATGCAAGTATTAGCATCAATGACTCCACAGTTTCATCATTAAATCTAGAAGTGAAGGAACGGCAATATGCAGATCCTTAGTTAAGCCACTATCGATATTTATCTCAGGAAACGGAAAAGTCTCCATTCGAAGTTTCCATAGAAGGGGTTCTTAGATATTGAGGCCAGCTATGTGTACCGAATGTGGCAAACTTGCGCCAACGGATTTTAGAGGAAGCACATTATTCCCGGTATTCTATTCATCCAGGTGCAACTAAGATGTACCATGATCTTAAATTGATATATTGGTGGCATGGCATGAAGCGAGGCATAGCAGAATTAGTAGCACAGTGCCCAAATTGCCAGCAAGTGAAAGCCGAGCATCAAAAGCCAGGAGGCTTATTGCAAGCAATGGAAATTCCTACGTGGAAATGGGAAGAAATTAACATGGATTTTGTGGTAGGATTACCCCGTACGCGAGGGAAGTATGATTCTATATGGGTGATCGTGGATAGACTCACGAAAGCAGCTCATTTTCTCCCCGTTAGAACCACATATTCAGCGGAAGATTATGCTAAATTGTATCTCAAGGAGATTGTACGACTTCACGGTATTCTTTTGGCCATTATCACAGACAAAGAGGCATAGTTCACAGCTAAGTTCTGGAAGTCCTTTCAAGAAGGTCTAGGTACTCAAGTGAAGCTCAGCACGGCATTCCATCCACAGACCGACGGACAAGCCGAGCGTACTATTCAGACCTTGGAAGATATGCTATGAGCGTGTGTGCTGGACTTTGGTGGTAGTTGGAATGACCATTTACCTCTTATTGAATTTGTCTATAATAACAGCTATCATTCCAGTATTCAAATGGCTCCATACGAGGCCTTATATGGAAGAAAATGCAGATCTCCAATTGGATGGTTTGAAACCGGAGAAGTACAATTGATAGGCCCTGACTTGATCGAACAAGCAGTTGAGAAAGTTAAAGTGATTCGAGACCGACTGTTAACAGCTCAAAGTCGCCAAAAGTCTTATGCAGATAATCACCGACGAGATTTGGAGTTTCAAGTGGGCGATTGGGTGTTCCTGAAGGTATCGCCGATTAAGGGAGTCATGAGATTTGGCAAGAAGGGAAAGCTAAGTCCCAGATATATCAGACCCTACCAAATCATTCGCAAGGTGAGTCGAGTAGCCTATAAATTGGACTTGGCTTCAGAGCTCGAATCCGTGCATCGAGTGTTCCATGTTTCGATGCTCCGCTAGTGTATTGGAGACTCAACAAGAATAGTTCCGGTTGATGATGTGCAAGTAACAGAGAAGCTAACATATGAGGAAATGCCAATTGCCATTTTTGATAGACAAATACGAAGGCTTCGGAATAAAGAGGTTGCTTCAGTCAAAGTCCTATGGCGGAACAATAATCGGGAAGAAATGACTTGGGAAGCGGAGGAGAAGATGAAATCTATGTACCCCCATTTGTTCCAATCCCCAGAAGAGATTCAAGATGAGACGCCGATGGTGTAAGGTATGTATGTTTTAATTTTATGTTTTTGGTTGTGTGTGGCCATAAATGTGTTGATATTGTGATATAGCCCTGTGAGGCGAAGATATTGTGGGTTGTTGTAATGGAAAGGTAGTATCCAAATTACAAAGGAAACTCTGGCAAAATTTTTCTAGAATTCCCAAGTGTCGAACATTCGAGGACGAATGTTCCAAAAGGGGGGGGGGGGGGGGGAGAATGTTACACCTCGGAAATTTCTCCGTACTTGTATGATGAGTGGAATGATGAAAAGTTTAGTGAATGATGTTTTATTAAGTCGGGAATGTCTAATTAAGAATTTTTGGAAATAAGAAAGTCGCGAAAAAAAATTCTGTCCAGTGGTCGTATATGGCACTATACGGCCCGTAAAGTGATTTACGGACCGTATAGTGCAATCGTCCTCCAGCTTGTCCAAAATCTCAACTTTTTGTAAATTGTGAAAATGGTTAAAAACGACTTGGAGGACGGCCCGTAAACCTCATTCGTAAACTGCCATGTCCATCAGCCAAAACTTTTTGTTTTTGAAATGATTAAATACGGCCATGGAAGACGAACCGTAAATCAAAATACGGTCCGTATATGGTGGTTTACGACCATTGTTCATCCCGACAAGAAATCATTAAAGATCAGATTTTGTGATTATTAAAAGGGACTTGGACTTCAATTCATTTCATTATTCATCCATACAACTCAAGGACATTCTAGAACTCTCGAAATATTTCCTCCACAAGAATTCAAGAGAATCAAAGGGAATATCAAGGTCATCACCACTAAATTCATGAAAATAAGTGTAAGAACACATCAAAGGATCTTCTAAGTCAAGAAATTCCCAAGAAGGTGGAACTAGGGTTTTGGCTAATTGAAGTATTTCAACTTAAGGATTGCTCAACCATCATCCAAGGTAAGTTTCATGATTGTTCCATGTTGTTTGAAGTATTGGAAAGCTTAGACACTTGAAATGTAGAAGAACATAGAAATGGGTCATTATTGAGTGAATAGTGACATAAATGAATGATAGTGGAATTGAACTATGAATATTGAAGTGTTGTGAGTACTAATACGTTATAAATGATGTTTATATCATGAAACAAACATTAAACATGAAAACGCAAGGATGAGCTAGAAGTAGAAATAAGGGAAAATTTGAGGAAAATGGTGGATTTTGCCAAATGTACGTAAATGACGATTGTCGATTATGATATTGCGAATAATATTATGAATATTGGGAGTTGATATAAAACGTGAGAAAAGTAGTATGAACAAAGGAGACGCTGCCCAACTTCTCCTAGAATTAGCGACGCGTTCTTATAGCCAGTTACTAATGTTGATACGAATTCCCTTATGAAGGTAACAGCGTGATATCGACGGAGAACAAGTGAGAGATATCTTAGCTAAACGACCAAGGTATGTGAGGCTAGTCCTTCTTTCTAATGGCATGAATCTTTTAGCTTGAATCCCTATTCCTTTCATGAGTTCTAGCATTCCAAGAAGTTAAAAGCTTATACCCATGAATGTCTATATGAGATAAGTTATACAATATGATGACACTAGAATGATGATGATGTTATTCCTTGCCTACACTCACCTTATGTACTAGTCCTTTCAAGGGGAGGCAGAATGTCCATAATGGTTCCATAATGTAATCGGGGGATCACGACCTTACGTCACCCCGATAGAGTAAAGTTGATCATGAGTCTTATATATGCATTATGATAAGATAAGTATTTTATGATAAGCATATTACTATGAGTATTTACGTTAAGCATGTCATGATTGCATTCACACCGGGCCTAGTTGGCTAGGCAGACACCGCTTCGGCGGGCGGCGATACGGATACACCACGACCTACGGGCGTGGGCAGACACCACTAGTGGGCGGCATGAGATGGTACCCCGGACGCGGGAGTCCTGGACGCGGGCTAATGTTATTGATTATCACACCATTCCGACATGGACGGGCAGCTTGCATATGATGCATACATGTCATGATGATGAGTATGAGTAAGATAGCATGCATTACTTCAATTATGATTATCAGTCAGATCCAGTTGTCTCATGTTGATGTTGTTCCCATATTATTGATGTCTCATTTCATTATGTATGCCTCTCATACTCGGTACAATATTCATACTGACGTCCTTTCTTCGGACGCTGTGTTCATGACCACAGGTAGACAGGGAGGAGAGCTTGGCCAGGGTCCTCAGTAGCTGTCAGCTGATAGATAGCACTCCATTGTTCGGAGGTGCTTATGGCTATTCGTTTGATGTACATTCATACATATGTGTATTTTGGGCATGACGGAGTCTTGTTCCGTCTATGTATTCATTATGTTAGTAGAGGCTCGTAGATACATAGTGTGGGTTAGAGGGTCTCACACGATGTTTTCATATGTATGTATATTATTTTGATGGCCGAGAGGCAAATGTATATAAAGTATTTATGTTTCGATTAAATATTATTTTCCTACAATTGGTATGTAAAATTGATAAAAGAGTATTAAATGAGCAAGATAAATAATAGAGTGAGCGGTGCTCGGTAACTAGCTCCGTGTACCCGTCGCGGCCCCTAGCTGGGTCGTGACAGTGAGTCTATCCACAATCACCCATATGGAATCATACTTGCGTCGAGAACAGGGTAAGCCTGAAATGAAGTCCATGTTAATCACTTCCCACTTCCAAGTTGGGATTTCTATAGCTTGCAACAATCCACCCGGCTTTTGGTGTTCAATCTTCACTTGTTGGCAATTAGGACACTAAGCTACGAATTCCGCTATATCTTTCTTCATCCCATTCCACCAATATATAGACTTAAGATCATGATACATCTTCGTCGCTTCGGGGTGAACAGAATAACGGGAACTATGAGCTACTCTCAAAATCTGGTGGCGTAAACTTGCCACATCGGGAACACATAATCTTCCTCTACATCGGAGAGCTCCGTCTGCTGAAATGTCAAATGATGACTCCTTTTTCTGAGAGAGAGTATTTCTGTACTGCATTAGCATGGGATCCTCATATTGTCGCTCTTTCACTTCTGCTACTAGCGACGAGACTGCTGTATTCTGGATAGTAGCTCCGCTGCTACCTGAGTCCACTACTCGGACTCCTAGGCTAGCTAACTGTTGAAGCTCACGGGCCATCTCTTTCTTTTCTGGTCGTACATCACTTAGACTTCCCATCGACCTACGGCTAAGAGCATCAACCACCACATTTGCCTTTCCGGGGTGGTACAGGATCTCAACATCATAGTCTTTTAGCAACTCTAGCCATCGTCGTTACCGCAAATTCAACTCTTTCTGCTTGAAGATGTATTGAAGACTCTTATGATCTGTGTAAATATCCACGTGGACACCATATAAGTAATGTCTCCATATCATTAATGCATGGACCACCGCGGCCAATTCTAAGTCATGGGTAGGATAATTCTGCTCATGTTTCCGCAATTGCCTTGAAGCATACGCAATCACTTTTCCATGTTGCATCAACACACAGCCTAGCCCAACACCTGAAGCGTCGCAATACACAATATATCCTTCCAATCCCTCTGGAAGTGTCAGAACTGGGGCAGAAGTCAACCGACCCTTTAACTCTTGGAAACTACGTTCACAAGCATCTGTCCATTGAAACTTGGCTGATTTCTGTGTCAACTTTGTGAGTGGTGCAGAGATAGAGGAAAACCCTTCAATGAATCTCCTGTAATAACCTGCTAAGCCCAGAAAGCTACGAACCTCTGTAGGAGTTGTGGGTCTTGGCCAAGTCTTCACGGCCTCAATCTTTTGACTATCCACTCGAATACCATCGGCTGTCACAATATGCCTTAAAAATGCCATAGAGTTCAACCAAAACTCACATTTGGAAAACTTTGCAAACAATTCTCGGGTTCGAAGAACTCCAGGGACAATACGCAAATGATCCGCATGTTCTGCTTCGGATCTAGAATACACCAAAATATCATCAATGAATACGATTACAAATAAGTCCAGAAAGGACCTGAACACATTATTCATCAAATCCATAAATACCGCTGGCGCATTAGTTAGCCCAAATTACATCACCTGGAATTCAAAATGACCATATCTCATTCTGAAGGCTGTCTTAGGGATATGTTTCTCCCTAACTCTCACTTGATGATACCCGGACCTCAAATCAATCTTTGAAAACCATTTGGCGCCTTGCAATTGATCAAAAAAGTCATCAATACTTGGGAGAGGATATTTATTCTTAATCGTTACTTTATTCAATTGCCTATAATCAATGCACATTCTCAGGGAGCCATCTTTCTTTCGGACGAACAATACGGGCGCTCCCCACAGGGATGAACTAGGCCTAATGAAGCCTTTATCAAGCAAGTCCTTCAATTGCTCCTTCAACTCTTTCAATTCTGCGGGTTCCATTCTATATGGAGGAATAGATATAGGTGTGGTGCCTGGCAACACATCAATGGAAAAATCAACCTCCCGTTCGGGAGGAAGGCCTGGAAGCTCTTCCGGGAACACATCCGGAAATTCGTTCACTACGAGAACTGACTGAAGAGTCGGTGATTCAGCTTCTACATCTTGAACTCGCACTAGATGATAAATACATCCTTTCGTGATCATCTTCCTTTCCTTTAGATAGGAAATAAATCTACCTTTTGGTGATGCCGCATTCCCTTTCCATTCTAAGACTGGTTCTCCCGGAAACTGGAAACGAACCATCTTCATTCGGCAATCAACATTGGCATAACAAGAAGCCAAACAATCTATGCCCATAATAACATCAAAATATACCATTTCTAGCTCATGCAAATCAATCATGGTACGACGGTCACAAATCGTGACTATACAATCCCTATATACTCGGCTAGCTATCACCGATTCACCCACGGGTGTGGACACCTCAAAAGGTTTGATCGACTTCGGCTCAACTATAAATTGACCCGCAATATAAGGAGTAACATATGATAACGTGGAGCCCGGATCAATCAAAGCATATACATCCTGAGAGAATACCGATAATATACTTGTGACCACGTCAGGAGAACACTCTAGATCTTGGCGTCCAGCCAAGGCATAAATACAGTGCTGAGGGCCGCTAGTACTAGGAGCTCTGCCTCTACCTCTACCATGGCCGACTGACGCATGTGAACCTGGCCCCATAGGGCGTACAGATGCCGAAGATCCGGCTACCGACCCTGATGGTTGGGTCTTACCCCTACCATGTACTGAGGGGCAATCACGCATAATATGGCCTGGTCGACCAAATGAATAGCAAACATCTGAACCCAATCGGCATTGACCCCAATGCGACTTCCCACACTGGGAACATCGTGGTATAGGTGGCCTTGACTGGCCTAAATCACCTCTAAACTGGGACCCCGAATAACTCTGACTCAGCCCGGGATGAGTAGATCTATCAAGGCTCTGGCCTGAAAACCGTGGAGGTGCACTGGTCTTAGAATAGCCTGAATGTCTAGGGAACTGTTGCCTGTGTCCGCCTCTGGACTCACTTATTGGGCCCGAAGATCTGGCCCTCTTGCTATGTCTCCTATCCTGTTCACGTTCACTTCTCCGCTGCTGTAGGCTTTCCTCTAAGTTCTGAGCATGTGCCTGAATGCGTGCAATATCCATACCGTCCTGAAGGGACGCAGTCAAGCATTTGTCCATCAGATGGGGCCCTAGGCCCTTTACAAATCAGTGTACCCTGTCGCCCATATCTGCTACCATGGCCGAAGCATACTTGGCCAAGGAGTTAAAACGGAGGCTATACTCTAGGGCACTCATACTGCCTTGCCTCGAATTTAAAAATTTATCGGCCCTAGCTCGCCGAACTTCTGGGGGCATATAATGACGGAGAAAAGCATCAACAAACTCTTGCCATACCGGGGGAGGTGCATTTTCTCCCCGTGAAGCCATCCATACCGTATACCACTGAATCGAGACATCTCTCAATCTATATGACGCTAACTCCACTGACTCGGTGTCCGAAGCATGTATCAACCGGAGCGTCCTTAGCATACCATCAATAAAGTCCTAGGGAGCCTCCTTCGTTTTTGACCCAAAGAATTCCGGAGGGTTCAAAGTAATGAAATCACGGGCTCTTGCACTAACAGCCCTATCACCATACCCTGAACTGTGCCTCTGAGTCTGGGCCGCAACCAATTGATTCAATAAAGTAATAGCCTCTTTTACATCTTGGCCCGAAGCATTTGGTGGAGGAGCTGGAGGTGCTAGAGCTGGGGCTGAGGCTTCCTCACGCTCCTCAGAGACGGGCACTGTCGGGGAGGACTGAGATTGAGCCGCACCCTGGGACTCACTTTCCTTTACTACCGGTGGTGGTGCTTTCTTAGCCCGCTTCTCTGCCAACGTCTTGCCCTTTTTGGCTGCCGTAGTCTTTCCCTTTTTAGGCATCTCTGAAATACACAACACACAATTTAGGAGCAAGAATTTCCTACATCATAGCTCTATCGCACGATTCTTATGAAGAAAGAAGGTTATTTATTCCTAAAATGTTCGCAGCTTCTTGTTTATAAGTGTGGCGTGCAACACACCCATAACCAAGACTCTACTAGACACGGCTCGTAGACACACCCTAGGACTGAACTGCTCTGATACCACTTTTGTCACGAACTGACTCGGGGCCGCGTCGAGCACCCGGTGCTAGCCCACCCGGGCACCCTCTTAGCTTACTCTTATGCTTATATCTAGGTGAGCCACATAATTATACATGCATTTCCATTCATTCATCAACTAGTCCCATTGGACAACAACACATTTATATCATCATAGGCATTTATGCCACATCAATGTACATGGGCCAACGTGGCCGACAAAATGATATACAAAACATAGGCCGACAAGGCCAAACATATCTTCCCATACACACACATGTCTACGAGCCTCTAAGAGTATAACATATCACATTAGCGGGACAGGACCCCGCTATGCCCATAATTATATACACAAAAGAATAAGTACCCAAAAGATATGGCTCCGAAGGAAATAGAGCTCTCTATGTAATCTCCGAATAGGCAGCTATGGATCAAGCCTGTCTCCCTGTGCACCTGCGGGCATGACGCAGCGTCCACAAACAAAAGGACGTCACTACGAAGAATGTACTGAGTATGTAAAGCATGAGCACACCAATAAATAAGCATCATGAACAACATATGAAATAGCATAGGAGGGGGAGACAATAATATCATCGTCATAGCACTTACCTGCCTTTCGTAGGACTTTCCATTTTTCATACGTATTTGTACACCTACGTCATCATCCGTATTCTATAATAGTATGCGTACTATACTTGTGCTCATATTCGTATACATGTCCTTATTCGTATTCTTATACATAGTCTTATCATATTCATATTCATATTATATACATAGTCATTTCATATACATAGCATTTACATAGTATACCCGACCCCATAGGATCGGTGTTTCATACATACTTGGCCAACCAAGGCTCAAGGTTACTTATACCTGGCCCTACCAAGGCTTCAGGGTTATCCATACCATCTGCAGAGGTGTGCGCGCGTTTCGTAATCGTATACATACTTTATACATATTCATATACATATATCCTACCCGGCGTTATAAGCTCGGGGTGTCATTATAGCCCTTCATAGGCACATGTAAGTATAATAGCCCATAGGCACCTTTAGCATCATTATTATTATCATCGTCATCACTATCATCATCATTTTCGCTACATCTATATCTTATGCTTACTCGTCATATGGGGTGCGTAGTACAATCGTAGCACATATCGAGGATCGTGAGCTTATGAGCTCGGAGTGTCAATGTCACGACCCAGCCCCGTGGGCCGCGACTGGCACCCTACTTGGGTACCCAGACCAAATTACATATTCATTGCCAAACCCAAACATATTTCAGAATTCCATACAAGTCATATCAAACATAGTTTATATCAAAATACGTCTTAAGCGGTCGCACGAATCATAATGTCACATCAAATCCAAACGGAGCGGCGGAATAGACATCGCCGGTCAGAAGTGCAAATATGAGCATAAGGGCCATTTAGGGCCATCATAACAAACAGACCGCTTTAAGACCAGAAAACAAAATCAAACAAACATATATAGGACCCTCGCCCCACATATATGACTACAGGCCTCTACGAACTCAAAACAAAGACATATGGCGAGACAAGGCCCCGCCGTACCCAAATAGTCAAATGTACAGAGTATATACACATAGCAAAAGGAGTCTGTACCAAAAGGGGACTCCGAGTCAAGAAGGAGTACTCCGAAGTAGCAAAGAGTGAAGCCTACAGTGGAGGATCACCAATATCTGCACCTGCGGGCATGAAACGCAGCCCCCGAAGAAAGGGGGTCAGTACGAAATATGTACTGAGTATGTAAAGCACGGAGTACAGAAATATGGATCAAAACTGAAAGCAAATCAGATAACAAAGTGGAGTACAAATCGGGATGTCAAAATCCGTATCAAAATCATATACGTATACATAATGCAAACGAAATCATGCAAACGCTTAGGAACGTGGTCGCCACTCCGACGCTGGCGCCACACACATCATAACACAAGAAGGTTTCAAATCTCCGTATCTCCGAACACAAACACAAACATAGGTGAGCGTATCGCATCACGAGCCATATCACAGCATAACTCCAAACGGAACCCGGCCCTATGGCGAAGCCTCGGGAACCGTAACACAGCATACGACCGAATTATTGTAAGGCGCACGAATCATAACCGGCCCGGGAACCGGTGAACGAAGTCATAATAAGGCACGAGCGGAGTCGTGAGCAGACAAATGCAATTCATATTTCAAAATAGCCTTTCAAAACTTAGTAGTCTCATAAGTCATTTCATAATACAAAATAATCGAATACTTAGTCGATACAAAGTTTCATTTCACAAAACGTTTCCAAAATATTACGTATGGCTCAAAACGTAACTTAGCATATCATAATATTCAAAACATATCTCGTAGGAGGAAGTTCCAAAATCGAAGGTATCTGTTATGTCCCGTATTTTCATACGTCGGGACGTTTTAAAATAAGCGCGACAAGTTAAAGGCAAGACTATCTTAAGATATGAAGTAGAGATTTTAACTTCCGGTTTCGTGTCGAGTCACAATTTATTCACAATTCACGTGTGGCATCAAACTAGTAATGGAAAATTGGGATTAAACTAACCATAATTGGATTAATAAATGGGATTGGAAAGACCAAAAATCAGTCCATTTAAATGGACATAGCTAGCCATGCACTATAGTGCCTTGGTCAAAGAATATTGACCCAAGTTAGTGTGATACACATGTCCAAAGCATTGAGGGAGTGTATATACAAAATAATCTGATTCATATGTCAATACATTACACCATTTCAACACTACAAGTGAGAGAACACTTAGAGAGAGAGAGGGAAACTCTCGGCCAAGAGCTAGCCGAGAGTGAGGTCCAAAAATCTGCCCAGAAATTCCAGTTTTTCTCCATCAAAACTATCCCTCATCTAGTGTGTAAGAAAGTGTATTAGTTGTTGAAGAGAAACAAGAAAGTGAAGCACTCAATAGAGTTGAAAATTCGGCCAAGTGAAGCACAAGATTGAAAGGTAAGAATGTTTGTTGTTTCTTGTGTTGCATGATGATTTGAATGTATAGTTCATGCATGTTGTTGTTGGATTGTGGTTGTAGTTGAAGTAGAGAGTGAGCCGTGTGTGAGGTGAGTTTATGACTGATTTCATTGTGCATGTATTGTTAGTGAATTGAATATGTATCAACATATGTAAATGAACAAAGATTGTGGGAGTTTGGTTGTGATGTTGCATGTTGGTTATTGGACTGTTTTTGCTCGAATTTAAAATGAATCATGTGTTGAAGATTCTGATGAAGTCATGCTTAATCTTGTTGAACATGTATTGGAAATGAATTGAATGCATTGTAGTTGGATAAACGAATGAAAATCATGAAGTTGGAGTAGTTGTGATGAAACCGGGTAGGGGGCTGTTTTGGACGAATTCATGGACTGTTTTGGACTATAATTTGATTGTTGTTGTTGTGGACATTGTAGTGTATTGTATGCATGTTGAATATGTAAATTAAGGTGTTCAAGAAACGAATTATGTTGAGGGGTAGGGGCAGTCCAAAAACCGTGGACAGTTTTAGGGATTAGAAGTGAAATTGTGTGTGTTGAATGTTGGTTTTTGTTGCAAACGTGTAGTGAATGTAAAATGCCATGATTCAAGTTAAAACTGAACTGATTGTGGGCTGTTGTAAGAGTGAAGATGATGCTAAAACAGTTCCAAGATTTCATGAAAGTAAAGTCATGAAAAGTGTTGTGTTGTTGCAAGTTAAAACTGGAAAATTGCTAAGTAAGAATGGAAATGATGTGTGTGTTGGGTTGCCGTGTGTATGAGACTATTTTGGGTGGTGTAGGGACTGCCCAAGTTCCCTAAGTCATGCTTAAACAAGTTTTGATCAATATATGAAAGAACGACTAGCCATGTTAGCTTGTAACGCTAGTTGGGTTAAATGCGAACGAAACGTCGTTTAATTGTTAGAAAGGAGTTGTGAATGTCACAATACGTGTTGAATGCCCTTGTAGACTAATTGTAGTTCTTCACATCTTGATATAGGATAAGTATTGTTGGGCAGCAAGTACAAGTTAGAATACAACTAAACGCAAAAGGTATGTAAAGCCTATTCCTTCTTTCTTTTGGCATGTCCTAGACGTAAGAATGAAACGATATGAATTTTGGGGTAAATTCTATTCTCTAGTTCATGTATGGCTTATGAATCTATATTTCACTAATGTTATTGTCATGTACCTACAGTATGAGTGACTAATGAACGATGCATGAAAGTTCCTATACTTAAAGAATTGCACAACTAAAGACATACTTGACTTCCAAAAGCTATACCATATTAAAGTGACATATGTACATGAAGTCTAAAACGTTTCTTGTAATAGTTTGTTATGAGACTTGAAATGAACTGAAGGTGAACATTATTTTGACACTTAGAGCGGGTTAGTTGCTTATCCCTTGAGTCTAAAAAGATGATTTGCATATATGTGGTTGCTTATTATTCTGCTCGTGCTTACCGCTATATCCTTCACTGAGTCCCGGGCCAGGGTACGTTTTTGTGCGCACATTTATTATATTAATCACCGAGCCCCTCACTAGAGGGTCGGGACACGTTATGTATATATATATGATGATGATATGATGATGTGATGATGTGATGATATGATGATATGATGATATGGAGATGATGGTGGCCAGGAGGGCATATTCCTTATTACCGAGTCCCTCAGGAAAGGGCCGGGACACGTCTATGTTTATGTTATGATGCTATGATTTTAAATTACCGAGTCCCTCATAAAAAGGGCCGGGACACGTCATGTATGTTTTATACAGAATGATTATGCAGCTTTGACTACAAAACTCTATAATAGCAATGATATGAGAATGATACAGATGAATTATGTTCAAAGGCAAGTTTTATGAAATTCTGTTGTTGCAATGCATCCTATGTACCGTGTCTCAATATAAGTCTATACTATGTTTCAAGCTTTACATATTCAGTACATATTCCGTACTGACCCCCTTCCTTCGGGGGGCCGCGTTCATGCCCGCAGGTACAGACGCTCGTTTTGGAGATCCGCCAGCTTAGATCATCCTTCAGCTATTTTGGACTGCTCCTTTGTTCCGGAGCTAGCTTGTGGTATAACCTCCTTATGTTGTGTCCGTATGTGTTTATTTGGGTACGGCGGGGCCCTGTCCCGCCACATAATACGGTCGTTACTCTTAGAAGTCTGTGGACATCGGTGTGGGTCTGTTTACAGTTGTTGATACGTTTTATGTTTTGACTTAAGTTTGGGGCGTACCCAGTCGTAATGGCAGCCTTGCCGGCTTGCATATGTGTGTATGTTTAGTATTTTGTATATCGTGGCAGCCTTGTCGGCTTGCTTAGGAATATATATAAATGTTGTTGTTTGGTAAGTGCCACTCCTTGGGAGATGGATGACTAAGGCATACAGAACTTGACAAATCTAAATAACTCACTATCTTCTTACATACAAATGAGATCATGACATGCTAATTATAAATTATTAGAGTTAACAGATAAATATGAGTGTCCAATTCGGGCACAAGTCACGGCCTACGGGGTTGGGTCGTGACAAAAGTGGTATCAGAGCGGTTAAATCCTCGGAGTGTCCACATACTGTGTCTAGTAGAGTCTTGTTTATCGATGTGTTGTGCACCACGTTTATAAACAGGAAGCTACAGGACATTTAGGATGTCATCTTTTCTTCTCATTCTAGATCGTGCGATAGAGCTGTATTATCAGGATAAATTTTTCCCTAACAGATTGCTATGTTTTCAGCGATGCCTCCAAAGAAGGCGACAGCCGCCCAGAAGGGCAAAGCGGTAGTTGGGGAGACCAGTGGGACCCGGAGAGTCACTAGAGCTTATTCCCAATATGTGCCTGGGATTAGAATTCAGTCAGCGAGCTCCGCTACACCATCACTATCAGAGGAGCCTAGGGCAGCAGCAGCTGCAGGTCAGGAGACAGACTTACCACCAGCTCCTGCGGCTCCAGCAACCGAGCCTCCAGCTCCCCAGCCAGGGGCAGAGGATAGGGTTATGCGTGAAGCAGTACAGTTATTAACTAGGTTCGTATCGGGACAGGCTCGCAGACGTGGGTTAGGAGGTGATGATGCGGATAGACGCGACAGTTTGAGGGTTCGCGATTTTCTGACTTGTAAACCCCCAGAGTTCTATGGGTCAAAGCCCGCAGAGGATCCACAGGTGTTTATTCGACAGATGTTGCGTACGTTCCGGGTGACTAAATCTTCCGAGACTGAGTCGGTCGAATTGGCTTCCTATCAGTTGCGGGATGTGGCAGTTAATTGGTATGAGTCCTGGGAGTTGTCCAGGGGTGAGGATGCTCCACCAGCAGTATGGGACGAGTTCGTAGAGGCTTTTCTGGGTCATTTTCTGCCTCCAGAGATGAGGCGAGCCAGAGTCGATAGATTTATACACCTGAGGCAGAATGGTAGAAGTGTTCGGGACTATATCATCGAGTTTGATTCGCTGGCTAGGTACGCGCCCGCTATGGTAGCTGACATGGCAGATAGGGTGCATCGTTATGTAATGGGCTTGGATAATTATTTGATTGATAGCTGCATGGCAATGGCATCTCAGCCCGGTATAAATATCGCTCGAGTGCAGGCATATGCCCAGGGAGTTGAGGGTCGACAGAGAGGGCATCGATTTGATAGGGAGCCGGACAGGGGTCAACATAAGAGAGCTATATCAGCTGGGTATCATTCTGGTGACTTTCGGGGCGGGCAGCCCCAACAGCAGTATAGTCGATATCCTTCCCAGCCGGCACGGAGTGCACCTTCACGATTTACTGGTAGAAGGTTTGATAGCACGGGGTATTCGGGAGCTGGTCAAAGCTCCATGACTTCAGGGTTCCAGACGCACAGGAATTCGGGCCAGATGAGACCACCTGTACCCCCATGTCCTCGATGTGGCAGACGCCATCCAGGGGAATGCCGTCTTATTACTGGTGCTTGCTTTTCTTGCGGTCGTCAGGGCCATACTATGAGGGAATGTCGATTTGGGGGTGGGGCAGGTGGGCCAGCTCAGCCTACGGGATCAGTTGCGGGTTCTTCTTCTTCTTCAGTTGCTATGCGCCCTATGGGGCAAGGTATTCCGACACCAGCAGGCCGTGGCAGAGGCCGTGGAGGGGCTTCTAGTTCTGGCGGTCCTTCCAACCGCTTATATGCTTTAGCCAGCAGACAGGATCAGGAAGCGTCGCCAAATGTGGTCACAGGTACATTATCGATTTTCTCCCGAGATGTATACGCATTGATAGACCCCGGTTCCACATTATCATATATTTCCCCTTTTGTTTCTAGTAAAATTGGGATAAAATCTGAACCTATAGAACCATTTGAGGTAGCTACACCAGTAGGGGATTTTGTCTTGGCAGAGCTAGTATATAAAGATTGTTTGGTAGTCATATGTAATCGTTGTACCAGGGCAGATTTGATAGAGTTAGCTATGACTGAGTTCGATGTTATTATGGGGATGTATTGGTTAGCTTCCTGCTATGCTAACGTTGATTGCCGAGGCAAATTAGTTCGGTTTCAGTTTCCAGGGGAACCAATTATAGAGTGGAGGGGGAACACAGCATCGCCGAGGGGTAAGTTTATTTCATACCTCAAGGCAAGGAAGATGGTTAGAAAAGGCTATATTTATCACCTGGTTCGTGTGCATGACTTGAAAGCAGAATCACCGACTCTACAATCTGTCCCGGTGGTTAATGAATTTCCAGGTGTATTTCCAGATGAACTTCCAGGCCTTCCTCCTGAACGTGAGATAGAGTTCACTATAGATGTATTGCCAGACACTCAACCTATATCTATTCCTCCTTACAGAATGGCACCTGCAGAGTTGAAAGAATTGAAGGAGCAACTGAGAGATTTGCTGGAAAAGGGTTTCATCAGGCCCAGTACATCACCTTGGGGAGCACCAGTATTATTTGTACGGAAGAAAGATGGGTCGCTGCGAATGTGCATTGATTATAGGCAGCTGAACAAAATCACGATAAAGAACAGATATCCCCTCCCCAGGATTGATGATTTATTTGATCAGTTGCAGGGTGCTAAATGCTTCTCAAAGATAGACTTGCGGTCAGGTTATCACCAGGTGCGGGTAAGGGAGACAGATATTCCGAAGACTGCATTCAGGACTCGATATGGACATTACGAGTTTAGAGTGATGTCTTTTGGGCTGACCAATGCTCCAGCAGTGTTCATGGACTTGATGAACAGGGTGTTTAAGCCATTCCTTGACTTTTTCGTGATTGTATTCATTGATGATATTCTGATCTATTCACGATCGGAAGAAGAGCATGCAGAGCATTTGAGGACAGTACTCAGGGTACTCCAGTTCCAGAAGTTATATGCTAAGTTCTCTAAATGTGAATTCTGGTTGACTTCTGTAGCATTTCTGGGGCATATTGTTGGAGCAGATGGTATTCGGGTAGATTCGCAGAAAATTGAGGGCGTCAAAACTTGGCCTAGACCTACGACGCCTACTGAGGTACGTAGTTTCCTGGGGCTGGCAGGGTATTACAGGAGATTTGTAGAAAAGTTTGCCTCTATTTCAGCGCCTTTAACAAGGCTAACACAGAAGGCAGCCAAATTCCAGTGGACCGATGCTTGTGAACGGAGTTTTCAATTATTGAAAGATAAGTTGACTACAGCTCCTGTTCTAACTCTTCCTGAGGGGCCAGATGGCTATGTTGTTTATTGTGATGCTTCCGGTGTGGGGTTGGGTTGCGTGTTGATGCAGCACGGCAGAGTTATAGCCTATACCTCCCGACAACTCAGGAAACATGAGAGAAATTATCCTACACATGACCTGGAGTTGGCAGCAGTGATACATGCTTTGAAGATATGGAGATATTATCTGTATGGCGTGCATGTTGATATTTATACAGATCATAAGAGTCTCCAGTATATTTTTAAGCAGAAGGAACTGAATTTGCGACAGAGGAGATGGTTAGAGTTGCTGAAGGATTATGATGTTGATATTCTATATCACCCAGGAAAGGCTAATGTGGTAGCAGATGCACTCAGCCATAAATCTATGGCTTGTTTGGCCGGCGTACAACCAGAAAAGAAGGAGATAGTTCGTGAGATCCATCAGCGAGCTAGTCTTGGAGTTCGTTTGGCTGATGCTGATAATGGTAGCATTATTGTACGAGGTGTTGCTGAGTCCTCTATTGTAGAAGAGGTAAAGAGACGGCAATATGAGGATCCTGTTCTGGTACATTATAGAGATACAACACTTCAGAAGGATGAGACCCCATTTAAGATGTCAGCCGATGGAGTACTACGATACAGAGACAAATTATGTGTACCTGAGGTTGCAGGGTTGCGGCAGCAGGTAATGGGGGAAGCACACTATGCTCGTTATTCTATTCACCCGGGATCGACAAAAATGTATCATGATCTTAGGTGTTTGTACTGGTGGATCGGCATGAAAAAGGACATAGCAGAATTTGTGGCCCAGTGTCCAAATTGTCAGCAGGTCAAGATAGAGCACCAGAAGCCCGGAGGGCTATTGCAGGAGATGGAAATTCCAACCTGGAAATGGGAAGTAATTAATATGGACTTCGTCACAGGTTTCCCTCGCACTCCACGGAAGAATGACTCTGTCTGGGTTATTGTTTATAGACTGACAAAATCAGCCCACTTTCTTCCAGTCAGGACTACGTACTCAGCTGAGGATTATGCCCGATTGTATCTTAAGGAGATAGTGAGACTTCGTGGAGTTCCCACAGCTATTATCTCAGATAGAGGGGCCCAGTTTATAGCTAACTTCTGGAGATCCTTCCAGGAGGGATTGGGGACACAGGTGAGTCTCAGCACCGCATTTCATCCTCAGATTGACGGGCAGGCTGAGCGTACCATCCAGACGCTACAAGATATGTTGAGAGCTTGTGTTATTGATTTCAAAGGCAGCTGGGAGGATCACTTGCCGCTTATCGAGTTTGCTTACAATAACAGTTACCACTCTAGCATTCAGATGGCGCCGTACGAAGCGCTGTATGGCAGGAAATGCAGATCCCCTATAGGCTGGTTTGATGTTGGCGAGGCTAAGCTGATAGGCCCAGATATGGTTCAGCAGGCTGTCGATAAGGTGAAACTTATTCAGGAAAGATTACTGGCAGCTCAGAGTCGGCAGAAGGCGTATGCGGATAATCGACGTCGACACTTGGAATTTCAGGTTGGCGATTGGGTGTTCTTGAAAGTGTCACCCATGAAGGGTGTTATGAGGTTCGGCAAGAAATGGAAGTTGAGCCCAAGGTACATTGGACCTTATCAGGTCATTCGTAAGGTAGGCCAAGTTGCTTACGAGTTGGACCTGCCAGCGGACTTGGCAGCAGTACATCCGGTCTTCCATGTGTCCATGCTTCGGAAGTATATAGGTGATCCTTCCAGGGTGTTCCCTACAGGTGATATTCAGGTAACAGAGGAGCTATCATATGAAGAGCAACCTATTGCCATACTTGATCGACAAATCAGGAGGTTACGAACAAAAGATGTGGCGTCGGTTAAAGTGTTGTGGCGGAACAATAATAGGGAGGAGGTGACTTGGGAGGCTGAAGAGGAGATGAAAAAGAAATATCCTCAATTGTTTTCCACATTTGCAGGTAATTTAAACTCCTTTACTTGATTGTGTTAAATTGTCTGCTCAATTTATATGTTAGCAATAGAGGAAACCCTTCCCAAAACCCTTATAGAACCTAACGGGATAAAAATCAACATTCGAGGACGAATGTTCTAAAGGGGGGGAGGATGTTATGTCCCGTATTGTTGAACATGTATTGGAAATGAATTGAATGCATTGTAGTTGGATAAACGAATGAAAATCATGAAATTGGAGTAGTTGTGATGAAACCGGGTAGGGGGCTGTTTTGGACGAATTCATGGACTGTTTTGGGCTATAATTTGATTGTTGTTGTTGTGGACATTGTAGTGTATTGTATGCATGTTGAATATGTAAATTAAGGTGTTCAAGAAACGAATTATGTTGAGGGGTAGGGGCAGTCCAAAAACCGCGGACAGTTTTAGGGATTAGAAGTGAAATTGTGTGTGTTGAATGTTGGTTTTTGTTGCAAACGTGTAGTGAATGTAAAATGCCATGATTCAAGTTAAAACTGAACTGATTGTGGGCTGTTGTAAGAGTGAAGATGATGCTAAAACAGTTCCAAGATTTCATGAAAGTAAAGTCATGAAAAGTGTTGTGTTGTTGCAAGTTAAAACTGGAAAATTGCTAAGTAAGAATCGAAATGATGTGTGTTGGGTTGCCGTGTGTATGAGACTATTTTGGGTGGTGTAGGGACTGCCCAAGTTCCCTAAGTCATGCTTAAACAAGTTTTGATCAATATATGAAAGAACGACTAGCCATGTTAGCTTGTAACGCTAGTTGGGTTAAATGCGAACGAAACGTCGTTTAATTGTTAGAAAGGAGTTGTGAATGTCACAATACGTGTTGAATGCCCTTGTAGACTAATTGTAGTTCTTCACATCTTGATATAGGATAAGTATTGTTGGGCAGCAAGTACAAGTTAGAATACAACTAAACGCAAAAGGTATGTAAAGCCTATTCCTTCTTTCTTTTGGCATGTCCTAGACGTAAGAATGAAACGATATGAATTTTGGGGTAAATTCTATTCTCTAGTTCATGTATGGCTTATGAATCTATATTTCACTAATGTTATTGTCATGTACCTACAGTATGAGTGACTACTGAACGATGCATGAAAGTTCCTATACTTAAAGAATTGCACAACTAAAGACATACTTGACTTCCAAAAGCTATACCATATTAAAATGACATATGTACATGAAGTCTAAAACGTTTCTTGTAATAGTTTGTTATGAGACTTGAAATGAATTGAAGGTGAACATTATTTTGACACTTAGAGCGGGTTAGTTGCTTATCCCTTGAGTCTAAAAAGATGATTTGCATATATGTGGTTGCTTATTATTCTGCTCGTGCTTACAGCTATATCCTTCACTGAGTCCCGGGCCAGGGTACGTTTTCGTGCGCACATTTATTATATTAATCACCGAGCCCCTCACTAGAGGGTCGGGACACGTTATGTATATATATATGATGATGATATGATGATATGATGATGTGATGATGTGATGATATGATGATATGATGATATGGAGATGATGGTGGCCAGGAGGGCATATTCCTTATTACCGAGTCCCTCAGGAAAGGGCCGGGACACGTCTATGTTTATGTTATGATGCTATGATTTTAAATTACCGAGTCCCTCATAAAAAGGGCCGGGACACGTCATGTATGTTTATACAGAATGATAATGCAGCTTTGACTACAAAACTCTATAATAGCAATGATATGAGAATGATACAGATGAAATATGTTCAAAGGCAAGTTTTATGAAATTCTGTTGTTGCAATGCATCCTATGTACCGTGTCTCAATATAAGTATATACTATGTTTCAAGCTTTACATATTCAGTACATATTCCGTACTGACCCCCTTCCTTCGGGGGGCTGCGTTCATGCCCGTAGGTACAGACGCTCGTTTTGGAGATCCGCCAGCTTAGATCATCCTTCAGCTATTTTGGACTGCTCCTTTGTTCCGGAGCTAGCTTGTGGTATAACCTCCTTATGTTGTGTCCGTATGTGTTTATTTGGGTACGGCGGGGCCTTGTCCCGCCACATAATACGGTCGTTACTCTTAGAAGTCTGTGGACATCGGTGTGGGTCTGTTTACAGTTGTTGATGCGTTTTATGTTTTGACTTAAGTTTGGGGCGTACCCAGTCGTAATGGCAGCCTTGTCGGCTTGCATATGTGTGTATGTTTGGTATTTTGTATATCGTGGCAGCCTTGTCGGCTTGCTTAGGAATATATATAAATGTTGTTGTTTGGTAAGTGCAACTCCTTGGGAGATGGATGACTAAGGCATACAGAACTTGACAAATCTAAATAACTCACTATCTTCTTACATACAAATGAGATCATGACATGCTAATTATAAATTATTAGAGTTAACAGATAAATATGAGTGTCCAATTCGGGCACAAGTCACGGCCTACGGGGTTGGGTCGTGACAGTATCATTTTAAACTTTATTCAAAAGGAGAGCCCAATAAGACAAATAGGGCATCTCGGGGTTAGCGGGCCCACCTCGAGTCGAATTGAGGTGGCGAACATAATTTACGACCATTTAGGGGCCAAAAGTTCATACACAATCATTTCTAAGTTACCCGACCACATTTCGATAGGTTTCGGACGATTGGTGGCATTCTAGCCAAAATAGAGCCCCTAGGCTTCAATTGAATTGAATGAATAGTAACCTTTCTGTGGATCGGGTTTCGAGGAGCAGAAATGCTCCGGAGGTTCCAATATTCACCTAGCATACTAAGACATGCCAAACGAAGAAGTGGGAAGCTTTACATACCTTACAGACGTCTTACGCTCTCCCAAAAGTCAAGTCCCGTCTCGTCTGAAATCTGAAAATGGTCAAAGTTACCAATTGAGATTCTTAGGCTTAAAAATGCCATTAACTTCAGTTTTGTCTACCGAAATTTCGGCAGCATTTCCCCTATAAATCTAACATCCCCGAGACTTAGCTCGGCTCAAAATACATCAACAACAACAGCCCACACATCATCAAACAACACAAATCATAATCAAACCACTCTAGCTTCACAGTTCTACCTTATTACCTAAGTTGGCAACTTTCATTCAAACTTCCAAAACTCCAACTCTATATCTACATAATTGTATTCCTTTCCTCATTCAACCTTATACAATCACATCCCAAATACAATCCAACCATACACGAAATTGTTCCAAAATCCATTACTTTCCATAATTCTTCAAAACATCGAAAATTCGCGACGAACATTCTAACTTGCGTCGTTTCATTCCGAATTCATTAATATCAACTATAAATCATATTTAAAGTCTTTAGCACCCCAAATATACAATTATATACACAATTATACCAAAGGTATACACTTTCCGATAATGTCCGAAATCATTTTCCAACGCCAATTTAATTCATTAATCAATCATTTACGACACAAGGATCACAACAACTCATTATACCAACTAAACAAGATCAATTCACCTCACTTTCTTCTTCCTAGGCTCACGGCCAACATACAATATACACACACACCCACGGCTTTCTATATACACCAAAGTTACGGGATTCTCGTCTATTCCCAATCCTTAACACATTCATATCAATTCTATAACATTAGAGGGGCAAAATTCTTACCTTTTCTTGAATTTCCGACTTGTCGCAAACGAGGTTCTTGTGCCAAACTAATTATACCCCGTTGAAGAGGGCCTTGATTACTTCACAACTATGTAGAAATTAAGATTTTTGGATCAACAACAAAGGTTGGGAAATTTTTTTCTCTCCTTTTTCTCAAGCTTGGCCGAGAGCTTCTTTGAGGTGCTTTCTTAATTTTTTTTTTTGTTTTGATCTTGATTCTTGATAATTCCAAGAGGCTTAAGTGATATATATCCAAATATAGATCATGTGCATGGCACATGATCATTAAAAAGGGCTTGGGCCTAGCCAATATGGCCGGCCACCCCACTAACTTTGGGCCTCATTTTGTGTTCTAATTTTTTCTTGGCCCAATTCGATAAACGTCCCGTTTTGTAATTCTCGAAACTAATTTCCGAAATTCCAAATTTGTCCCCGGCCTTCCCCGATGTCTTAACATTTATGATTCCATAACCAACATAGTCATATTCACCAAAATCAAAATATTTCCTTATAACACACAAATCGTAATTATTTCTCGATTTCCCGTTATACGAAAACACGGGACATAACATTCTCCCCCCCTTTAGAACATTCGTCCTCGAATGTTGAATCGACCTTATGGGGCGTCATACTGCTCCGGGAGGGTTCTCTTTATAGTTGTCTTTTTTTTTTTTTTTTTTTCCGACACGGCTCCTTTACTAACTTTAGGGGGGTAAATTTCTCACATCACTGATTCAAATGCCTTCATAATACATTTTCTCATACCCCACGTAATCATCGAACCATAAGATATATTCTTATAACAAACGAACGCTTTCCAGACATCATAGAATCATTCCTTATTGCACTGCTGAGTTTCTTACCACATCGTCGAAATCTCACTTTACTTCATACCAGACACTCCATGCCAAACAGATTCAGAACTAGGGCAGGACGCGTATAAGCATATCGGACGGATTCATAGTCAACATCAGAGGTAAGGAAGTATATCAGACAAGTCTGAGATCGGAGTCAGACGTACGAAGGCGTATCAGACAGATTCGTAATCAGAATCAAACACACGGAGACATATTAGACAGATTCATAGTCGGGGTCAGACGCACGGAATCATATCGGACAGATTCGAAATCAAAATCAAATGTACAGAATTGTATCATACAGAGTCTTGATCAGACAGACCGAAATGTATCGAACATACGCGTGATCAAAATCAAACGCACAGAAGCATATCGGACGGATTTATATCCAGAGTCTGACATACAGAGGTGTGCTAGACAGAAACATATCCAGGATCAGACGCACAAAGATTCATCAGACGGGAACATAATCGAGCTCAAAAATACAGAGGCGTACTAGACAGAGCCTTATCGGAATCGGGAGTACAGAAGCACAACAGATAGAATGTCGAATTAGAATCAAATCGCTCCTATTAAGGCTCCAGTAATTCATGAGAATTTCCCCTTTATTGGTAAACTTATTCGCCAAGTTGTCACACAAATTGTCTTACGTCTCGCGTATCGACTCTTTCAAGGATTCCACTTATTCACACTGCTTATCTTTCATCTTTCCTACCCTCCATACTCATTTTCTCTTCCAGACATCGTCATTCTAAACTGAGTTATAATGTACTTAGGGATTTTCTATCCCTTGACAACTTTCGGATCGTCGCCCCCCGCATCGCTTCATGAATTCGGTTTAGTAGAACCTTTCGTCTATCACAACATTAGTTGCCGGGTCTCGGCTCGTAACCCACATGGGCACCAAACGAAAATCATACATACACACACACACACACATTTACTAATACCTTACCGGCGAACGTCTCTGACTGTTATTCAAATTCGTTCAATTTCCCAAGCGGTGTTGTACCCTTTTCTTTTTGCCCATTTAGTCCGCCTCGTTCTGCGCGACTCCCGAAAGGGCACTAATTACTCCACACACATTCTATTTACCTTTTGGTTACCCCAAATTTCCATCTATATTTATCGCACTCTCACTTATGAAAAACTTTACATTACTTCCCAGGGGGTCACCCATCACAGAATTGCTCTGGCTTGAGCACGCTTAACCCTGGAACTTTCATGCATTTTGACGCGTTAGGGCTGATATAACTTCGTCAATTGCCCCGCACGACCTTTGTCACGTAATTTCAGGGCCAATCGGGGTCTTAGCAAATTTTTCGGGAAGTTTTCGTAGCGGGTCCCACTCCGACCCAAATAGGTCGTTTGCCCTCCTGGCTATGTGGTTTCTCGTTTTAGCCTGCCAAACTCCCTATATTCGCCCCCCACATGCATAGATAGCCGCCTCAAATATTTTCATTGATTCGGATTCTTACCCTACTTTTACTGACACGCAGAAAGAGAATATCGCATAATATACTGGAATACAGACCTATCATTGCACACGTTCATTCAGAAAAAGGTTAGTAGTATACCTGGGTCTGCGTCTGGTGATGCTTCTGGGTCACGCCGACCAGCCAAAGCGTATATGCGGTTCGAGGGACCGCTAGAACCTGAACCGCCACCGCGGCCTCGACCGCGTCCTGCCGGTGCTGGTATACCTCGCCCTCCAGGGCGTGCAACAGATGGAGCAGATGATGAACCGGCGTCTGACCCTGTCGGCTGAGCCACACTACCAGAACCGCTAGCCAACGGACAGTCTCTCATAAAGTGGCCCTGACCACCACAAGAAAAACAAGCTCCAATCGCTCGATAGCACTCCCCAGGATGAGACTTCCCGCAATGAGAACAACGGGGCTTGGGTGGTCTGGCCTGGCTGGGACCCCTGGATACCTGTGAACCTGCCACCCTGGGGCTCTGACCGGTCCCAGACGGTCCCGCACTATCTAATCGCTTATTAGCAGACTGTGTGTCCCGGCTTGACGGAGGGAAGTATCCACTGGACTGATACTGAGGCTGCCCGCCCCGAGAATCTCCAGAATAACCCACTGATCTGGCCCTCTTGGGCCGTCTCCCATCATACTCTCTGCTGGGCCGATCTGCTCGGTGCCGGTTCTCCATCCCCTGGGCGTAGGCCTGTAGACGGGCAATGTCCATATCTGTCCGCAATGACACCGCCATACAGCCGTCAATCAGGTAACGATCCAACCCCATAACATATCTATGCATCCGATCAGACATATCAGCTACCACGGCAGGTGCATACCGGGCCAGGGAATCAAACTCCAAATTATATTCACGAACGCTTCGACCCGTCTGCTGCAAATGTAAAAACCGATCAGCTCGCTCCCGTCGTAACTATGGGGGCAGAAAGTGGCGGGTTAATGCTGTCACAAACTGATCCCAAGTGGCTGGAGGGGCACCCTCTCCCCTAGACAACTCCCAAGTCTCGTACCAGTGGGTAGCAACATCTCGAAGTCTGTGCGAAGCCAGCTCGACCGACTCAGTCTCTGAAGCCCTGACTAAGTCCAGTGAGCGCCGCATCCCCCGAATAAAGTCATGGGGGTCCTCGTCGGGCTTAGACCCGAAAAACTCTGGAGGGCCACATAATAGAAACTCCCGAACTCTCAGGCTGTCCCGCCTGTCATCGTCATCATCGTCCCTCCGCCCGCGTCTGCGAGCCTGCCCTGCTACCAGTGTAGTCAACAACTGTACAGCCTCTCTCAGGGTCCTATCCTCCGCCCCAGGCTGAGGAGCTGGAGTCTCAGGAGCGGGTACACGGACCTCTGGAGCTGCTGAAGGACCTGCCCCGGGCTGTACAAATGGGGGTGTAGCAGACCCCTCAGAGCGAGGCACAACCTCAGGCAAATCATAGACACGAGCCCGGGTAGCTCGCTGCGCCTGGCTAGTCTCTCCCATTTTCGCCTTGCCCTTCTTCGGAGGCATCACTGCAAACACAATAATTGGTCAGATCAGAATGACCCTAATAGCACAGCTCTATCGTACGATCTAAGATTCCAAAGAAAGTAACACCCTAAATGCCCTGTAGCTTCCTGTTTATAGATGTGGTGCACACCACATCGATAAACAAGACTCTACGAGACACGGCCTGTAGACATTCCGAGGACAAACTGCTCTGATACCACTTTTGTCACGACCCAGCCCCGTGGGCCGCGACTGGCACCCTACTTGGGTACCCAGACCAAATTACATATTCATTGCCAAACCCAAACATATTTCAGAATTCCATACAAGTCATATCAAACATAGTTTATATCAAAATACGTCTTAAGCGGTCGCACGAATCATAATGTCACATCAAATCCAAACGGAGCGGCGGAATAGACATCGCCGGTCAGAAGTGCAAATATGAGCATAAGGGCCATTTAGGGCCTTCATAACAAACGGACCGCTTTAAGACCAGAAAACAAAATCAAACAAACATATATAGGACCCTCGCCCCACATATATGACTACAGGCCTCTACGAACTCAAAACAAAGACATATGGCGAGACAGGGCCCCGCCGTACCCAAATAGTCAAATGTACAGAGTATATACACATAGCAAAAGGAGTCTGTACCAAAAGGGGACTCCGAGTCAAGAAGGAGTACTCCGAAGTAGAAAAGAGTGAAGCCTACAGTGGAGGATCACCAATATTTGCACCTGCGGGCATGAAACGCAGCCCCCGAAGAAAGGGGGTCAGTACGAAATATGTACTGAGTATGTAAAGCACGGAGTACAGAAATATGGATCAAAACTGAAAGTAAATCAGATAACAAAGTGGAGTACAAATCGGGATGTCAAAATCCGTATCAAAATCATATACGTATACATAATGCAAACGAAATCATGCAAACGCTTAGGAACGTGGTCGCCACTCCGACGCTGGCGCCACACACAGCATAACACAAGAAGGTTTCAAATCTCCGTATCTCCGAACACAAACACAAACATAGGTGAGCGTATCGCATCACGAGCCATATCACAGCATAACTCCAAACGGAACCCGGCCCTATGGCGAAGCCTCGGGAACCGTAACACAGCATACAACCGAATTATTGTAAGGCGCACGAATCATAACCGGCCCGGAAACCGGTGAACGAAGTCATAATAAGGCACGAGCGGAGTCGTGAGCAGACAAATGCAATTCATATTTCAAAATAGCCTTTCAAAACTTAGTAGTCTCATAAGTCATTTCATAGTACAAAATAATCGAATACTTAGTCGATACAAAGTTTCATTTCACAAAACGTTTCCAAAATATTACGTATGGCTCAAAACGTAACTTAGCATATCATAATATTCAAAACATATCTCGTAGGAGGAAGTTCCAAAATCGAAGGTATCATTTTAATCTTTATTCAAAAGGACAGCCCAATAAGACAAATAGGGCATCTCAGGGTTAGCGGGCCCACCTCGAGTCGAATTGAGGTGGCGAACATAATTTACGACCATTTAGGGGCCAAAAGTTCATACATAATCATTTCTAAGTTACCCGACCACATTTCGATAGGTTTCGGACGATTGGTGGCATTCTAGCCAAAATAGAGCCCTTAGGCTTCAATTGAATTGAATGAATAGTAACCTTTCTGTGGATCGGGTTTCGAGGAGCAGAAATGCTCCGGAGGTTCCAATATTCACCTAGCATACTAAGACATGCCAAACGAAGAAGTGGGAAGCTTTACATACCTTACAGACGTCTTACGCTCTCCCAAAAGTCAAGTCCCGTCTCGTCTGAAATCTGCAAATGGTCAAAGTTACCAATTGAGATTCTTAGGCTTAAAAATGCCATTAACTTCAGTTTTGTCTACCGAAATTTCGGCAGCATTTCCCCTATAAATCTAACATCCCCGAGACTTAGCTCGGCTCAAAATACATCAACAACAACAGCCCACACATCATCAAACAACACAAATCATAATCAAACCACTCTAGCTTCAAAGTTCTACCTTATTACCTAAGTTGGCAACTTTCATTCAAACTTCCAAAACTCCAACTCTATATCTACATAATTGTATTCCTTTCCTCATTCAAACTTATACAATCACATCCCAAATACAATCCAACCACACACGAAATTGTCCCAAAATCCATTACTTTCCATAATTCTTCAAAACATCGAAAATTCGCGACGAACATTCTAACTTGCGTCGTTTCATTCCGAATTCATTAATATCAACTATAAATCATATTTAAAGTCTTTAGCACCCCAAATATACAATGATATACACAATTATACCAAAGGTATACACTTTCCGATAATGTCCGAAATCATTTTCCAACGCCAATTTAATTCATTAATCAATCATTTACGACACAAGGATCACAACAACACATTATACCAACTAAACAAGATCAATTCACCTCACTTTCTTCTTCCTAGGCTCACGGCCAACATACAATATACACACACACCCACGGCTTTCTATATACACCAAAGTTATGGGATTCTCGTCTATTCCCAATCCTTAACACATTCATATCAATTCTATAACATTAGAGGGGCAAAATTCTTACCTTTTCTTGAATTTCCGACTTGTCGCAAACGAGGTTCTTGTGCCAAACTAATTATACCCCGTTGAAGAAGGCCTTGAGTACTTCACAACTATGTAGAAATTAAGATTTTTGGATCAACAACAAAGCTTGGGAAATGTTTTTCTCTCCTTTTTCTCAAGCTTGGCCGAGAGCTTCTTTGAGGTGCTTTCTTAATTTTATTTTTGTTTTGATCTTGATTCTTGATAATTCCAAGAGGCTTAAGTGATATATATCCAAATATAGATCATGTGCATGGCACATGATCATTAAAAAGGGCTTGGGCCCAGCCAATATGGCCGGCCACCCCACTAACTTTGGGCCTCATGTTGTGTTCTAATTTTTTCTTGGCCCAATTCGATAAACGTCCCGTTTTGTAATTCCCGAAACTAATTTCCGAAATTCCAAATTTATCCCCGGCCTTCCCCGATGTCTTAACATTTATGATTCCATAACCAACATAGTCATATTCACCAAAATAAAAATATTTCCTTATAACACACAAATCGTAATTATTTCTCGATTTCCCGTTATACGAAAACACGGGACATAACATTCTCCCCCCCTTTAGAACATTCGTCCTCGAATGTTGAATCGACCTTATGGGGCGTCATACTGCTCCGGGAGGGTTCTCTTTATAGTTGTCTTTTTTTTTTTTTTTTTTTTTTTTTTCCGACACGGCTCCTTTACTAACTTTAGGGGGGGTAAATTTCTCACATCACTGATTCAAATGCCTTCATAATACATTTTCTCATACCCCACGTAATCATCGAACCATAAGATATATTCTTATAACAAACGAACGCTTTCCAGACATCATAGAATCATTCCTTATTGCACTGCTGAGTTTCTTACCACATCGTCGAAATCTCACTTTACTTCATACCAGACACTCCATGCCAAACAGATTCAGAACTAGGGCCAGACGCGTATAAGCATATCGGACGGATTCATAGTCAACATCAGAGGTACGGAAGTATATCAGACAAGTCTGAGATCGGAGTCAGACGTACGAAGGCGTATTAGACAGATTCGTAATCAGAATCAAACACACGGAGACATATTAGACAGATTCATAGTCGGGGTCAGACGCACGGAATCATATCGGACAGATTCGAAATCAAAATCAAATGTACAGAATTGTATCATACAGAGTCTTGATCAGACAGACCGAAATGTATCGAACATACGCGTGATCAAAATCAAACGCACAGAAGCATATCGGACGGATTTATATCCAGAGTCTGACATACAGAGGTGTGCCAGACAGAAACATATCCAGGATCAGACGCACAAAGATTCATCAGACGGGAACATAATCGAGCTCAAAAATACAGAGGCGTACTAGACAGAGCCTTATCGGAATCGGGAGTGCAGAAGCACAACAGATAGAATGTCGAATTAGAATCAAATCGCTCCTATTAAGGCTCCAGTAATTCATGAGAATTTCCCCTTTATTGGTAAACTTATTCGCCAAGTTGTCACACAAATTGTCTTACATCTCGCGTATCGACTCTTTCAAGGATTCCACTTATTCACACTGCTTATCTTTCATCTTTCCTACCCTCCATACTCATTTTCTCTTCCAGACATCGTCATTCTAAACTGAGTTATAATGTACTTAGGGATTTTCTATCCCTTGACAACTTTCGGATCGTCGCCCCCCGCATCGCTTCATGAATTCGGTTTAGTAGAACCTTCCGTCTATCACAACATTAGTTGCCGGGTCTCGGCTCGTAACCCACATGGGCACCAAACGAAAATCATACATACACACACACACACATTTACTAATACCTTACCGGCGAACGTCTCTGACTGTTATTCAAATTCGTTCAATTTCCCAAGCGGTGTTGTACCCTTTTCTTTTTGCCCATTTAGTCCGCCTCGTTCTGCGCGACTCCCGAAAAGGCACTAATTACTCCACACACATTCTATTTACCTTTTGGTTACCCCAAATTTCCATCTATATTTATCGCACTCTCACTTATGAAAAACTTTACATTACTTCCTAGGGGGTCACCCATCACAGAATTGCTCTGGCTTGAGCACGCTTAACCCTGGAACTTTCATGCATTTTGACGCGTTAGGGCTGATATAACTTCGTCTATTGCCCCGCACGACCTTTGTCACGTAATTTCAGGGCCAATCGGGGTCTTAGCAAATTTTTCGGGAAGTTTTCGTAGCGGGTCCCACTCCGACCCAAATAGGTCGTTTGCCCTCCTGGCTATGTGGTTTCTCGTTTTAGCCTGCCAAACTCCCTATATTCGCCCCCCACATGCATAGATAGCCGCCTCAAATATTTTCATTGATTCGGATTCTTACCCTACTTTTACTGACACGCAGAAAGAGAATATCGCATAATATACTGGAATACAGACCTATCATTGCACACGTTCATTCAGAAAAAGGTTAGTAGTATACCTGGGTCTGCGTCTGGTGATGCTTCTGGGTCACGCCGACCAGCCAAAGCGTATATGCGGTTCGAGGGACCGCTAGAACCTGAACCGCCACCGCGGCCTCGACCGCGTCCTGCCGGTGCTGGTATACCTCGCCCTCCAGGGCGTGCAACAGATGGAGCAGATGATGAACCGGCGGCTGAGCCACACTACCAGAACCGCTAGCCAACGGACAGTCTCTCATAAAGTGGCCCTGACCTCCACAAGAAAAACAAGCTCCAATCGCTCGATAGCACTCCCTAGGATGAGCCTTCCCGCAATGAGAACAACGGGGCCTGGGTGGTCTGGCCTGGCTGGGACCCCTGGATACCTGTGAACCTGCCACCCTGGGGCTCTGACCGGCCCCAGACGGTCCCGCACTATCTAATCGCTTATTAGCAGACTGTGTGTCCCGGCTTGACGGAGGGAAGTATCCACTGGATTGATACTGAGGCTGCCCGCCCCGAGAATCTCCAGAATAACCCACTGATCTGGCCCTCTTGGGCCGTCTCCCATCATACTCTCTGCTGGGCCCATCTGCTCGGTGCCGGTTCTCCATCCCCTGGGCGTAGGCCTGTAGACGGGCAATGTCCATATCTGTCTGCAATGACACCGCCATACAGCCGTCAATCAGGTAACGATCCAACCCCATAACATATCTATGCATCCGATCAGACATATCAGCTACCACGGCAGGTGCATACCGGGCCAGGGAATCAAACTCCAAATTATATTCACGAACGCTTCGACCCCTCTGCTGCAAATGTAAAAACCGATCAGCTCGCTCCCGTCGTAACTCTGGGGGCAGAAAGTGGCGGGTGAATGCTGTCACAAACTGATCCCAAGTGGCTGGAGGGGCACCCTCTCCCCTAGACAACTCCCAAGTCTCGTACCAGTGGGTAGCAACATCTCGAAGTCTGTGCGAAGCCAGCTCGACCGACTCAGTCTCTGAAGCCCTGACTAAGTCTAGTGAGCGCCGCATCCCCCGAATAAAGTCATGGGGGTCCTCGTCGGGCTTAGACCCGAAAAACTCTGGAGGGCCACATAATAGAAACTCCCGAACTCTCAGGCTGTCCCGCCTGTCATCGTCATCATCGTCCCTCCGCCCGCGTCTGCGAGCCTGCCCTGCAACCAGTGTAGTCAACAACTGTACAGCCTCTCTCAGGGTCCTATCCTCCGCCCCAGGCTGAGGAGCTGGAGTGTCAGGAGCGGGTACACGGACCTCTGGAGCTGCTGAAGGACCTGCCCCGGGCTGTACAAATGGGGGTGTAGCAGACCCCTCAGAGCGAGGCACAACCTCAGGCAAATCATAGACACGAGCCCGGGTAGCTCGCTGCGCCTGGCTAGTCTCTCCCATTTTCGCCTTGCCCTTCTTCGGAGGCATCACTGCAAACGCAATAATTGGTCAGATCAGAATGACCCTAATAGCACAGCTCTATCGCACGATCTAAGATTCCAAAGAAAGTAACACCCTAAATGCCCTGTAGCTTCCTGTTTATAGATGTGGTGCACACCACATCGATAAACAAGACTCTACGAGACACGGCCTGTAGACATTCCGAGGACAAACTGCTCTGATACCACTTTTGTCATGACCCAGCCCCGTGGGCCGCGACTGGCACCCTACTTGGGTACCCAGACCAAATTACATATTCATTGCCAAACCCAAACATATTTCAGAATTCCATACAAGTCATATCAAACATAGTTTATATCAAAATACGTCTTAAGCGGTCGCACGAATCATAATGTCACATCAAATCCAAACGGAGCGGCGGAATAGACATCGCCGGTCAGAAGTGCAAATATGAGCATAAGGGCCATTTAGGGCCATCATAACAAACGGACCGCTTTAAGACCAGAAAACAAAATCAAACAAACATATATAGGACCCTCGCCCCACATATATGACTACAGGCCTCTACGAACTCAAAACAAAGACATATGGCGAGACAGGGCCCCGCCGTACCCAAATAGTCAAATGTACAGAGTATATACACATAGCAAAAGGAGTCTGTACCAAAAGGGGACTCCGAGTCAAGAAGGAGTACTCCGAAGTAGCAAAGAGTGAAGCCTACAGTGGAGGATGACCAATATCTGCACCTGCGGGCATGAAACGCAGCCCCCGAAGAAAGGGGGTCAGTACGAAATATGTACTGAGTATGTAAAGCACGGAGTACAGAAATATGGATCAAAACTGAAAGCAAATCAGATAACAAAGTGGAGTACAAATCGGGATGTCAAAATCCGTATCAAAATCATATACGTATACATAATGCAAACGAAATCATGCAAACGCTTAGGAACGTGGTTGCCACTCCGACGCTGGCGCCACACACAGCATAACACAAGAAGGTTTCAAATCTCCGTATCTCCGAACACAAACACAAACATAGGTGAGCGTATCGCATCACGAGCCATATCACAGCATAACTCCAAACGGAACCCGACCCTATGGCGAAGCCTCGGGAACCGTAACACAGCATACGACCGAATTATTGTAAGGCGCACGAATCATAACCGGCCCGGGAACCGGTGAACGAAGTCATAATAAGGCACGAGCGGAGTCGTGAGCAGACAAATGCAATTCATATTTCAAAATAGCCTTTCAAAACTTAGTAGTCTGATAAGTCATTTCATAGTACAAAATAATCGAATACTTAGTCGATACAAAGTTTCATTTCACAAAACGTTTCCAAAATATTACGTATGGCTCAAAACGTAACTTAGCATATCATAATATTCAAAACATATCTCGTAGGAGGAAGTTCCAAAATCGAAGGTATCATTTTAAACTTTATTCAAAAGGACAGCCCAATAAGACAAATAGGGCATCTCAGGGTTAGCGGGCCCACCTCGAGTCGAATTGAGGTGGCGAACATAATTTACGACCATTTAGGGGCCAAAAGTTCATACATAATCATTTCTAAGTTACCCGACCACATTTCGATAGGTTTCGGACGATTGGTGGCATTCTAGCCAAAATACAGCCCTTAGGCTTCAATTGAATTGAATGAATAGTAACCTTTCTGTGGATCGGGTTTCGAGGAGCAGAAATGCTCCGGAGGTTCCAATATTCACCTAGCATACTAAGACATGCCAAACGAAGAAGTGGGAAGCTTTACATACCTTACAGACGTCTTACGCTCTCCCAAAAGTCAAGTCCCGTCTCGTCTGAAATCTGCAAATGGTCAAAGTTACCAATTGAGATTCTTAGGCTTAAAAATGCCATTAACTTCAGTTTTGTCTACCGAAATTTCGGCAGCATTTCCCCTATAAATCTAACATCCCCGAGACTTAGCTCGGCTCAAAATACATCAACAACAACAGCCCACACATCATCAAACAACACAAATCATAATCAAACCACTCTAGCTTCAAAGTTCTACCTTATTACCTAAGTTGGCAACTTTCATTCAAACTTCCAAAACTCCAACTCTATATCTACATAATTGTATTCCTTTCCTCATTCAAACTTATACAATCACATCCCAAATACAATCCAACCATACACGAAATTGTCCCAAAATCCATTACTTTCCATAATTCTTCAAAACATCAAAAATTCGCGACGAACATTCTAACTTGCGTCGTTTCATTCCGAATTCATTAATATCAACTATAAATCATATTTAAAGTCTTTAGCACCCCAAATATACAATGATATACACAATTATACCAAAGGTATACACTTTCCGATAATGTCCGAAATCATTTTCCAACGCCAATTCAATTCATTAATCAATCATTTACGACACAAGGATCACAACAACACATTATACCAACTAAACAAGATCAATTCACCTCACTTTCTTCTTCCTAGGCTCACGGCAAACATACAATATACACACACACCCACGGCTTTCTATATACACCAAAGTTACGGGATTCTCGTCTATTCCCAATCCTTAACACATTCATATCAATTCTATAACATTAGAGGGGCAAAATTCTTACCTTTTCTTGAATTTCCGACTTGTCGCAAACGAGGTTCTTGTGCCAAACTAATTATACCCCGTTGAAGAGGGCCTTGAGTACTTCACAACTATGTAGAAATTAAGATTTTTGGATCAACAACAAAGCTTGGGAAATTTTTTTCTCTCCTTTTTCTCAAGCTTGGCCGAGAGCTTCTTTGAGGTGCTTTCTTAATTTTTTTTTTGTTTTGATCTTGATTCTTGATAATTCCAAGAGGCTTAAGTGATATATATCCAAATATAGATCATGTGCATGGCACATGATCATTAAAAAGGGCTTGGGCCTAGCCAATATGGCCGGCCACCCCACTAACTTTGGGCCTCATTTTGTGTTCTAATTTTTTCTTGGCCCAATTCGATAAACGTCCCGTTTTGTAATTCCCGAAACTAATTTCCGAAATTCCAAATTTATCCCCGGCCTTCCCCGATGTCTTAACATTTATGATTCCATAACCAACATAGTCATATTCACCAAAATCAAAATATTTCCTTATAACACACAAATCGTAATTATTTCTCGATTTCCCGTTTTACGAAAACACGGGACATAACAGTCAATCATTTGAATACAACATACTCATATAGAGGGTTTAAGAGTTTGGCCAAGGAACCATGCCTTATGAAAGAAGGGTTAGCCTTACATATCTTTTCGTCGGACTATTATACAATTGTACGCTTCCTTCCAATGCTAGCGTCTATACCTTCATTAATATCATAACAATGGCCATTAGTCAATCACATTATCCACATTATCTAGATTCCTTAATTTGCCTCTAATTCACCCATATTCGTGGTCATAACATCCAACTTCGTCCATTCGTCTAAAGTGTCTAGTTCATGATCTTAGTACCATTTATAATGCATTCATATCACAACACAACAATATTCATGATTCAATTCAAACTATTCCTCAAAATGTCACTATTCATCATTCATGGCCTACTTGACCATATTTTCTACAATCCATGTATTTCAACTCTTCAATACCTTAACCATCTTGTAATAATCATGAATCTTACCTTAGAGGTTGTAGGAACAAGCTTTGGTTAATAATACTCCACTTTGAGCAAAACCCTAGTTTTTCTCCATTTGGATTTCTTGACCTAGATGATCTTTGATGATGTTCTTACTCTTGATTCACCTTGTTTTATGTTGTTGATCCTCAAATATCCTTGAAAACTTGTATAATAAATGTAGAGAGAGGTTTTAGAGAGAAGTGGTGTAATGTTGTAATGAAATAAAACAAGTGTTGGTCCCTTTATTTAATGACTTGCAAAATCTGTGCTGAGATGAACAGTGGTCGTCCATCATGGTTTACGGCCCGTATTGCAGATTAAGGACCGTCCCTCGCGATCGTCTTTAACCATTTCCAGAACCAGAAGCTTTGGCTGCTTGCATGGTGATTTACGACCATGGTTTACGGGCCGTAAATCACTTTACGGTCCGTTCTCCAGGTCGTATTTTACCATTTCTCGGCTGGCAGAAAGTTGAAGCCTTGCATGGCAGTTTACGACCTGCTAGTTTACGGACCGTATACCAGTTTACGGTCCGTCCTATCACTTTACGACCACTGGGCAGTTGCAATTCTGTAACTTCCTATATTTCTTAGACTTCTCATTTTAATCACCCACGTCCATGCACATGCATTGCTCACCTTATATCTCATCTTAATTTAGCCAACTTTCTCATCTCACATCGGATACCTTCGAAATCTTGCATAAGGTCATCAAACGTCGTTTCTTGCTCATGGACATCATGCACTCATACTTATCACTTGTTCGTTCACTTACGTACCAACGGAACAATTTTCCGAGGTGTAACAAGTTGGCATCTTACAGACTTTGAGATGTGGCGTTTTTATCGTACAATAATTGGCTATCATCAAGAAAAGAGAATGTGTCTCCTCCTGTTTGGCAAGAATTTGTAGATGCCTTCATCAGCCACTATTTGCCACCCGAGGTCCGCCGAGCTAGAGCGGATAGATTTTTAAATTTGAAACAAGGAAAAATGAGTGCCCAGGAGTATAGCCTTCAGTTTAATTCATTGGCTAGCTATGCCCCGACTATGGTGGCCGATATGGGAGATAGAGTGCACAGATTTATGAGTGGCTTAGGGCCACATTTGTTCAAGGATTGTTGACGACTTCTGTCATGACCCAACCCCGTAGGCCGTGACTAGTACCCGATCTGGGCACCCAAACACATATATCCAATGCTATCTCAACTGTTATCAAACGCATTCAAGTATAAAGCAGAAGCCGTCAAGGCTATATTTCAAATTTAGAAAATTTCCAGAAAGATTTTGGCAGAGTTTCCTTTGTTTTACAGACTATCCAAAATAACCCTGCGCACAGAAAATACCAACAAAGGCCACACCGGCCAACAAAGCAACATATAAACGTATGCGGACCGGCCGCCGCGGCGAATGGGGTCGCCCCAAACACAACATATACACACATTCGTACAGAAAGACCTTAACCCACAAACATATCTACAGGCCTCTAACAGACATACAGAGTCATATGACGGGACAGGGCCCCGCCGTACCCGGAGTTGCCATACATACAGAATATACAGAAGGCAGAAGATATATATACCAAAAGTACACGCTCCGGACCAAAGGAGCTCTTCAAAATAGCAGAATCTGAGCCCTAGACTGGCAGCGTATCTTCAGGTGCGTCTGTACCTGCGGGCATGTAGCGCAGTCCCCGAAGAACCGGGGGTCAATACGAAGAATGTACCGAGTATGTAAAGCAGAAACATAACAAACATAATCATAGCATGAACCGGAAGCACAGAAATATAACGAACAGAACCATAAATCAAACGGACGGACAGAATCATAATCCCGACAGACGGACAGACAGAATCATTATCCGTCGGACAGACAGAATCATACATAGGTTACAGAAACGTGGTCGCAACTCCTGCCTTTGGCGCCACAACACATAATATTTCAGAATATTTCATATCTTCGAACATCTCCGTCACATAACACATCATATCATAACCACGGTAACCCCGGGGACAGATCACACAACGGGAAACCGGACACATCATACTTCGTAACATATACACGGTAACCGGGGACGGACATATACCGCAGTAACTCGGAACCGGACACATCATACTTCGGAATTCATACTTGGGACCCGGCCCCCGACAAGGGACTCGGCGGCCCATCCGCACGATATAAACCGGTGAAAGGAACCATAGCACATGCACGAACTGATTAATGAGAAACCACATTCTTACAGATCATTATACAGACCCAATCAAACTAAAGTAGGCCAAATGGCGAGTCAAATCAGAGTATTCGGATAGCGTTCATAATATGCGCCTATATCCTGCTTAGGAAGGCACGACGGGTTATTACCAGAATCAGATTTTCAGATGTCAAAGCCATTTTGTAAAACTTATATAAAAAGTAGTCATATCATGATCAGAATAATAGTCCAGATGTTGTCTGAGAAAGTCGGACAGAAACAAAGTAGTTAAAGTTATACAGAAAGTATCGGGCCTTGAGGGCCCACCTCGGACCAACCCGAGGAGACGTACGTAAATTACAGATAGTAGACCTTATGAGGTCGTCCATAATCATTTGGAAGTGTTCCGACTCCGTTTAGGAAAGTTTCGTACAAAAGTTCACTTTAAAGGCATTTTTATAAGGAAATGGTTTCAATCGTACTGAAAGAATTGGAGCAGATTTCCATCTCGAATTCCGAGGAACGGAATCGTATTCAAGGCTCGCGGCCGAGCCTATTACATTCAGAACATGCCTAAGGATAAAGGGGTAGGCTTTACATACCTCGATAGCGCCTTACGCTGGCTTGCCGTCGATTCCAATTTCGTCCAAAATCTAGAAATGGTCAAGTTTACCATTTGTTAGTTTCAAACTTTTCAATAGTCCAACTTAACACATACTTGCCTACCGAAATTTCGGCAGCATTTCCTTTGTATATATGACATCCCCAAAAGTTAAACACAGCCAAACAATCAACACAACCCAACAACAATATTCATAATAACGACAAGTAGCTCAAAATACACAATAGGGCACAATCCGCCAACTTTCCGTCATAACCTAACATTTTCCGTTCCGACCTTACGCTTCGAAACCAAACTTATTATTTTGATATTCATCACCCATCAAAGTCATTATAACACGATGCTGAGGCATATCATACCACTTTCACATGATATACATAAGATATACAAACATACAAACTTTCCATCAAAGCCACAACTTATCCAATTCTCCTAACCTTCAACATACAAGTTCATTATACATTTCCATCTTCCGAATTCATCAACAAAAATCATAATTTGTCTCTTCATACTTTCATTTCCTTTTTTTTACATAAACCATAACAAAGTTGCATGTTTTTCTACAATAACTAAATAACCATTTTTCCATGACAATAAAGATTATTATCTTTCCATTCATTTCACCATAGCACACTTAACATACTAACAAGATTAAATTCATATTCCATCACCACACAACACCACACGGCCACAACCTAATATTTCCAACTTCCACAATTCATTTCACTTTCATTTCTAATACAATTTCTATCATACTACAACTAAATTTCAACATGAATTCAAAGCATCATTGACATGTAACATATACATGCATTCGGCCCATATACATGCAACACACCTACTTGCAAACTTCCATATTTTTACAAGTTCTTCTCATTTCTACATACTACAACATAAATCACACTTCATAGCATAAGAAAATAGATTGATTCTCACCTTTTCCTCAAATTCTTCACTTGTTACAAAAGTTGTCCTCTTGCCAAACTAATCGTGCCAAGTTGTAGAGGACTTTTCACTTAGTAGTTATCTCACAAAGAATGAATTTTTGAATCCAAGATTAGGCTCCACAAATTTTTTCTTTCTTTTCTCTTTTGCTCTCCTTGGAGCCGAAACCTCCTCTATTTTCTTGCTTTGTTTTGTTCTTGTTCCTTCTTGAATATTCTTAAGGGCTTATCCTTAATATAATTAGTCACATGACTAATTCATTAAATGGATATTGGGCCAAAGGCCTCTTGGCCGGTTAGGCTCCCACTTGGGCCTTGATTTTCTTATTTTTTTTTTTAGCCCACAATTGTTGGTTAATTATTGTAATTCATAAGGCAAGTTTCCAAAATTTCAATTTTTGCCCTTGGCCTCCTTTCGTAATTCCATACCAACATACTCATAACCGACACATTCGTGCCAAGCAAGGTCCAAATGTGGCCTTGTCCATTACAAGTCAAATTGTTTCGAATTTTCGAATAAGCAAAAATGTCGGATGTAACATCCTCCCCCCCTTTAAAACATTCGTCCTCGAATGTTAAATTGACCTTATGGGGCGCCATACTACTTCGGGAGGGTTCTCTTTTTAATGGTCCTTCGTGGAATTTCTGACATGGCTTCTTCACCAACATGATGGGGTAATTCTTCACGTCACTGATTCAAATGCCTTCATAATTTATTGTCTCATACCCCACGTAATTACCGGACCATAAGCTACATTCTCGTAACTGGCGGAAGCTTTTCAGACATTCTAATTAACATCACTTCTTGTTACACTTCTGAGTTCCTTAACACATTATCGTAATCCCACTTCATACCAGACACTTCATACCAAACAGATTCAGAACTAGAACCGAACGCGTAGAAGCATATCAGACAGATTCGTAATCGGAGGCAGACGTACTAAACTATAGCGGACAGATTCGTAGTCAAAATCAGATGTATGGGAGTGTATCAGACAGATCTGAGATCAGAGCCAGACATACAGAGATTTATCAGACGGATTCGTAGTCAGAATTAGACATACAGAAATGTATCGGACAGATTCGTATCAGAGTCAGACATACGAAGATGTATCAGACAGACGCGTGATCAAAATCAGACGTACAGAGATGTATCAGACGGATCCATATCCAGAGTCAGACATACAGAGGCGTGTTAGACAGATTCGTAATCAGAGTCAATCGTACGGAGGTATGTCAAACAAAAACGTATTCAGAATCAGACATACAAAGATTTATCCGACGGAAACATAATCGAGTTCAGAAGTATAGAGGCGTAATAGGCAGAGCCTTATCAGAATCAGAGGTGCAGAAGTACAGCAAACAGAGTTTTGATTAGGACCAGACCACTCCTCTTAAGGCTCTAGTGATTTACGAAAACTTCCCGAGCGGTATTGCGCTTCTTCTTTTCGCCCATTTGGTCCGCCTCAGTCCGCGCGACTTCTGTAAGGGCGCTAGCTATTCCACACATCCTCTTTTTCCTTTAGGTTACCCCACATTTCCATTTTCATCTTATACTTGCACTTGTGCAAAACTTTGCATTACTTCCCAGGGGGGTCACCCATCCCAGAATTGCTCTGGCTTGAGCACGCTTAACTCCGAAACTTTCATGTATTTTGACGCGTTAGGGCTAATATAATTTCGTCGATTGCCCCGCACGACCTTTGTCACGAAATTTTAGGGCAGATCGGGGTCTTAGCAAATTTTTCGGAGAATTCTCGTAGCGGGTCCCACCCCGGGCGAAGTCATACAATTACCCTGTTGCCTTTCTGAATCTTCAATATTAACTTTCATACACGTATACCTACGATTACAGACAGTCCACGGATCTAAGTCTCCATCCCACGAATTCCGTCTCCAAATAGTCGGTGAAATCTGATAAAATATTACCGTAAGATGCTCTCCAACCACCAACAGAAGGAAACTAAATTCCGACAAGCATCGCGGAACCTTTTTAGTACTTAATTTACATATTTACCTCTATATTCTTGGAAAAATTTGGGCAGAGGTTCCTCTGTATTTCTTACTATCCGAAACCTGTACACCAGAAATACCAACCATGCCTCACAGGGCCAACACATATACACATATATATACATCATATCATGCCGTCTCATAGCCACACGGGGCTAACAATTACAGATAGAAGTATACAGATGTCGAGGCTTACCTCACATGCCCAACTCAAACAACATCAGAGGCTCTTTCCTGTTTACTTTCATCTGGGATTTCTAGATTTACATTGGCGGTGGGGACATCTCAGTCGCCCTTGCCTTTGGTCACTAGGTCTCTAATCCTTGTAAATCCCCGTCGTCGGCATTGAACAACATTTTACAGATATCATACACACATCAAAAATTCTAGGAAACTTATGTACTCATAACTGATCAATCTCGGGTCTAACCTGGGGAGCTGCCGTGGGAACTGTGTCCCTCATCATCGTCATCTGTCTGGCCCCCACCATTACCTGCATCTGAATCGGAGGAGTATAGGTAGCCCGGCAATTCCTGGTTCACTGATGGCCAGGACAAAGGACTGGAGTAGGGCGTAACACTCTCCGGGGAAGCCTGTCTAACATACTGCTCTACTATAGGAGCTGCTGGCACGTCCTCGGGAACCTCCTCCTCCGGCGTCCCAGAGGAATGCTCTAGTGGCTCAGCATCGGGGTTATCCTCCTCCCTGGGAGTAAGAAACTCTGGAGGTATCATCGCTGGGTCCTCCGAGGGGTCGGTATCATAACTGTCTTCCCTGGGATCCTCTGCTCTGGGGATCAAAAACTCTGGAGGAATTGTCTCTGGATCCTCCGAAGGGTCTGTCTCAATCGAGTAGCTGGGGATCTGCCTACTCGGTCCTGGTGATATCTTAGGGGCTTTCTTAGCACCCCCATCCCCATCATCAGAAGCACTCCTCTTCATTCTTTATCAACCTACAATCACCTGCAGGAAGAGGGTCAAAAACATTTTCCCCAAATACTGACGCTTCTGCTCTTTTGGAGCCTTGCTGTAGATACAGCAATTCGTAAGGGAGAATCATCCTAATCATACAGCTTTATCGCACGATCTAAGAATCCAAAGAAGGGTAACATCCTAGATGCCCTGTAGCCTCCTATTTATAGATGTGGTGCACAACACACCGATAAACAAGACTCTACTAGACACGGCCTGTAGACATACCGAGGACTAACCGCTCTGATACCACTTCTGTCACGACCCAACCCCGTAGGCCGTGACTAGTACCCGATCTGGGCACCCAAACACATATATCCAATGCTATCTCAACTGTTATCAAACGCATTCAAGTATAAAGCAGAAGCCGTCAAGGCTATATTTCAAATTTAGAAAATTTCCAGAAAGATTTTGGCAGAGTTTCCTTTGTTTTACAGACTATCCAAAATAACCCTGCGCACAGAAAATACCAACAAAGGCCACACCGGCCAACAAAGCAACATATAAACGTATGCGGACCGGCCGCCGCGGCAAATGGGGTCGCCCCAAACACAACATATACACACATCCGTACAGAAAGACCCTAACCCACAAACATATCTACAGGCCTCTAACAGACATACAGAGTCATATGACGGGACAGGGCCCCGCCGTACCCGGAGTTGCCATACATACAGAATATACAGAAGGCAGAAGATATATATACCAAAAGTACACGCTCCGGACCAAAGGATCTTTTCAAAATAGCAGAATTTGAGCCCTAGACTGGCGGCGTATCTTCGGGTGCGTCTGTACCTGCGGGCATGTAGCGCATCCCCCGAAGAACCGGGGGTCAGTACGAAGAATGTACCGAGTATGTAAAGCAGAAACATAACAAACATAATCATAGCATGAAACGGAAGCACAGAAATATAACGGACAGAACCATAAATCAAACGGACGGACAGAATCATAATCCCGACAGACGGACAGACAGAATCATTATCCGTCGGACTGACAGAATCATACATAGGGTACAGAAACGTGGTCGCCACTCCTGCCTTTGGCGCCACAACACATAATATTTCAGAAGATTTCATATCTTCGAACATCTCCGTCACATAACACATCATATCATAACCACGGTAACCCCGGGGACAGATCACACAACGGGAAACCGGACACATCATACTTCGTAACATATACACGGTAACCGGGGACGGACATATACCGCAGTACCCCAGAACCGGACACATCATACTTCAGAATTCATACTTGGGACCCGGCCCCCGACAAGGGACTCGGCGGCCCATCCGCACGATATAAACCGGTGAAAGGAACCATAGCACATGCACGAAATGATTAATGAGAAACCACATTCTTACAGATCATTATACAGACCCAATCAAACTGAAGTAGGCCAAATGGCGAGTCAAATCAGAGTATTCGGATAGCGTTCATAATATGCGCCTATATCCTGCTTGGGAAGGCATGACGGGTTATTACCAGAATCAGATTTTCAGATGTCTAAGCCATTTTGTAAAACTTATATAAAAAGTAGTCATGTCATGATCAGAATAATAGTCCAGATGTTGTCTGAGAAAGTCGGACAGAAAAAAAGTAGTTAAAGTTATACAGAAAGTATCGGGCCTTGAGGGCCCACCTCGGGCCAACCCGAGGAGACGTACGTAAATTACAGATAGTAGACCTTATTAGGTCGTCCATAATCATTTGGAAGTGTTCCGACTCCGTTTAGGAAAGTTTCGTACTTTTCACTTTAAAGGCATTTTTATAAGGAAATGGTTTCAATCGTACTGAAAGAATTGGAGCGGATTTCCATCTCAAATTCCGAGGAACGGAATCGTATTCAAGGCTCGCGGCCACAAGAAAAGCATGCACCGGTGGCTCTGTAGCACTCTCCCGTATGGTATCTGCCGCAAAAAGAACACTGAACCCTGGGTGGCCTCATCTGACCAGAACCCCTATCTCTCCGCGAACCTGAAGCCCTGGAGCTCTGGCCTGCTCCTGAATACCCTGGGCTATCGAATCTGCGACCTGCAGGCTGGGGAGGCGCGCTCTGCGCCGGCTGAGATGAGAATCTGCTAGGCTGCTGCGGCTATTGGGGCTGTCTGCCCCGAAAATCTCCAGATGACCTGGCCCTCTTGGGCTGTCTCCGATCCTGGCCCCTGTCAGGCTGGTGTCCTCCTCTGCCCCGATCCTCCATGCCCTGGGCATGGGCCTGGATACGGGCAATGTCCATACCGGGCTGAGCAGCCAATACTAAGCAGCTATCAACAAAATACCGATCCAGCCCCATAATATATCTGTGCATCCGGTCCGCCATAGTAGCCACCACAGTAGGTGCATATCGGGCCAAGGAATCAAAATCCAAACTGTAGTCCCGGATACTGCGGCCCTTCTGCCTCAATAATAAGAATCTATCAGATCTGGCTCGTCACAACTCTGGGGGCAGAAAGTGTCCAAGAAATGCCTGAGAAAAATCGCCCCAAACTGCTGGAGGAGCGCCGTCCCCCCTGGATAGCCCCCATGACTCGTACCAGTTTGCCGCCACATCATATAACTGGTACGAAGCTAACGCGACTGACTCTGTCTCGGAAGCATTAATCAAATCTAGAGTGCATCGCATCTTCCTAATAAACTCCTCAGGATCCTCCTCGGGCTTTGTTCCGAAGAACTCTGGAGGGTTACAAGTCAAAAACTCACGGGCTCTCGAACTATCACGCCTGACTGCCCGGTCACCTCCCAGTCCATGCCCCTGAACCTGCCCTGCCACAAGTCTAGTCAGCAACTGGACTGCCTCCCTCATAGACTGATCCTCAGTGCCTGGCCGTGGAGCTGGAGGCTCAGGTACTGGAACTGCGGGAGCTGGCAGTGGAGCCGTCCCCCGATCTGCAGCTACGGCTGCCCCAATCTCCTCCACGAGTGGCGGTGTAGAAGAACCCTCTGTCTGGGGCAAAGTCTCCGGAGCAATATATACCTGGGCCCTGGTAGTCCTCTGGACCCGGCTAGTCTCTCCTACGGCAACTGACTTGGCCTTTTGGGCCGCTGTCGCCTTTTTTGGACGCATATCTGCAAATATAGCCACTCGTTAGGAAGGGGTCATCCTGATAACACAGCTCTATCGCACGATCTAAGACAGAAAGAAGGGTAGTATCCTAAATGCCCTGTAGCCTCCTGTTTATAGGCGTGGTGCACAACACACCGATAAACAAGACTCTACTAGACACGATCTGTGGACAATCCGAGGACGAACCGCTCTGATACCACTTTTGTCACGACCCAACCCCGTGGGCCGCGACCAGTGCCCGAGCTGGGCACCTATACGTACCCGATACCCCAAATTAGCATATTAACAGAATAATAATATAATAATAATATTAGTGGTCGCTACAGAATTTAGCAGAAAAGCAGACTTGGCACACATAGGCCGATAAGGCCATCACAGAACAGAATATCCCAAACATATGTACAGAACCCACACAGATGTATCCACAGACCTCTACAGAACATATCATAATCATAAGACGGGACAGGGCCCCGTCATACCCTGAACAAAGTACATATCCAGATAGCAGTGACAGACTGTACCAAAAGATGGGCTCTGTAGAAGAGAGCGCCCCAAATAGCAGAAATAGGATCCTAAACGTGTGGATCAGCGAACCTGTCGTCAGTACCTGCGCGGCATGAAAACGCAGCCCCCGAAGAAAGGGGGTCAGTACGAAATATGTACTGAATATGTAAAGCGGAATCACAGAAGACAAATCATAATGGTTACAGAAAATGAGTACAGAATCCAGAGTGTCAAATGCATATTTCCAAAACAGACAGAATGCGTACAGAAACATATGTCATATCATATCATATCCGGTCCCTGACACGGGACTCGGCAGACAGAATGTGGCCACCCTCCCGACGCTGGTGCCACTATACAGAGGAATCAGAAAAAGGGGCGTGGCCCCGTATCATATAATGTCATATCAAAATGGCCATACAGATCAGATCAGAATAGGCGGACATGGCACATCATACTCCACAGACCCATGTACGCGTATACCTGGCCCCTCACATCGGGACGCGGCGAACAATGCAGAGAATTTCGCTTGACAACATATCCTGGCCCGGGCTCAGTGTGGGAAACATTGGGACATCCACGAATGGAGTAGTGAGAGACTAATGCAATTTAAAAATATCATAAATGTCTTCAAAGACTCGATGAAGCGTATCAAAGACAAACCAATCCAATGGAGTCGGACGGAATCATAATAAATGTATTTCGGATATCATAATAAATTACAGAAGTATAACTTTCCCGAAGTCATTCCGAGTGTCAAAATAATTTATAATATTTAACAGAATATTTAAAATAATATTCGTTAAGCGATTAGTAGGGTAATTAAAACATTTCTTTCAAAAATCGCTTAAAAAGGAAGCTTTAACACATTAGGGGCAAAACCGTAAATAGCGGGCCCGCCTTGGGACAAACAAGGCGGCGGGCTCAAATTGTGCCCTCTAAGCATATAGTATCACATAAAAAGGTTATACAAGCATTCTATGACTTTCTGAATAATTTAGAGCAAAATTGCATAATTTCAGAAAAAGCGTATCAAAATGGTTCAATTCTACTGAAGGAAAAACTGAAATTTTGTCTTGCGGATTCCGAGGGCCAAGAGGTCCTTCGAGGCCCGGATCCGACCCTAACACACTAGGGGCATGCCAAGGGAAGAATTGGGGTTGCTTTACATACCTTTCGCGCTCCTTAAGCCTTTCCAAACTCACTTCCCGTTTCGTCTAAAAACTGCAATTGGTCAAGTTTACCAATTGTGAATTATTAATGCCATTATTTCAACTTTAAGCATATTTGGCTACCGAAATTTCGGCAGCACTTCCCCTATACATATGACACCCCGAGAATTCAACTCGGCTATAAATCATCAACAACAACCCAAACGACAACAACAATATCAACAATGAACATTAAAACACAAATATCCTTCAACTAGTCATTTTTCTCACAAGTTGACATAATCTTCAATTCAACCCAACTTTCAACTAAGATCAATAATTTCATATTCAACAACCATCATGATCATCACCATATAGTTCTAGAAACATTTCATATCGTTTTCCTTAAGATATACACTCGATATACATGATATACAATCTTCCGCCAAAATCATAACTTATGCAAAACATCAAATCTTTGGCATACAACTTCATAACAAGTTTCCAACTTCCAAATTCATCAACCATAATCATAATTCACATCTTAACAACTTCATTCCCATAATATCACAAAATTATTCTAAAGTGACATAATCATCTACATTCCAACTTCAACCAAAATTCATTCAACTTTCATTCCCAATATAATTTCCATCATAACCACAACTAGAATGCAACATAAAATTCAACTCATATATGTATACAACATATATACACCCATGGCTACATATATATATACATACCCACTTTGCAAACTTCCTTATTTCCATAATTTCTACTCATTTCCACATACCACAACATAAACAAACCTTCATAACATAAGAAAAAGGAATTGATTCTTACCTTTTTCTACAAACTTCTTCACTTGAACAAGTTGTCAACTTGAAGAAATAAGTGCTCCTTCTTACAAAACAATTACACCAAGTTGTAGAGGACACTTAATTTAGTAGGAATTCAACAAGAAAATAATTTTAGAGGCAAGATTTTGAGGGGTGATTTTTCTATGGCCAAACCCGAAATGCCCTCTTTTTGTTCTTGTTTTTCTCTTGTTTTTCCTCCTATTCTTTCTCTTGAAAGTTCTACGGAATTTGGATGATTAAGTGGTCTTTTATTCATTGACCACATGACTTAATTCCATGGGCTTGGATCCTTTTTATGGACCATGGCCGAATGGCTCCTCACTTGGGCCTGAATTTTGTTTTTCATTTTTTTGGGCCAACTCGGTTGGTCCCGAGTTGGGCCTAGCCCACTGACCTTTCGACCTTAAAACGTTCATATCGCCTTGTACCGACGTCACCTGGGAACCCACGACCTATGGATGGAAAGCTAATTCAATTATCTACAACTTTTATTTCAAGGTATTTTCGAAATTCCAAACTTACAATACAGTTTTTGCCCCCCAAAGTCAGGTCACCCGAAAACGTTTTCTTAAAAATATTCGTTTGGAGGGTTTCCACTTTGATTTGGTCCAAAGGTACTTCATGAGTTGTGTTTAACTTTACATATGTGATTCATATGACTTTTCAGATGTTCCAAAAAAAATCTCGGTATGTGGGCCCCACCCCAGCAGATGCTCCGAGGTTCAAAAATACGGGATATAACACAAACTTTCCATCAAAGCCACAACTTATCCAATTCTCCTAACCTTCAACATACAAGTCCATCTTCCAAATTCATCAACAAAAATCATAATTTGCCTCTTCATACTTTCATTTCCATTTTTTTACATAAACCATAACAAAGTTGCATGTTTTCCTTCAATAACTAAATAACCATTTTTCCTTGACAATAAAGATTATTATCTTTCCATTCATTTCACCATAGCACACTTAACATACTAACAAGATTAAATTCATATTCCATCACCACACAACACCACACGGCCACAACCTAATATTTCCAACTTCCACAATTCATTCCACTTTCATTTCTAATACAATTTCTATCATACTACAACTAAATTTCAACATGAATTCAAAGCATCATTGACATGTAACATATACATGCATTCGGCCCATATACATGCAACACACCTACTTGCAAACTTCCATATTTTTACAAGTTCTTCTCATTTCTACATACTACAACATAAATCACACTTCATAGCATAAGAAAATAGATTGATTCTCACCTTTTCCTCAAATTCTTCACTTGGTACAAAAGTTGTCCTCTTGCCAAACTAATTGTGCCAAGTTGTAGAGGACTTTGCACTTAGTAGTTATCTCACAAAGAATGAATTTTTGAATCCAAGATTAGGCTCCACAATTTTTTTCTTTCTTTTCTCTTTTGCTCTCCTTGGAGCCGAAACCTCCTCTATTTTCTTGCTTTGTTTTGTTCTTGTTCCTTCTTGAATATTCTTAAGGGCTTATCCTTAATATAATTAGTCACATGACTAATTCATTAAATGGATATTGGGCCAAAGGCCTCTTGGCCGGTTGGGCTCCCACTTGGGCCTTGATTTTCTTATTTTTTTTGAGCCCACAATTGTTGGTTAATTATTGTAATTCATAAGGCAAGTTTCCAAAATTCCAATTTTTGCCCTTGGCCTCCTTTCGTAATTCCATACCAACATACTCATAACCGACACATTCGTGCCAAGCAAGGTCCAAATGTGGCCTTGTCCATTACAAGTCAAATTGTTTCGAATTTTCGAATAAGCAAAAATGTCGGATGTAACAACTTCGTTGCAAGATGGGATGGATATTTCCCGTATTCAAGCTCATGCCCAGAATTTAGAAGGACAACTCGCAAAGGGGTGATCATGATATTGATAGAGGGCAAAGTAAGAGGTCCGGATCGATGGGGGCACGAAGTGATTATAGAGGGGGATCAAGCCAGACATATCCCGGACATTCAGACCGGTCGGCGACTAGTGCGCCTCCTCGATTTGCAGGTAGGAGATTTGATCGCTCCTTTTGTCCAAGACAGGGGTCAGAGTTCGAGGGCCTTAGATTCTCAATTTGGGGGAGATTATAGCCAGAGGAGACCCCCAGTACCGCGATGCATCCAGTGCGGTCAACTACATTCTAGACAGTGTCGCCAAGGTTCAGATGCTTGCTATGCCTGTGGCTAGGTTGGGCTCATGATGCGATATTGCCCGTCGATGACTGGTAGAGTTGGGGTTCAGCCCACAGGATCAGCGGCTGGTTCTTCTTCAGTGCGCCCGGTAGTACAAACTCCCCAGATTCCAGTAGATCGAGGTGGAGGTAGAGGGGGAGCATCTACTTCAGGTGCCACTCTGCCCCATATGTGTTACGTATCTTCGAAGAAGGGCTTATTGAATTTGAAACATAAGTACGTTGAGTTATGGTTAAGTAAAACCACTTTGGAATATGAGGAGCAAGCATTATTAAGTATATTTAATGAGGAAGGATGTATATAAGGTATACTAGAAGGTTTTATAAGGAAATGAGTGGAATAAATGGAGTAGTACGACTTTGGAAAAAGGATGGGTGATGTTTTGTCTGAAATTTTTGGTCCAACTTCGCGGACGAATATCTCTTTGCATATGAAGTGTTTTAAGGTGAAACAAAAGCCTAAAATGAAGTTCGTCAAGTCGTGTTTCCAACGCAACAAACCGCTCGTCGATAGGACATTGGTGTAGAGAATTAAGGACGTTACAAGTTCAGCTGACAGAGCAGAAACGCGTGCTAAAGTACCGACCTGCTACAGTAAGATGCTACAATGAACACGACCCAAATTTGACCATTATATAAAGGGTAATAACCAAATTTTCCCACCAGATTTTGCAAGAAATTTCCAGAAATTGAAGAGAGAGAGAGAGGGAAACAAAAAGTGAGCAATTTTCAAGTATCGGAGTAGTGGTTTAGGTCCGGGTAACGCATGGTTGTGATTCTAGTATTGTTTTGCGGTGGATTTTAGTGTGAATATTGAGGATATTGCTGTCTTAAAAAGAAAAAAGGTATGAATCTTTATCTTTTGGCATTATTTAAGGCTTATTTACGGAGATAAAGTCGCTAAACAATCGTGTAGTAAGTTTGTTAGTTATGGAAGTTGGAAAACAGCGTGTGGGCTGTTTTATGGTACATATTGGTGTTGGAAATGATGTTATGGATGTTGGTATTGTTATTGTTGTTGTTGGTTGTTGAATTGAGAATTCGGGCTAGGCATATAAACAGGGGAGGTGCTGCCCGATTTTCGGCAGAATATAGAATAGTATAATTTGAAACTTGGTACAAGTGTGCGATGAAGAGGCTAACGTTAGTATAAATCGTCTTAAATGTAGACTTGCAAGCTCGGACACATAAGCATAGCTACTAGGAAGTTGAACAGATATGTTAAGGCTCGTCCTTTTCTTTCAAAGGCATGATTCCTATGGTATGATTCCATAAGTATTTTCATAACCTCCTTGATTTCAATGCTAGAAATTTATGACTCTTAAAGCTTCTTATGAAGTTAAGAACGAGAATGTTTTTATGAGGATTACGTTGAGGATGATTTTATGCTTAAAGGTCTCAAATATGATTTCAACGATGATATCAAAATATTAAGCTATTTCATGATTTTGTCGATTTATTTCATTGTTGTTCACCTCACCTTATAAATTGTTCCTCCAAGGTGGGATAGAGCGATAGTTTTCATTTGAACACCTATGCATGCCATGAGTATAATATATGTATATGGCTATTTTGCGACATTACAGAGAGTTCTGTTATTTCATTTTGATTATGCACTGCACTCATTTTCATTCTTCATGTATATGTAAGGGACAATTGAAAGGGTGTGTGCTGTGGCCTTTGTTATGTATATATATATATGGCACAGTAGACAGGGGGTGTGTTGTGGCCTTTGTTGTGATATATATATATATATATATATATATATTGATTTCATGCCTTACATGCTCAGTACACTATTCGTACTGACCTCCTTTCTTCGGGGGCTGCCTTTCATGCCCCCAGGTACAGACCCTCAGCTTGGTTACCCTCCGGCTTAGGATTTCTGCCTAGCTGTTTGGAGAGCTCCATTGTCCCGGAGCTTGAGCTGTTTTGGTACAGATCTTCTTATATAGACTTTGTAATACTCCTAGAGGTCTGTAGACATGTGTGGGTTATGTATATGGTTTGGTCAGCTATACAGATGTAGTTCATTTTGGATATTCCCATGTATATTGGCAACCTTGTTGGCTTGTGTATTTTGTTATGTTTGGTTAACTGTGACTCTTCAGGAGACAGGTTCATTCTGATATATGGCATTATGAGTCTACAACATGTTTTATATATTTCCACATTGTCCTTAGTATCAGTCTGATTATATCTAACAGTTCGTATACGAGTGTCCAATTCGGACACTAGTCATGACCCATAGGTTTGGGTCGTGACAGTATGTATGCTTTAGCCAGACGATAGGATCTTGAGTCCTCCCTAGATGTGGTTACAGGTACATTATCAGTACTTTTCCATGATGTGTATGCATTGATAGATCCGGGTTTTACCCTATCTTATATTACACCGTATGTTGTTGGTCATATTGGGTGAAACCCAAACCAATTAAACGTTTTGAGGTATCTACTCCGGTTGGTGATCTTGTGATAGCAAGAGAAATGTATAAAAATTGTGTAATTGGGATATGCGATCGCCATACTAAAGCTGATTTAATTGAGCTGGAAATGTTAGATTTCGATGTGATTATGGGTATGGATTGGTTGGCCTCATGTTATGCTAATGTGGATTGCCGAATGAAAGTAGTTCGATTTCAATTTCCGGGATAGCCCGTGTTTGAATGGAAGGGTAATACAGCCTCACCAAAAGGTAGGTTTATTTCCTACCTTAAGGCAAGGAAGATGATAGCTAAGGGCTAAATTTATCACTTAGTCTGAGTTCATGACACCGAAGCAAAGTCGCCAACTTTCCAGTCCGTTCCGGTAGTGAATGAATTCCCGAGCGTATTTCCAGATGAACTTCCAGGCCTTCCTCCTGAAAGAGAGATTGATTTCGCTATTGATGTGTTGCCGGACACTAAGCCTATTTCTATTCCTCCTTACCGAATGGCTCCGGCAGAAATTGAAAGAATTAAAGGCACAGTTGAAAGATTTGCTTGAGAAGGGGTTTATTAGATCCAGTTCATCACCGTGGGGAGCACCAGTCCTATTCGTGAGAAAGAAAGATGGTTCCCTACGAATGTGTATCGATTATAGGCAGTTGAACAAGGTGACTATAAAGAACAAATATCCTCTCCCAAGGATTGATGATTTGTTTGATCAACTACAAGGTGCCAAGTGGTTTCCAAAATAGACTTGAGGTCAGGTTATCACCACGTGAGAGTTAAAGAAAAAGATATTCCCAAGACAGCTTTCAGAACGAGATATGGCCATTATGAATTCCGGGTGATGTCGTTTGGGTTGACTAATGCTTCGGCAGTGTTCATGAATTTGATGAATAACGTATTCTGGCCTCCCTTGGATTTATTCGTAATAGTGTTTATTGATGACATTCTGGTATACTCTCGTAAAGAATTAGAACATGCTGACCATTTACGTATTGTTCTTGGCATTCTTCGAATGCGAGAATTGTACGCAAAATTTTCAAAGTGCGAGTTTTGGCAGAATTCTATGACATTTTTGGGCCATGTTATTTCAGATGATGGCATCCGAGTTGATACTCAGAAAATTGAAGCTGTGAAGACTTGACCAAGGCCTACGATTCCTACAGAAGTCCGTAGTTTTCTGGGATTGGTAGGGTATTATACAAGGTTCGTAGAAGGATTTTCCTCTATTTCAGCCCCATTGACGAAGTTAAACCAAAAGTCAATTATATTTTAGTGGAATGATGCTTGTGAACGCAGTTTTCAAGAGTTGAAGGACAGATTAACCTCAGCCCCAGTCTTGACACTCCCAGAAGGGCCAGATGGCTATGTTGTATACTGTGATGCTTCCGGTGTTGGGTTAGGATGTGTGTTAATGCAGCACGGTAATGTTACACCTCGGGAATTCCCTCGTGAATGTACAGTGAATAGACTAACGAAGAATACGAGTGTATGATGTTTTAATAAGAAGGGAACGACGTTTGACGACCCTAAGTAAGATTTCAAAGGCAATTGCAATGAATGGTAGGTTATGCTCCACAATGACTAATTATAGGTTTTGGAAATGTGAAAAGTTCCAGGTTTGCATTCTGGCCAGTTGGTCGTAAAATGAAATACGGACCGTAAAGTGGTATACGGTCCGTAAACTACCATGTCGTATTTCAGCTTCCAAAAACTTCAACTTTCTGTCAAATGCTGGAATTGTTAAAGACGACTTGGAATACGGACCGTAAACTGAAATACGGCCCGTAAACTGAGTCGTAAACCACCATGTCCTCAGCCTGACTTTATGTTTCTGTCATCCTTAAATACGACCACGAAATACGGTCCGTAAACTGGAATACGGACCGTAAACTGTGTTTACGGCCACTGTGTACTTTTGACGACTGCTCATTTAAGATCAGATTTTGGGTTATTAATAAGAGACCAAGTTCATTATTTCATTTCCACATGACACCCACTTCTCTCTAAAACCACTCTCTACATTTATTCCACAAGGATTCAAGCATTATTAGTGAATAACAACATAAACTAAGTGAATCAAGTATAAGAAAACCCATTAAGGATCATGCAAGTCAAGAAATCTCACTGGAGATAAACTAGGGTTTTGCTCAAGTGGAGTATTATCAACCAAGGCTTGTTCCTACGACATCTAAGGTAAGATTTATGATGTTTCTATGTTGTTTAAGGTATTTAAGAGTTGAAATACTTGGATTGTAGATAGGTATGGAAAAATGGGTCATGAATGTGCAATAGTGCCATTTCGAGAAATAGTTTGAATTGAGTTATGACTCTTGATGTATTGTAATGTAAATGTGTTATAAATGATGTTGAGAACATGAGATGAGCAATGTACGTGAATGGACATTGTCGTGCGTTATGGCCATGGATATGGATGATTGAAAAGTGAGTCTAGGATATGGATAATGTGGATGAATAATGACTATTGTTGTAGTATTGTGAATGTATTGTTGACGTTTGAGAGTTGAAATACACTATAGAGGAATGTCTTATAAATAGAGGAGACGTTGCCCGATTTTCTCTAGTTTAGTCATGTATGCTAGCTATCGATTCTAATGATAGTATGACTTTAATGAAGGTAGAAGTGTGAGCTTCGGAGGAGAATGTGCAAGTGGTAAATAGTTGAACGGAAAGGTATGTAAGGCTAACCCTTCTTTCATAAGGCATGGTTCTTTGGCCAAATATCTAAATCTTCTATGAGACTATGATATCCTTCAAATGATTTTTTCACGACCCAGCCCCGTGGTGCATGACTAGTGCCCGAGCTGGACACCCATATGTATACCTGTTAGACCTAACCAGACTAACACTATAGACAACATAGGAATCGACATAGACCCAAAAGTCCTCAACGTCACATATCAAGATAATTTGTCCCCTGCGAAGTCTCAACCAATCACAACGAAATCAAATACACAAGCCGACGAGGCTGCCACTATATATCATTATAATACGCAAGCCGACAAGGCTGCCACTACGTATCGATAACATATGCAAGCCGGCAAGGCTGCCACAACCAACAGAAACATCCACAATAACTATATAGACATAGCTGATCATAATCTATATACAACTCACACACATGTCTACAGACCTCTAAGAGTACTAACAGTTAAATATGACGGAACAGGGCCCCGTCGTACCCCTGGACAACCATAGATAAATACATCAGAAGATCTGTACCAAAAGTCTAAACTCCGGAACAACGGAGCTCTCCAAGACAGCTGAGCAGTAGTCCTATGCTGAAGGGTCACCAAACCGCCTATCTGTATCTGCGGGTATGAAACGCAGCCCCCCGAAGAAAGGGGGTCAGTACAGAATATGTACTGAGTATATAAAGCATAAGAACATCAAGTACAGATGAATCATGAAAACCAGCTTCAATAATAGAATGCATCTGTGGTTAACATCTGAGAATATCTACATAACACTATATGACGGAAACTGACTCTACGGCGTATGATAGGCATAGATTATAATATAACTGATAGTGTTGTGGAACGTACAGCCCGATCCATATACAATATAATAGTGCCGAGGAACGTACGGCCCGATCTATATATAATATAATATGTTAGTGCCGAGGAATGTATGGCCCGATTCAAATATAATATAATATATATAAATGGATGTAAAACTCGGAAAAGGATACTCTGAACCCCTCTTGTGACATAAGAAGCTAATATGAAAAGTCTCTGGGAGTTATTGACATAAAACATAGGAGGCCAACAATACAATTATCTCTACACTATCTAAGAACAGAGTCTTTGGAACTTGCTTGCTCACTGTGTTCGTTCATATGATAAGGATCATGCCAAAAAAAAAAAGGATAACTTTACATACCTTTGGCGCTTATTCCGTGACTCGATATGTATACACTGCCCAAAATATCTCAACCTATATTAAGACGTCAAGACTATGGTTAAGCCACGAAAAGGCATAAAACGTACTTCAACGTTAGCAGCTTATTTCAAGACAATTGGGCAGCACTTCCTCTATGTCGCTCAATTTCCTCACATTTATGCCAACTTTACCACAACTAACATAGCAAAAACCAAAGCACGTCTAAGTTATCGCATTAAGGACTAGTCGAAACAAGATCCAAAGATACTCCAAAACAGCCCACAATTATAACAACACAATACGAGCCTTAACTATATTTAGTCCTCCAATTTCACAAGAAAAAAACGCATATTCCTACTTATAACTATATTTCCATTCCTTTCCCCACAACCAAATCATTCCCGAATACAATACAATTATAACCTTAAGCATCAAATTCTCTCACTTTCATCACACGATCATTGACAACCATAATGACAACAACATCAAAATAAATTTATCATTTTTAAGTTAGAACAACCCCTCCCATACACGGCCAAAACAGAAACTTTAGCATCATCACACACAACTCTTTACATCCAATTCCACATTTACAAATTTTATACAAAATCCAAACCACCTCTAAAACATGTTAGAGAGAATTAAATCTTACCTTAACAAGCTTGCCTCCTTAATGTTGCTAATAACTTGGATGTTTACAACACCTTAGCAATTTAAATTTTTCCTCCATCAAGCCTCAAGCTTCGGCTAGAGCAGCCATGGCCGAACCCTCTCTTCCCTTAGCTCAACTTCGCCTCTTTCTCAAGTTAATTTAGTTGAAGTTGGAAATGTTGTAAATGACTATTCTTAGTCATCAAATATCATTTATAGTGAGTCTAATACTCCTACACGTGCCCACCAATATGACTCATCCATTTGATTATATTTTATTTATTTTATTTTATTTTATATTTTTTTAGAGAATCGGGTGGGGCCCAGTCAAGGTGTAATTAGCTTAATTAATTATTAATCCCCGCTTAATAATCTAATAATGGTTAGTTAATCCCTAATCTCCAATAATATTTCTACACGAAATAAAATTTATAAGCAATTCGTGTACTAATTAAAATTGAAAATTAAAAGTTCTTATTTCATGTCCGAAAATAATACCGTCTTTAACTTAAGTCGATTAACTTGTGAATAATTTGACGTATAAAAATACGGGGTATAACATCTTTCCCACCTTTAGAACATTCGTCCTCGAATGTTAAACTGGTCCTAAACTCCCAATACTTTCTCAAGTGTTCTCTTATTTAATTATGCCCTTCACATACCTCTTCCATTGGTCGATTCGCTATAATTCACTATAACGCATTCCATGCCTCTACATAGTCATTCCTGTAATATTTCCTCTTTCTGTTGCTTCTCGAGGTAATAACTCCACGTCATTGCCTTTACTCTCCTCTTTACTTCGCAGTCGGTTGTCAGTTGTATTGCGGGCTCTTCCGCTGAAATCTTACTCTCTCCCTTGTGCGCTTAGTCTTAACTCGACTCCTTCTTCTCCTATAGTTACTCCCTTAAGATATCGTTCCCTTCATCTTACCTCTTAATCTTTAAATAAGATTTTTATAACGCACAGACGTCCCTCGTCGGTTCATTAGACTTTAATATCCCTAGAGTATTGCATGCCTCTGGTAACCTGTATACCCTTCGCAGGTTCTACGAGTAAAACGAAATTTCCCAGAGGGTAACATTTTTCTACTCCAATATCCTTGCTTTATTCTGCTATTACAGTCCGTATTCTGGAATCCTCAGCATCATGTGTCTCTTTCTGACTTTCTTTTAAAGGTTTTTAACCATCACTTGCTTTTAGTTCTTGATCTCGATCTTTAGGGTTGGCTATCAAATAGTGTTAGGGTTCCCTCATATTATAACTTCACTGTCATCCAATAACTCGCTTGTTCTGATTGTCTCGGTTAAATCATTTTTGTAATTTCCCTTAACCTACTTGTAACATCTTAGGCATATTATCTCATGTCGTTTCTTTATCTTTACTTTAAACTCTTCTATTGCCCAGTTACTTAAATTCGCTCTTAGTTCTTCTATCACACATCATATTGCAATCTTTAAAAGAGTATGTCTAGGTGCTCAAATCAGCCCGAGAAATACCTTAGCATCGTCTCACTAGTCTTCATGCTTTACCTTGCATTCTCCTCTTGTATCTTACAGTTGGGGTCGGGGTAAATCTTTGGCTCAACCATGGTCATGTCCTATTTGCCCTCAGAACTAATTCTATCTCGGGAATTTGGTTCAAACCACCTTACGACTTTCCTTAATGTATCCAAAATATCATAATCACGTTGTTAGTGCTGAATCCTTATTCTTCTTATCAAGTACTCACTTGGTCTCATTCTTAGCACACAAATATTCGTAGGTTGCATAACTATTCTTGTATAACTTGTATAAAGTGTATTTAATCTTAGTCAGAGTCTTCCCTTTTCCTGGTCCATTCCGCTGTACATATCCGTACTAAAACTCATTCATAGCCTTTCTTGTCATACTCCTTTCCTTTCCCATCTCTTTTGCTACTTATGTGTCACAATGTCATTAGCCAATAACTCCGTTGCAAACTTTTTAACCTCTAATCCAGTATAGTCTTGCTATCTTTTATTATAACTTTTTAAGTTACTCGTTACCATTCTCTTGTCGCATTCTCCCTTTTTATAAGCATATACTTTCTAATGTCATATTATCCAAGGTCCTTACAAATAATTCTCAGCACTGTCTCAAATATCATCTTGACTACTATTCGTTTATCGCTGGCTTTTAGATCTTGCCAACTTGTTTCAGCATAGGATCTTACTTGAAGTTTGAGTATCCATATTTGATATACTAAAGTGTTAATTGTTTCCATTTGTACTTACTTTGCTTTCACCCCCTTCCCCCCTTTGGGGTCGCACTTATACCATATCCATGTCTTTTCTTTATCATTTATAACTTTGATTCCCCACGTACGAAACCTCGACCAAATCATGAAGCGATGAGAACTCTCGATATATAGTACAAAATCTTATCTAATGGTTGGTACTCGAGTAATGCAATTAACGTAGCGATTTATCCAAAGCCACATTCCATTTATTCCGATCAGTAATTAGCTAGTGCTTATAGTCGTTTCAAATTCTCAATTAGGTAGCACTTATATTCTGATGATAAATGTCCCAAGCTTTCCTATAACACTATCTTTATCCCAATGGATATCATCTGTTTCTTCTAATAAATTCACAATACATCAGTTGATTCGCAAATCCACAATCCTTGTCCTTTAAGGATTTCACTATTTCCGAGGTGAAGTCACATACACGCAGTACTCCTTTATGCCTCATGCTCTTTCACCCTTATTGTATACCCAACGCTAACTTCTAACTTACTCAAAATCATATCAAATTCGTCTTAATAGTGGTCTTGTCTTATCACCTTCTCGTCGTACTACACCTTATGTTTGTAGCTATATATTTCCCTTTTATCCCATACTCATACTCAATTAATTACGTCTGTCTTGAGTGCTTCCTTTAGTGTTCCTTTCATTTCTCCAGTCTATGTCCATTTTTTATTTTGTGCACGAGGAATCTCATATTACCCCTGTATCCTTCGGAAAACACTACTTCTACATAACCCCTTTCTCACTTTCAAGGTATATTTTGTTCATCCCTATTTGTTCTTGTCATACCAGTCATTTTTGGCACTCATTCTGTCTCGTTGCTCATCTTTCTTTAGTTCAGTCTTTCACAATTCTGTCGCTTATATTACTCGTTTTCTTAGCTATACACGTAATACACATCGCTACACTGTAATCCCACTCTCTTTCTTCTTATCTTCTTCTTTCAATTAACTCCTTCTCTTCCTGTGCTCGCTTTCACTTTCGTTACCACTTGATCTCTATTCTGAACTTTTCCTATAGAACTTTGTAAGTCCCCCTTTTTTTTTCTTTTTTTTTGTTCTATATTTGCTTTTCCGTTTCACACTAATCACATCATATCCTTCAGTTACTTCCTCGCTAGGCTTTACTCATTTCTATAACAGTCCTTATGGTATTCAGATTACATCCTGTTCGTAATCAATCCTATAACGTAACACTTCTTAACCTTATTCACGATTCTTACTATGTTTTAATTACACTCTGTGGACTAGGTGTACTTAACCCTTCACCATTTTGATCAATCTTATCCTTAATGCCTCACAAGCTGTCTTATCAATACATTCATATTCGTCACAATTCTTCCTCCTCCGTACTCTTGTCTCAATCATACCAATACTCCATTTAACTATAAACTCGTCGTAATTTATCCTTACTTATCAGTTCACTCGATACCTCAATAAAACGTTCTGTTAAAATTTGCCACATTTTCTAAACCATCTCTTAGTGTCGCAAGCCCTTCCAAATTATCCTAGCATCTCATCAACAACACGTGAAACAAATGATCTAAGACAGCCCACAAGTTTGGGTTTTCCTTCTACAAATTCCATCTCCAGTTAGTTGATTAAGAACTAATAAACTCAAGGACATAAAGATATGATGAAAGTTTACCTCAAGAACACCAGAACGCTCCAACTCCAAGATTACGCCACCATGAAGCATTCTCCAGAACCACCACAGGAAGAAGAACTAGAATATAACACGCACCACGGGACTTCTAATGCTTGATTCACATAGTTTACCTTCAGATTTGTTCTCGGGTCACGAACGAACTATTTAGTTCACAAACTACTTGCTGTATGCTTTGTACACTTCAAATAAAAGTGAAACTTAATTGCTGGACGTTTTTGCTCGTCAACATGAGCTTTTTCTAAGGTAAAATGTGGTTGAAAAATATTCTGGTCCGTTCAAATGAATTCCAAACTTTGCTGCTCATATTTGCTTCTTCGAAATCAATTTTCCCAAATAAGAATAATGCCTCTTACAGATGATATGGAGGGTATCTATTAAAGCTTTAATCCAACATGATAAACTTACCTTATCGATATCGACCTTTCAAGACATATTACGAACTTATATCTCATTCCCTTTTTATTTCTAGGAAAATTTTGGAAGGGTTTCCTCTGTATTTCTTACTTATCCCAAAACCTGCACGCAAGAAATACCATCAATGCCTCACAGGGCCAACATATATACGTATATATCATATCATATCACAGCCACACAAGGCTCCCAATTTCAAGTAAAAATATAAAGATGTCGAAACTTACCTCACATATCACACCTCGAGACGTACCTGATCCTTTAACGATCTGCCCTGTTATACCTTCCTATCTACCTTCCCTTTCATTCTTCAACTTTACATTTCAATCATACATCAATATTCTTACCTTATCTGACATGCATCCTTCGCGCCGTTGCTTACCTGTGTACTTTGTAACTTCCAGTATTATCAGTCATTTTCTTCTGTCGATGTCGTCCTTCAGCTGAAATCAAGGGTTAGTATAAGGAATTTCATTTCTTATGGCTGGGCTCTATCGCACGATCTTAGATATGAAAGAAAGGTAACATCCTAAATGTCCTGTAGCTTCCTGTTTATAGATGTGGTGCACAACACACCGATAAACAAGACTCTACTAGACAAGGTCTGTAGACACTCCGAGGATGAACTGCTCTGATACCACTTTTGTCACGACCCAGCACCGTGGGCCATGACTAGTGCCCGAGCTGAACACCCATATGTATACCTGTTAGACCTAACCAGACTGACACTATAGATAACATAGGAATCGACATAGACCCAAAAGTCCTCAACGTCACATATCAAGATAATTTGTCCCCTGCGGAGTCTCAACCAATCACAACTAAATCAAATACGCAAGCCGACGAGGCTGCCACAATATATCATTATAATACGCAAGCCGACAAGCCTGCCACTACGTATCGATAACATATGCAAGCCGGCGAGGCTTCCACAACCAACAGAAACATCCACAACAACCATATAGACACAGCTGATCATAATCTATATACAACCCACACACATGTCTACAGACCTCTAAGAGTACTAACAGTGAAATATGATGGGACAGGGCCCCGTCGTACCCCTGGAAAACCATATATAAATGCATTAGAAGATCTGTACCAAAAGTCTAAACTCCGGAACAACGGAGCTCTCCAAGACAGCTGAGCAGGAGTCCTATGCTGAAGGGTCACCAAATCGCCTATCTGTATCTACGGGTATGAAACGCAGCCCCCCGAAGAAAGGGGGTCTGTACGGAATATGTACTGAGTATATAAAGCACAAGAACATCAAGTACAGATGAATCATGAAAACCAGCCTCAATAATAGTCTGTGGTTAACATTTGAGAATATTTGCATAACACTATATGACGGAAACTGACTCTACGGCGTATGATAGGAATAGATTATAATATAACTGATAGTGCTGTGGAACGTACAGCCCGATCCATATACAATATAATAGTGCCGAGGAACGTACTACCCGATCCATAAATATAATAGTTAATGCCGAGGAACATACGGCCCGATCCTTAAATATAATATGTTAGTACCGAGGAACGTACGGCCCGATCCATAAATATAATATGTTAGTGCCGAGGAACGTACTGCCCGATCCATATATAATATAATATGTTAGTGCCGAGGAACATACGACCCAATCCATAAATATAATATATTAGTGCCGAGGAACGTACGGCCCGATCCATATATAATATAATATGTTAGTGCTGAGGAACGTACGGCCCGATCCATATATAATATAATATATTAGTGCCGAGGAACGTACGACCCGATCCATATATAATATAATATATATTTCATGTCTGAAAATAATCCCGTCTTTAACTTAAGTCGATTAACTTGCGAATAATTCGACGTATAGAAATACGGGGTATAACAGATTTGATATTCCGATCTAGTAAGCTCACGATTCGTGATACGCCACGATTGTACTAAATCCCTCGTATGCCTATAAAGATAAATGTGATGAATCACGATAATAGTAATAACAATGTTGATGAAGATTATCATAATGATGTAAATAGTAAAGATGCTTTTGAGCTATTATGTATATGTGTCTATGTATAACTATTATGGAACCCCGAGCTAATGAGGCCGGGTAAGATATGTAAATAAGTATGTATACGATTACGTAAAGCGCGCACACCTCTGCAGATGGTACGGATAACCCTGAAGCCTTGGTAGGGCTAGGTAGATGTAACCCTGAAGCCTTGGTAGGGCCAGGTAAGAGTAACCTTGATCCTTGGTTAGCCAAGTATGTATGAAACACCGATCCTGCATGGTTGAGTATGCTATATAAATGCTATGTATATGATATGATTATGTATATGATATGGTTACGAGTATGAATACGAATATGATACGATATGAATGTGAATAAAGGTATGTATATTAATACGAGTACAAATACGGAACGGAAAGATCCTATGCACGGCAAGTAGGTGCCTATGACGATGATATTACTATCTCCCATCTTGTGCTATTTCTCATGTTGCTTATTATGCTTCTATATTGATATTGATCATGCTTTACATACTCATTACATTCTTCGTACTGACGTCCTTTTGTTTGTGGATGCTGCGTCATGCCCGCGGGTGCACAGGGAGACAGTCTCGATCCATAGCGGTATTCTTAAAGACTACCTAGCAGAGCTCCATTTCATTCGGAGCCATATCTTTTGGGTACTTATTCTTTTGTGTACATAATTATGGGCATAGCGGGGTCCTATCCCGCTTATGTGATATGTTATACTGTTCTTAAAGGCTCGTAGACATGTGTATGTGGTTAGAGATGTCTGGCCTTGTCGGCCAATATTTTGTATATCATTTTGATAGCCTTGTCAGCTCATGTACACTGACGTGGTATAGATGCCAACCGTGATATGAAAGCATTGTCGTCCGATGGGACAAGCATGCATGATGAATAGAAATGTATGTTTAATTATGTGGCTCACCTAGATGTAAGTATAAGTGTAAGCCAAGGAGTTCCCGGTGGGCTAGCACCGGGCGCTCGTCGCGGCCCCCTAGACGGGTCGTCACAAAAGTGGTATCAGAGCAGTTCAGTCCTAGGGTGTGTCTACGAGCCGTGTCTAGTAGAGTCTTGGTTATGGGTGTGTTGCGCGCCACACTTATAAACAAGAAGCTGCGGACATTTTAGGAATAAATGATCTTCTTTCTTCATAAGAATCGTGCGATAGAGCTCTGGTATAAGAAATTCTTGTCCCTTAGTCGTGTGTTATGTTTTTCAGAAATGCCTGTAAAGAGAAAGGCTACAGCAGCCCAAAAGGGCAAGACGGTGGCAGAAAAACGGGTTGAAAGAGCACCGCCACCGGTAGTAGAGGAAAGTGAGTCCCAGAGTGTGGCTCAATCCCAGTCCTTCCGTTCAGTACCTTTATTAGAGGAGCGTGAGGGAGCCTCAGCCCCAGCCCCAGCACCTCCATCTCCCCCACCAGATGATTCAGGCCAAGATGTGAAGGAGGCCATACATTTGCTTACCCAGTTGGTTGCTTCTTAGACTCAGCGGCAAAGTACAGAGCAAGGTGACAGAGCTGTAAGTACAAGGGCCCGTGACTTCATCACTTTGAACCCTCCATAATTCTTTGGGTCAAAGCCAGAGGAGGACCCTCAGGGCTTATTTGATGGTATGTTGAGGACGCTTCGATTGAGACATGCTTCGGACACCGAGTCGGTGGAGTTAGCGTCGTATAGATTGAGAGATGTCTCGATCCAAAGGTATACGGTTTGGATGGCTTTACGGGGAGCCAATGCACCTCCCCCGGTTTGGCATGAGTTTGTTGATGCTTTCCTCCGACACTATATGCCACCAGAAGTTCGGCGAGCTAGGACCGATAAATTCTTAAATTTGAGGCAAGGTAACATGAGTGCTCTAGAGTATAGCCTCCACTTTAATTCTTTGGCTAGGTATGCTTTGGCCATGGTAGCGGATATGGGTGACCGAGTGCACCGATTTGTAAAAGGCCTAGGGCCACATTTGATGGATAGATGTTTGACCGCGTCCCTTCAGGATAATATGGATATCGCACGTATTCAGGCTCATGCTCAGAACTTAGAAGAAAGTTTACAACAGTACAGAAGTGAACGCGAGCAGGATAGGGGTCATAGCAAGAGGGCTAGATCTTCAGGTCCGATGAGTGAGTTTAGAGGCGGGCACAGGCAGCAGATGTCCAGGCACTCAGGCTATTCTATGACTGGTGCGCCTCTATGGTTTTCAGGCCAGATATTCGACAGATCTACTCGTTCCGGGCCGAGTCATAGTTATTCGGGGTCTCAGTTTAGAGATGATTCGGGCCAGGCAAGCCCACCCGTACTACGATGTTCCCAGTATGGGAAGTTGTATTGGGGTCGATGCCGAATGGGCTCAGATGTTTTGCTATTCATGTGATCGACCAGGCAATATTATGTGTGATTTCCCCTCAATTCATGGTAGAGGTAGGACCCAGCCTTCAGGGCCAGTAGCTGGGTCTTCAGCATCTGTATGACCTATGGGGCCAGGTTCACATGCGCCAGTCAGCCATGGTAGAGGCAGAGGGAGAGTTCCCAGTTCTAGAGGTCCTCAGCACCGTGTTTATGCTTTGGCTGGACGCCAAGATTTTGAGTCTTCTCCTGACATGGTCACAGGTATATTGTCGATATTCTCTCATGATGTAAATGCTTTGATTGATCCGGGCTCCACATTGTCATATGTTACTCCATATATTGCGGGTCGTGACAAAAGTACGGGTCGATTTAGAGTCGAGCAGGAGTCGATTAAACCTTTTGAGGTGTCTACACCCGTTGGTGAATCGGTAATAGCTAGCCGAGTATATAGAATTGTGTAATTGTGATTTGTGATTTGTGATCGTCGTACCATGATTGATTTGCATGAGCTAGAAATGGTGGATTTTGATGTTATTATGGGCATGGATTTGTTGGCTTCTTGTTATGCCAATGTTGATTTTAGAATGAAAATGGTTCGTTTCCAATTTCGGGGAGAACCAGTCCTAGAATGGAAAGGAAATACGGCGTCACCAAAAGGTAGGTTTATTTCCTATCTAAAGGCAAGGAAAATGATCACTAAAGGATGTATCTATCATCTAGTTCGGGTTGAAGATGTAGAAGCTGAATCACCGACTCTTCAGACAGTTCCTGTAGTAAACGAATTTCCGGATGTGTTCCCGGATGAGCTTCCAGGCCTTCCTCCTGAGCGGGAGATTGATTTTGCAATTGATGTTTTGCCGGGCACCAAGCCCATATCTATTCCTGCTTATAGAATGGCTCCCGCAGAATTGAAAGAGTTGAAGGACTTGCTTGAGAAAGGCTTTATTAGGCCTAGTTCATCCCCGTGGGGAGCACCCGTATTGTTTGTCCGAAAGAAAGATGGCTCCTTGAGAATGTGCATTGATTACCGACAATTGAATAAGGTGACAATTAAGAACAAGTATCCTCTTCTGAGGATTGATGACTTATTTGATCAATTGCAAGGTGCCAAATGGTTTTCAAAGATTGACTTGAGGTCCGGGTATCATCAAGTGAGAGTTAGGGAGAAAGATATCCCTACGATAGCCTTCAGAACAAGATATGGTCATTTTTTAGTTCTGGGTGATGTCATATGGGCTAACTAATGCGTCAGCGGCATTTATGGATCTGAGGAATAATGTGTTCAGGCCTTTTCTGGATTTATTTGTGATCGTATTTATCGACGACATCTTGGTATATTCTAGATCCGAGGCAGAGCATGCGAATCATTTGCGTACTGTCCTCGGAGTCCTTTGAACTTGAGAGTTGTTCGCAAAGTTTTCCAAATGCGAGTTTTGGTTGAACTCAGTGGCATATCTGGGGCATATTATGGCAGCCAATGGTATTCGAGTGGATAGTCAAAAGATTGAGACCGTGAAGACTTGGCCAAGGCCCACAACTCCTACGGAGGTTCGTAGCTTTCTGGGCTTAGCAGGTTATTACAGGAGATTTGTTGAAGGTTTTTCTTCTATTTCTGCACCACTCACAAAGTTGACCCAGAAATCGGCAAGGTTTCAATGGACAGATGCTTGAAAAGTAGATTGACTTCAACCCCAGTCTTGACATTTCCAGAGGGATTGGAAGGATATGTTGTTTATTGCGATGCTTCAGGTGTTGGGCTAGGTTGTGTATTGATGCAACATGGTAAGGTGATTGCATATGCTTCAAGGCAATTATGGAAACATGAGCGAAATTATCCAACCCATGATTTATAATTGGCCGTAGTGGTTCATGCGTTAAAGATATGGAGACATTATTTATATGGTGTCCACGTGGATATTTATATAGATCATAAGAGTCTACAGTATATCTTCAAGCAAAAAGAGCTGAATTTACAGCAACGACGATGGTTGGAATTGCTAAAAGATTATGATGCTGATATCTTGTATCACCCAGGAAAGGCAAATGTTGTAGCTGATGCTCTTAAATTCATTCAACTTTCATTTCCAATGTGAATCCCACTATAACGACCCGAGAGGAGAGAACTGACTCGTGAGCACCAGCAGTTAGCTAGCCTAGGAGTTCGAGTAGTGGACTCAGGTAGCAGGGGGACTACTATCCAGAATTCAGCAGCCTTATAGCTAGTGACAGAAGTGAAACAGCGACAATATGAAGATCCCATGCTAATGCATTACAGAGATACACTCCTTCAGAAAGAGGAGTCATCATTTGATATCACAGGAGGCGGAGTTCTCCGATGCCGAGGCAGAGTATGCATTCCTGATGTGGCAGGATTACGCCACCAGATATTGAGGGAAGCTCATTGCTCCTGTGTCACACCCTAACCTTATTAGGGTGTGATGGGCACCCGACCCCATATACGGAGCCGAGCGAACCCTCGGACTCTGATTTCATACATATTCTTTTCAAATTTCCAGATCAAATCACACGAAGCATACAATAGGACTTTCAAAACAAAGACTGAGAACAGACGTCATCTTAAGCGGCCTACATGTTTGCATATATATTGTGGATAGACTCACCAAGTCAGCTCATTTCTTACCAGTCAGAACGACACATGTGGCATAAGATTATGCAAAGCTTTATCTTAAAGAGATAGTAAGACTCCATGGTGTTCCAGTAGCTATTATCTCAGACAGAGGAACTCAGTTTACAGCCAATTTTTGGAAGTCTTTCCAAGAGGGTCTACGGACCCAAGTGAGCCTTAGTACGACATTTCACCCGCAGACCGATGGACAAGCCGAGCGTACCATTCAGACTCTTGAAGATATGTTGCGGGCATGTATGATAGATTTTGGAGGAAATTGGGATGACCATTTGCCATGTCACGACCCAGCTGGGGGCCGCGAAGGGTACCCAGGGCTAACCACCGAGCACCGCTCGTGCTATCATTTCCTTAACCCATTTAACAATCATTCATCGATTCCCTACTAACTTTTAAAAGGATCTGGTTTCCATTACAGAATATGGTGCTCTAATACAAGAAAATATTTCAATATACGTATACACATACATACTACCCACGTCGTGGAACCACATAAACCACATCGACTATCTACGAGCCTCTATTGGATGACATATACCAATATACACAAAAGGATCAACCGAATAGCACCTCCGGAATAATGTAGTGCTCCTGTAAATCTACAGATGGCTCCTATGGATCTGCACCGTCTCCCTGTCTACCTGTGGGCATGAGCACAACATCCAAAAAGAAAAGGATGTCAGTACGAGCATTGTACTGAGTATGTAAGGCATGCATCAAGAAAATAAAGGAGAGAATAAGAAAATAAAGTGAATACAAGTGTTATATCCCATGTTTTCACACACTTGGAAAATTTGAAATAATTTTGGTTTGCAAGAAATAAGGTCATATGTTGATTTGAATTTATATATGTGTGTTCTTCATGAAAAATATTGGTGTGGAAATATGGAATGAGGCCAAGGGCAAAACTGGAATTTTGGAAATTAGTTTCGGGAATTACAAAATAAGAATTTTGACCAATTGGGCTCAAAAATAAAATGAAAAATTAAGGCCCAATGCTTAAGGGGTGGCCGGCCAACACTAGGCCCAACCCATGGTTTAATAAATTTCCATGTGCCTAATTAATTATAAATGGTCATTATCTATTAGAAACTTCAACAAACAAAGGAAGAAGAGAAAGAAGAAAAACAAGAGCAACAACATAAGGGCCATTCAGCCTTGCCATAGAAAAATCACCCCCAAAAATCTTGTCTCAAAAATTATTTTCTTGTTGAATTCCTACTAATTCAAGGTCCCTCTACAACTTGGTGTAGTTGTTTTGGAAGGTTGAGCATTAATTTCCTCAATCTCACACTTTGGACAAGTGAAGAAGATATAAGAAAAAGGTAAGAATTAATCCCTTATTATTATGTTATGATGGTTTGTTTGTGTTGTAGCATGTAGAAATGAGTAGAAAATATGGAAATATGGAAGTTTGCAAAGTGGGTAAACAAATGTAGGTGTAGCCGTGTATGTACATTGTTGTATGTATAATAGGAGTTGAATTTTATGTTGTGTTCTAGTTGTGGTTATAGTGGGATTCACATTGGAAATGAAAGTTGAATGAATTTAGTTGAGGTTAGTAATGTGGTGTTTGGCCGTGTGATATGGAGTTGGTGGAATGGAAATGAATTAAGTTTGTTTAGTGTGTTAGTTGTGTTGTTGTGATCCTTGCAATGTAAATGAAGGTAAAATGATGTAAGTTTGCATTGAAATGGAATATAGAAGCTCATGTCGTTTTCGTATTATTTTATGACATTATGGAAATTAAGTTGTTAAGGTGCAAGCTATGATGATCGTTGATGAACTTAGAAGATGGAAACATGTTAGGAATAAGTATGTTAATGATTTGAAGATTTGGATGAATTATGGCTTTGGTGGAAAGTTTGTATATTTTGTATATCTTGGGTATATATTATAGAAATGATATGAAATGCTTCCGAATGGCATTGCAATGATTTTGATTAGTAATGAATGTGAGTATGATGGTGTTGATTTGAAAATTTGGAGTCGGAATGGAAGCTATTGCATTATGTTAAGAAGAAGACTAGTTGTGTAGTATATTGTGCTTTGTTGTGATTGTTGATGTTGTTGTTGGGTTGTTGTTGATTGTTTTGGCCGAGTTGTATTCTCGGGGACGCTATATGTATAGGGGAGATGCTGCCCAAATTTTTGTAGAAAAGTGTTAATTTAAGATTAAGGTCCTAAAGTCTTATGGCTAACATTTGGTAAATGTGACCATTTGTAGATTTTGAACGAAACGGGAATTGAAATTGGAAAGGCGTAAAGAGCATATAAGGTATGTAAAGCTATCCCGATTCTTCTTTTGGCATGTCCTAGGTGTACTAGGATCGGATTTGAGCCTCGGAAAATATTCTGTCCATCGAGATTCGCGTTTGAAATTGTCATTTTTTTTATTCAATGGAATTGAACCTTTTGGTATGCTTTGTTGAAAGATTTAGGTAAACTTTCACAAATTGTTTAGAAAGTTATGAAATGTCCCTAGGACCTCTATAGGCGACCCCATAAGTTTAAAATACGTAATTTGAGCCCACCGCTTCGTTTGTCCCGAGGTGGGCCCACTATTTCCGATTTTACCCTTTTGTGTTTATGACTTGTCTTCGAGCGGCTTTAAAGGAAACGTTTTAACTACTCCTCTATCTATTATTTAAAAATTGTTTTAAATATTCCGTTAAGTCTTATAAATTGTTTTGGATTATGGAAACGATCTCAGAAAGATTATGCCTCCGTAAACTATTATGACATCCGAAATTCACTTACTATGATTCCGTCCGATTTCATTGCTTTGATTTTCCATTCGATATGCCTCATTCAGTCTCTGGAAATATATATGGTATCTTATTGCATTTAGTTTCTCACTACTCCATTCGTGAATGCCTCAATGTTTCCCACATTGAGCCCGGGCCAGGATATGTTCTCAAGCTACTTCCACTGCATTGTTCGCCGTGCCTCGATGTGAGGGGGCAGGTATACATGTACATGGGTTGTGGAGTATGCTGTGCCATGTACACTATTTTGATATGATATGATCTGATATGGCCATCGGATATGATATGCTATGTTATGGGGTTATCCCCTATTCTGATCCTTATGTGTTGTGGCACCAGCGTCGGGTGGTGACCACGTTCTGTCTACCGAGTCCCTTGGCGGGGGCCGGATATGATATGGCATATGTTTCTGTACACACTTCTTATATTTTGGAAATATGCATTTGATATTTTGGATTTTGCATTCTTTTTCTGTTCGTTCTGTTTCCGATTATGACTTTATCTCTGTACTTCCGGCTTTACATATTCAGTACTGACCCCCTTTCTTCGGGGGCTGCATTTTCATGCCGCGCAGGTACTGACGACAGGTTTGCTGATCCGCCCGCTTAGGATCTTATTCCGCTATTTTGGAGCGCTCTTTTTATCCAGAGCATATATTTTGGTACAGTCTTCTGCTATTGTACATATGTATATTATTCAGGGGTACGACGGGGCCCTGTCCCGTCTTATGATTCTGTTTTGTTCTGTAGAGGTCTGTAGACATGCATGTGGGTTCTGTATATGTTTTTGGGTTGTTATGATCTGTGATGGCCTTATCGGCTTCCACGTGCTATATCTGTGCATATGCGATATCTAGTAACGCCAAATTGACTCTTATATTGATATATTCTGCTAATATGCTAGTTTGAGGGTTATTGGGTACGTTTGGGTGTCCAGCACGGACACTAGTCACGGCCTACGGGGTTAGGTCGTGACAACAAGAAGATAACCAGTAACTGCTTGCCTCTTAAGGCGGATTTATGCATGCATGCCCATAAACATCATATCGTGTATTGCTGCTGAACGTGCAGCCCGATCCATATATCATCATGTATTAATATAATGCCGTGGAACGTACGGCCCGATCCATCGCCCTTATATGCCGCGTCCGGGATGAGATCATAATATGCCAGCTGATCAGGTAACTATGCGTTTATAGCGCCTCACCTTTCCCCATATCCCCTGTATACATATACATATTATTTACTTATATAATATACGTAGCATGCATGAGAGCCCAAGGAAAGGCTATGGCTCTATCGGAGTGACGTAAGGTCGGTAATCTCCGATTATATTATGGATTAATCATGATCGTCAAGTCTCACCTTGAAGGAACAATTATTATGAGGTGGTACTATCAATGAAGAATACATTTATGAATAATAACATCAAGGGGAAACATAGAATAGGGTCATAATCTTTTAAGAAGTCAATCCATATATTTTTGGAATCTTAAAGAAAATGTAGTCATCATCCATGGATAAAATCGAGAAGTCAATAGATGGCTCAACATTCTTATGTCGTCTTTGAAATCGTAAACTTGGAACCTTTAAACATAAAATCGTTCTCATCATAATGATATTCTCATTTTTGACATCATCGGTGCCATGGAAGAACATATCCATCATTTTTATCATAAGAGCTCACACAATCACAAACTTTGGTTTGGAAAATACGAATATTTTGGAAAACACTTATGGATTATCAGGAAGGAAATCATACCTTGGAATCTTAGGCTTTCTAACTTTTGGTAACAAGGAAAATATAGAAACATTTATGAAATCATAACTTAGGGATAATGCCTTTGAAAGAAAGGGACGAGCCTTAACATACCTTGGACGTTTACCATTCTTATCCCTTGTTCGTTTCCCTTATGATGCACTCGTGTATACCTTCAAGAGAGTTCATGCCGTCGTTAGTTTAGCAATTAGAAGAACAGACTTCTATTTCTCAGGAAAATTGGCCAGCATTTCCTTTGTTTCTACTACGTTTCACATATTTTATTTCAGCTCCCAAACATTCACAACAATAATCACAATATGGAAACCAACAATCATCGTTTATATACATTTAGCAAAATCCACCAATTTCCTCCAATTACTCCACATTTAGTGGTTTTAGCCTATCATCAAATCTCCTTATACGTCACACTTATCCCATGGTCTAAATGTTATTTATAATGTATTCATGATCACACCATATCAACATTCATGATTTCCATCCAACTACCATTCAATTGTGACACCACTAATCCTTTTAAAAACTCATTTTCCATGTTTTTCTACAATCCAAGCATCTTAGCTTTCCAATACCTTAAACAACATAGTAAAATCATGAAACATACCTTAGATAATGGTGGAATAAGCTTTGAATGGAATTATTCCTCTTGCACCAAAGTTTCACTTTGCCTCCTTAGGGTTTTCTTGAAGAAGATGAATCCTACTTGAGTTTCATATGCTTTGCTCCATGGATTTTATGTTGTTGATCATCAATTCCCCTTGAATTTTTCTTATGGATTAATGTTAGAGTATTCTCTAGAGGTTTATTAAAGTGGAGAGTGGGAATGAAATGAAAATAAAATGAAAAGTGGCCCTTATATTTAAAATTGAAATCTAGCCGAGGGACTTTATACGGACCAACATACGGTCCGTATAATTTTTACTAACCGTATGTTGGACCGTACATTTGGTCCAGAATGTTATCTTCGTCTTGTCCAATTATACGGTCCAACATACGGCCAGTATAATTTATACGGACCGTAAGTTTGGCCGTATAATGCCAACTGAAGCGACTTCCGTTCTCGTTGACTCGTTTGTTCTCCGATCCTTATGGAACCTGCTTAATACTTGTTTAGCACTTCAATACCAATCTTAGGGACGTTATAGCATGTTCTTAAACCATTGTTCTGCTATCACAGAATCGTTACTCATTATTCTCACCCGATACACAACATATGGTTTGCTTTTCCTTAATAACTTTCTTTCCTCATCTCGGATGTCTTTGAGAATCTTTATTAGGGCCATTTATATCATTTCTTGCTTGTCAGAACATCGCATATGTTATGTCCTTCGCTCACCCATTAAATGTGCATGTACGGAGAATTTTCAAGGTGTAACATGCCACTCATCGAATTTGCTTACAATAACAGTTATCATTCTAGCATCCAAATGGCACCATAAGAAGCTTTATATGGGCGAAAGTGTAGATCCCCAATTGGGTGGTTCGAAAGAGGAGAGGCCAGACTGATAGGGCCAGACTTGGTCCAGCAAGCCATAGGGAAAGTCAAGCTCATACAAGATCAGTTATTAGCAGCCCAAAGTCGTCAATGGTATTCTTGAAAGTGCCACCGATGAAATGTGTAATCGCCGAAGAGACTTAGAGTTCCAAGTGAAAGATTGGGTATTCTTGAAAGTGCCACCGATGAAATGTGTAATGAGATTTGGTAAAAAGGGGAAGCTTAGTCCCCGGTACATTGGACCTTATGAGATTGTGCGCAAAGTTGGCAAAGTGGCCTACGAATTAGATCTACCTCCGGATTTGGAGACAGTTCACCCAGTTTTCCATGTCTCGATGCTTCGAAAATGTGTTGGAGATCCTACTAGGATCGTGCCAATAAGCAATGTGCAAGTGACAGAAAAGTTGACTTATGAAGAAGTGCCCATTGCCATACTAGATAGGCAAGTACAGAGGCTTAGAAATAAAGAAGTGGCCTCAGTTAAGGTTTTATGGAGAAGCAGTAAACGAGAAGAAATGACATGGGAAGCGGAAGAAAGTATGCGATCCAGATACCCTCATTTATTTCAGCCCTTGGGAGAGATTCAAGATGAAACATCAGCAGTATGAGGTATGTATGATTTACTTTTCATGATTTTGGTCGTGTGTGGCCATAGATATGTTGATATTGTGACGTAGCCCTGTGAGGCGATAATATTTTGGGTTATTGTGACAGGTTGGTAGTGCCATATTATAGGGGAAACTCTGGCGAAATTTCTATAGAATCCCCGAAGACTTTAACATTCGAGGACGAATTTTCTTATGGGGGGGAGAATGTTACACCTCGGGAATTCCCCCGTGAACGTACAGTGAATAGACTAACGAAGAATACGAGTGTATGATGTTTTAATAAGAAGGGAACGACGTTTGACGACCCTAAGTAAGATTTCAAAGGCAATTGCAATGAAAGGTAGGTTATGCTCCACAATGACTAATTTTAGGTTTTGGAAATGTGAAAAGTTGCAGGTTTGCATTCTGGGCAGTTGGTCGTAAAATGAAATACGAACCGTTAAGTGGTATACGGTCCGTAAACTAACATGTCGTATTTCAGCTTCCAAAAACTTCAACTTTTTGTCAAATGCTGGAATGGTTAAAGACGACTTGGAATACGGACCGTAAACTGAAATATGACCCGTAAACTAAGTCGTAAACCACCATGTCCTCATCCTGACTTTCTGTTTCTGTCATCCTTAAATACGACCACGAAATACGGTCCGTAAACTGGAATACGGACCGTAAACTGTGTTTACGACCACTGTGCACTTTCGAAGACTGTTCATTTAAGATCAGATTTTGGGTTGTTAATAAGAGACCAAGTTCATTATTTCATTTCCACATGACACCCCCTTCTCTCTAAAACCTCTCTCTACATTTATTCCACAAGGATTCAAGGATTATTAGTGAACAACAACATAAACTAAGTGAATCGAGTATAAGAAGACCCATTAAGGATCATGCAAGTCAAGAAATCTCATTGGACATAAACTAGGGTTTTGCTCAAGTGGAGTATTATCAACCAAGGCTTGTTCCTACGACATCTAAGATAATATTTATGATGTTTCTATTTTGTTTAAGGTATTTAAGAGTTGAAATACTTGGATTGTAGAGAGGTACGGCAAAATGGGTCATGAATGTGGAATAGTGCCATTTTGAGAAATAGTTTGAATTGAGTTATGAGTCTTGATGTATTTTAATGTAAATGTGTTATAAATGATGTTGAGAACATGAGATGAGAAATGTACGTGAATGGACATAGTCGTGCGTTATGGCCATGGATATGGATGATTGAAAAGTGAGTCTAGGATATGGATAATGTAGATGAATAATGACTATTGTTGTAGTATTGTGAATGTATTGTTGACGTTTGAGAGTTGAAATACACTATAGAGGAATGTCGTATAAATAGAGGAGACATGCCCGATTTTCTCTAGTTTAGTCATGTATGCTAGCGATCGATTCTAATGATAGTATGACTTTAATGAAGGTAGAAACGTGAGCTTCGGAGGAGAATGTGCAAGTGGTAAATAGTTGAACGCAAAGGTATGTAAGGCTAACCCTTCTTTCATAAGGCATGGTTCTTTGGCCAAATATCTAAATCTTCTGTGAGACTATGATATCCTTCAAATGATTTGATCTTCCGAGCTAGTAAGCTCATGATTCGTGATACGCCACGATTGTACTAAATCCCTCGTATGACGAGTAAGCCTATAAAGATAAATGTGATGAATCACGATAATAGTAATAACGATGTTGATGACGATTATGATAATGATATAAATAGTAAACATGCTTATGAGCTATTATATATATGTGTCTATGTATGACCATTATGGAACCCCGAGCTTATGAGGCCGGGTAAGATATGTAAACAAGTATGTATACGATTACGTAATGCACGCACACCTCTGCAGATGGTACGGATAACCCCGAAGCCTTCGTAGGGACAAGTAGATGTAACCCTGAAGCCTTGGTAGGGCCAGGTATGAGTAACCTTGAGCCTTGGTTGGCCAAGTATGTATGAAACACCGATCCTGCATGGTCGGGTATGCTATATAAATGCTATGTATATGATATGATTATGTATATGATATGGTTACGAGTATGAATATGAATATGATACGATATGGATGTGAATAAAGGTATGTATATGAATACGAGTACAAATACGAAACGGAAAGATCCTTTGCACGGCAAGTAAGTGCCTATGACGATGATATTACTATCTCCCATCTTGTGCTATTTCTCATGTTGCTTATTATGCTTCTATATTGATATTGATCATGCTTTACATACTCAGTACATTCTTCGTACTGACGTCCTTTTGTTTGTGGATGCTACGTCATGCCCGCAGGTGCACAAGGAGACATGCTGGATCCATAGCGGTATTCTCAGAGACTACCTAGCAGAGCTCCATTTCATTCGGAGCCATAGATTTTGGGTACTTATTCTTTTGTGTACATTATTATGGGCATAGCAGGGTCCTGTCCCGCTTATGTGATATGTTATACTCTTCTTAGAGGCTCGTAGACATGTGTATGTTGTTAGAGATGTCTGGCCTTGTCGGCCTATATTTTGTATATCATTTTGATAGCCTTGTCGGCTCATGTACATTGACATGGTACAGATGCCAACCGTGATATGAAAGCATTGTCGTCCGATGGGACTAGCATGAATGATGAATAGAAATGTATGTTTAATTATGTGGCTCACCTAGATGTAAGTATAAGTGTAAGACAAGGGGTGCCCGGTGGGCTAGCACCGGCCGCTCGTCGCGGCCCCCTAGACGGGTCGTGACAAGTAAAGTCATTGCTTATGCTTCGAGACAGCTGCAGAAACATGAAAGGAACTACCCAACTCATGATCTTGAATTGGCTGCAGTTGTTCATCATTAAAAATGTGGAGACATTACTTGTATGGCATGCATGTTGACATCTATACAGATCACAAGAGTCTTCAATACATTTTCAAACAAAAGGAGTTAAATCTGCGGCAGAGGCGGTGGTTAGAATTATTGAAGGATTATGATGTGAGCATTTTATACCACCCTGGAAAGGCAAATGTAGTAGCTGATGCGCTTAGCCGCCAATCAACGGGCAGCCTATGCGAAGTTCCTCCGAAAAAGAAAGAATTAATTCATGAGCTCCACCAACTAGCTAATCTTGGAGTACGTCTAATTGATTCAGTTAGTGCAAGAATTGGCATTAATAATCCCACAGTTTCGTCCTTGAATATGGAAGTAAAAGAGCGTCAATATGAAGATCCTCATTTGTTCCATCACAGAGACACATTTCATGAAAAAGAGGAGTCACCATTTGAAACTTCTATGGATGGAATTCTTAGATACCGAGGAAAGCTATGTGTGCCGAATGTTCCAGAATTGCGCCGTCGAATTCTAGAAGAAGCTCATTATTCTCGGTATTCTATTCACCCAGGTGCAACAATGATGTATCATGATTTCAAGTTGATATATTGGTGGGATGGCATGAAGAGAGACATAGCAGAATTTGTAGCTCAATGCCCAAATTGCCAGCAAGTGAAAATCAAACATCAAAAGCCAGGAGGATTTTTGCAAGCAATGGAAATCCCTACTTGGAAATGGGAAGTGATCAACATGAACTTTATGGTGGGGTTACCCCGTTCCAGAGGCAAGTATGATTCTATATGGGTGATCATGGACAGACTCACGAAAGCAGCTCATTTTCTTCCGGTCAGGACCACATACTCAGCCGAAGATTATGCAAGGTTGTATCTCAAAGAAATTATGTGACTCCATGGTATTCCGATATCCATTATCACAGATAGAGGACAGCAATTTACAACCATGTTTTGGAAATCCTTCCAAGAAGGTCTAGGTACTCAAGTAAAGCTCATCACGACATTCCATCTGTAAACTGATTGGCAAGCCGAACGTACTATTTAGACCTTTGAAGATATGCTACGGGCATGAGTACTAGATTTCAGTGGTAGTTGGGATGACCACTTGCCTCTAATCAAGTTTGCATACAACAATAGCTACCATTCCAGTATCCAAATGGCTCCGTATGAAGCTCTATATGGAAGGAAGTGTAGATCCCCGATTGGATAGTTTGTGTTACACCACGGAAAATTTTCCGTTGGTACGCAAGTGAATGAACTAGTGAGGAGTACGAGTATATGATATTTCCATGAGTATGAAATGACATGGATGACCCTAAGTAAGATTCCAAAGGCGATTGCAATAAGAGATAGGTTATGCTCCATGATGACAAACTATAGATTCTAAAAATGTGGAAAGTTGCAGATTTGCACTTTGGCCAGTTGAACGTAAAATGAAATACGGACCGTAAAGTAGTATACGGCCCGTAAACTGCCATGTCGTATTTTGACTTCCAAAACTTCAATTTTTTGTCAAATGTCCAAATGGTTAAATACGACTTGGAATACGGACCGTAAATTGAAATACGTCCCGTAAACTGCGATCGTAAATCACCATGATCCCCAGCATACTTTCTGGTTTTGTGATGCTTAAATACGCCCACAGAATATGGACCGTAAACTTGAATACTGCCCGTAAACTGGGTTTACGACCACTGTGCACTTTCGACGACTGTTCATTTCAGATTAGATTTTGGGTTATTAAAAAGGGGACCACGTTTATTATTTCATTTCATTTCACTTCTACATGACACCCCTTCTCTCTAAAACATCTCTCTACATAAATTGCACAAGAATTCAAGGATATTTGGTGATCAACAACATAAACTAAGTGAATCAAGTATAAGAAAACCCATTAAGGATCATACAAGTCAAGAAATCTCATTGGAGATAAACTAGGGTTTTGCTCAAGTGGAGTATTATCAACCAAGGCTTGTCCTACGACATATAAGGTATGATTCGTGATATTTATATGTTGTTTAAGGTACTTAAGAGTCGAAATACTTGGATTGTAGAAAGGTATGGCAAAATGGGTCATGAATGTGGAATAGTGCCATTTTGAGAAATAGTTTGAATTGAGTTATGAGACTTGATTTATTGTGATGTAAATGTGTTATAAATGATGTTGAGAACATGAGATGAGCAATGTACATGAGTGGACATAATCGTGGGATATGATCGTGGGTATGGATGATTGAAAGTAAGTCTAGAGATATGGGTAGTATGAATGAATATTGACTATTGTTATGGTATTGTGAATGTATTATTAACGTTTGGGAGTTGATATACGATATGGAGGAATGTCGTATAAATAGAGGAGACGCTGCATGATTTTCTCTAGCTTTAGTCATATATGCTAGCTATCGATTCTAATGATAGTATGACTTTAACGAAGATAGAAACGCTAGCATTGGAGGAGAACGCGCAACTGTAAAATAGTTGAACGGAAAAGGTATGTAAGGCTAACCTTTCTTTCATAAGGCATGGTTCTTTGGCCAAATATCTAAATCTTCTATGAGACTATGATATCCTTCAAATGATTTGATCTTTTGAGCTAGTAAGCTCACGATTCGTGATACGCCACGATTGTACTAAATCCCTCGTATGACGAGTAAGCCTATAGAGATAAATGTGATGAATGACGATAATAGTGATAATGATGTTGATGACGATTATGATAATGATATAAATAGTAAAAATGCTTATGAGCTATTATGTATATGTGTCTATGTATGACTATTATGGAACCCCGAGCTTATGAGGCCGGGTAAGATATGTAAATAAGTATGTATATGATTACATAATGCGCGCACACCTCTGCAGATGGTACGGATAACCCTGACGCCTTGGTAGGGCCAGGTAAATGTGACCCTAAAGCCTTGGTAGGGCCAGGTATGAGTAACCTTGAGCCTTGGTTGGCTAAGTTTGTATGAAACACCAATGCTCTATGGTCGGGTATGCTATGTAAATACTATGTATATGATATGATGATGTATATGATATAGAAATGAGTATGAATATGAATATGATACGATATGAATGTGAATAAGGATATGTATACGAATACGGGTACTAATATCAAACGGATACGATTATGGATACGGATATTGATGTATGAGCACAAATACGCATTTGAATGGAAAGTTCCTATGAAAGGCAAGTAAGTGCCCATGACGATGATATTACCATCTCCCATCTTGTGCTACTTTTCATGATGTTCATTATGCTTCTATATTGATATTGATCATGCTTTACATACTCAGTACATTCTTTGTACTGACGTCCTTTTGTTTGTGGACGCTGCGTCATGCCCGCATGTGTACAGGTAGACAGGCTTGATCCATAGCTACATTCTCAGAGACTACATTGCAGGGCTCCACTTTATTCGGAGCTATAACTTTTGGGTACTTATTCTTTTGTGTACATAGTTATGGGCATAGCGGGGTCCTGTCCCGCTTATGTGAGATGTTATACTCTTCTTAGAGGCTCGTAGACATGTTAATATGGTTAGATGTATCTGGCCTTGTCGGCCTATATTTTGTATGTTATTTTGCTAGGCTTGACGGCTCATGTATATTGACGTGGTATAGATGCCAACCACGATATGAAAACATTGTCGTCCAATGGGACTAGCATGAATGGTGATTAGAAATGTATGTTTAATTATATGGCCCACCTAAATGTAAGTGAAGTGTAAGCCAAGGGGTGCCCGGGGTGGGTTAGCACCGGGCGCTCGTCGCGGCCCTCTAGACGGATCGTGACAAAAGTGGTATCAGAGCAGTTCAGTCCTAGGGTGTGTCTACGAGCCGTGTCTAGTAGAGTCTTGGTTATGGGTGTGTTGCGCGGCACACTTATAAACAATAAGTTGCGGACATTATAGGAATGAATGACCTTCTTTCTTCATAAGAATCGTGCGATAGAGCTGTGATATAAGAAATTCTCATCCCTTAATCGTGTGTTGTGTATTTCAGAAATGCCTGTAAAGAGAAAGGCTACAGCAGCCCAAAAGGGCAAGACGGTAGCAGAGTAGCGGGCTGAAAAAGCACCGCCACTGGTAGTAGAGGGAAGTGAGTCCCAGAGTGCGGCTCAATCTCAATCCTCCCGTTCAGTACCTATATTAGAGGAGCATGAGGGAGCCTCATCCCCCGCTTCAGCACCTCCAGCTCCTCTACCGGATGCTTCGGGCCAAGATGTAAAAGAGACCATACACTTGCTTACTCAGTTGGTTGCTGCTCAGACTCAGCGGCAAAATACAGGGCAAGGTGACAAGGCTGTTAGTGCAAGAGCCCGTGACTTCATTACTTTGAACCCTCCGGAATTCTTTGGGTCAAAGCCAGAGGAGGACCCTCAGGACTTCATTCATGGTATGTTGAGGACGCTTCGATTGATACATGCTTCGGACACCGAGTCGGTGGAGCTAGCATCGTATAGATTGAGAGATGTCTCGATCCAATGGCACACAGTTTGGATGGCTTCATGGGGAGACAATGCGCCTCCCCTAGTATGGCAAGAGTTTGTTGATGCTTTCCTTCGACACTATATGCCTCCAGAAGTTCGGCGACCTAGGGCCGATAAATTCTTGAATTTGAGGCAAGGTAGCATGAGTGCTCTAGAGTATAGTCTCCACTTAAATTCTTTGGTTAGGTATTCTTCGGCCATGGTAGCGGACATGGGTGACCCGGTACACCGATTTGTGAAAGTCCTAGGGCTGAATTTGATGGATAGGTGTTTGACTACATCCCTTCAGGACAATATGAATATTGCACGCATTCATGCTCATGCTCAGAACTTAGAAGAAAGTTTACAACAGCAGAGAAGTGAACGTGAGCAGGATAGGGGTCATAGCAAGAGGGCTAGATCTTCAGGCCCGATGAGTGAGTTCAGAGGTGGGCACAGACAGCAGATTTCCAGGCACTCAGGCTATTCTATGACTAGTCGACCTCCACGGTTTTCAGGCCAGAGATTCAATAGACCTCCTTGTTCCAGGCTGAGTCAAACCTATTCAGGATCTCAGTTTAGAGATGATGCGGGTCAGGCAAGGCCACCCGAACCACGATGTTCCCAGTGTGGAAAGCTGCATTGTGGTCGATGCCGAATGGGTTCAGATGTTTGCTATTCATGTAGTCGACCAGGCCATATTATGCGTGATTGCCCCTCAGTTCATGGTAGAGGTAGGACCCAGCCTTCAGGGTCGGTAGCCGGACCTTCAGCATCTTTACGCCCTATGGGGCCAGGTTCACATGCACCAGTCAGCCATGGTAGAGGCAGAGGGAGAGTTCCCAGTTCTAGCGGTCCTCAGCACCGTATTTATGCTTTGGCTGGACGCCAAGATCTCGAGTCTTCCCCTGATGTGGTTACAGGTATATTATCGGTATTTTCTCATGATGTATATGCTTTGATTGATCTGGGCTCCACATTGTCATATGTTACTCCGTATGTTACAGGTCGATTTATAGTCGAGCCGGAATCGATTAAACCTTTTGAGGTGTCTACAACCGTTAGTGAATCGGTAATAGCTGGATGAGTATATAGAAATTGCGTAATTGTGATTTGTGATAGTCGTACCATGATTGATTTTCATGAGCTAGAAATGGTGGATTTTGATGTTATTATAGGCATTGATTGGTTGACTTCTTGTTATGCCAATGTTGATTGTAGAATGAAAATGGTTCGTTTCCAATTTCCGGGAGAACTAGTCTTAGAATGGAAAAGGAATACGGCGTCACCAAAAGGTAGGTTTATTTCCTATCTAACTGCAAGGAAAATGATCACAAAAGGCTGCATTTACCATCTAGTCCGGGTTCAAGATATAGAAGCTGGATTGCCGACTCTTCAGTCAGTTCCCGTAGTAAATGAATTTCCGGATCTGTTCCCGGAAGAGCTTCCAGACCTTTCTCCCGAACGGGAGATTGATTTTTCCATTGATGTGCTGCCAGGCACTAAGCCCATATCTATTCCTCCTTATAGAATGGCTCCCGCAGAATTGAAAGAGTTGAAGGAGCAATTGAAGGACTTGCTTGAAAAAGGCTTTATTAGGCCTAGTTCATCCCCGTGGGGAGCACCCGTATTGTTTGTCCAAAAGAAAGATGGCTCCTTAAGAATGTGCATTGATTATCGGCAGTTGAATAAGGTGACGATTAAGAACAAGTATCCTCTTCTGAGGATTGACGATTTATTTGATCAATTGCAAGGTGCCAGATGGTTTTCAAAGATTGATTTGAGGTCCGGGTATCATCAAGTGACAGTTAGGGAGAAAGATATCCCTAAGACAGCCTTCAGAACAAGATATGGTCATTTTGAGTTCCGGGTAATGTCAATTGGGCTGACTAACGCACCGGCGGCATTTATGGATTTGATGAACAATGTGTTCAGGCCTTTCCTAGATCTGTTTGTGATTGTATTCATCTACAACATCTTGGTGTATTCTAGATCTGAGGCAGAACATGCGGATCATTTTCGTACTATCCTTGGAGTTGTTCGAACTCGAGAGTTGTTTGCATAGTTTTCCAAATGCGAGTTTTGGCTGAACTCAGTGGCATTTCTGGGGCATATTGTTGTAGCAGATGGTATTCGAGTAGACAGTCAAAAGATTGAGGCTGTGAAGACTTGGCCAAGGCCCACGACTCCTACGGAGGTTCGTAGCTTTCTGGGCTTAGCAGGTTACTACAGGAGATTCGTCGAAGGTTTTTCTTCTATTTCTACACCACTCACAAAGTTGACCCAGAAATCAGTAAAGTTTCAATGGATAGATGGTTGTGAGCGTAGCTTCGAATAGTTGAAAAGTAGATTGACTTCCGCCCCAGTCTTGACACTTCAGAGGGATTGGAAGGATATGTTATTTATTGCGATACTTCAGGTGTTGGGCTAGGCTGTGTATTGATGCAACATGATAAGGTGATTGCACATGCTTCAAGGCAATTACGGAAACATGAGCCAAATTATCCAACCCATGATTTAGAATTGGCCGCAATGGTTCATGCGTTAAATATATGGAGACATTATTTATATGGTGTCCATGTGGATATTTATACAGATCATAAGAGTCTTCAGTATATCTTCAAACAGAAAGAGTTGAATTTGCGGCAACGACGATGGTTAGAATTGCTAAAAGATTATGACGTTGATATCTTGTCTCACCCCGGAAAGGCAAATGTTGTGGCCAATTCTTTTAACCGCAGATCTATGGGAAGTTTGTGTGATGTGCGACCAGAGAAGAGAGAAATGGCTCGTGAGCTCCAGCAGCTAGCTAGCCTAGGAGTTCGAGTAGTGGACTCAGGTGGCAGGGGAGCTACTATCCAGAATGCAGTAGTCTCGTCGCTAGTAGCAGAAGTGAAAGAGCGACAATTTGAAGATTCCATGCTAGTGCAGTACAGAGATACACTTCCTCAGAAAGAGGAGTCATCATTTGAGCTTTCAGGAGAAGGAGTTCTCCGATGGCGAGGCAGATTATGCGTTCCTGATGTGGCAGGTTTACGCAACCAGATATTGAGAGAAGCTCATTGTTCCCGTTACTCTGTTCACCCTGGTGTGATGAAGATGTATCATGATCTTAAGTCTGTGTATTGGTGGAATGGGATGAAGAAAGATATAGCGGAATTTGTAGCTCAATGTCCCAACTGTCAACAGGTGAAAATCGAGCACCAAAATCAGGGTGGATTGTTGCAAGCTATAGAAATCCTAACTTGGAAGTAGGAAGTGATTAACATGGACTTCATTATAGGCTTACCCTGTCTCGCCGTAAGTATGATTCCGTATGGGTGATTGTGGATAGACTCACCAAGTCAGCTCATTTCTTACCAGTCAGAACGACGCATGTGGCAGAAGATTATGCTAAGCTTTATCTTAAGGAGATAGTGAGACTCCATGGTGTTCTAGTATCTATTATCTCCGACAGAGGGACTCAGTTTACAGCCAATTTTTGGAAGTCCTTCCAAGAGGGTCTAGGGACCCAAGTGAGCCTTAATACGACATTTCACCCGCAGACTGACGGGCAAGCTGAGCGTACCATCCAGACTCTTGAGGATATGTTATGGGAATGTATGCTAGACTGACGGCCACTCATTGAATTTGCTTATAATAACAGTCATCATTCTAGCATTCAAATGGCACCATATGAAGCTTTATATGGGCGAAAATGTAGATCCCCAATTGGGTGGTTTGAAACAGGAGAGACTAGATTGATAGGGCCAGACTTGGTCCAGCAAGCCATAGAGAAAGTCAAGCTCATACAAGATCGGTTGTTAGCAGCCCAAAGTCGTCAAAAGTACTATGCGGATAATTGTCGAAGAGACTTAGAGTTCCAAGTGAAATATTGGGTATTCTTGAAAGTGTCACCCATGAAGGGTGTAATGAGATTTGGCAAAAAAGGGAAACTTAGTCCCCGATACATTGGGCCTTATGAGATTGTGCGCAAAGTGCGGAAAGTGGCCTATGAGTTAGATCTACCCCCAGATTTGGAGTAAGTTCATCCAGTCTGTTATACCTCGTATATTTATACGTCGAATAATTTGCAAGTAAATCGACTCAAGTTGGAGGCAGAATCATTTTCGGACACGAAATGAAAATCTTTAATTATCAATTTTAAGTTGAACATAAATTGTTTATAAATTTTATTTAGTGTAAAAATATTATTGGAGATTAGGAACTAATTAATTATGACTAAATTATTAAGTAGGAATTATTGATTAATTAAAATTTATTAACTTAAGTAATAGAAGTGGGCCCCACTGAAAAAAATAAATAAATATATATATATATAATAAAGGGCTGCCATGTGGAACCATGTAGGCTGCCACGTGGCACCAATTGGTCAATGGTTGGTGGCAGCTACGTGTCACCATAAGGAGGAGCATATTTATACAAGAGTTGATGAACAATTTGGGACTTAATTTCATTTTTTTTCCTAGCTAAAAAAAAAAAAAAAAAGAGCATGGCCATGGCTGCTGCTCACGGCCAGCCATGGCCAAGAAAATTTTGTTGTTTTGTTGCCTTGATTTAATTGCAAGATGATTTGCAAGTTCAAGGAGGTGATAGCAATGTTGGATATTGAATTGAGGAAGAAGAAAATTGCGAAATTGGAGCAATTAAGAGTAGAAATTCCTCCGAGAAAATTAAGGTAAGATTTTCTTGTTTTATGTTGTAATTGTGTTAATAGTATTGTAATGGAATTATTAAAATGGGATTGGACGAAATTGGAATTTAGAAAATGCCTGAAATTGATGTTATCGAAAATTGTGGGTTGAAATGGATTAAAAAAGGTTGTTGGGTTGTTAGAATTGTTATGGGATGAATTGTGAGAATTTTATATGTATATCTCTGTTGTTGGTATTTCTGTGCTAACAGGAGAATAATTGGAAATTCGGGTTAGGCGAATACATAGGGGAAATGCTGCCCTATTTTCGTTAATCCCTTAACTAATGAAAAACCCTTAACGAGAAAGTATAAGTTAAAGAATAAGTTCTATAAGCGATGGGCTACGGATTTATGAACTAGAAAGTATAGTTACTAACGATAACGTTACTTTGACGTTAAATAGGCTAAAGGGGGCGACAAAGCGAACGGATTGGTGAATAGTCGTTAAACAGGTATGTAAAGCCGTCCCTTATTTCTTTTGGCATGTCTTAGATGTAAGTGATGAATGAGATGAACTTTGGGGTAACTCTATTCATAAGTTCTGAATGTGATTCATGATTCTTATTTACTTCTTGATGCTAGAGCTATTAAGTGATTGGGTATTCCCCTCGAGTCCTTGGTACGTTGGATAGTAGTTGATGCGTGAAAATTCCTATTCTTAAAGGATTCTGTAGTGATTAGTGTCCTTGACTTCTATAATCTATTTCACACTATATTGACATGTGTCTACGATTCCTAAGACTCTTTTGATATGAACTATAATTGTCGCTACTGATACTCAGGTGTTAATCTCTTCTTCTTATTCTGTTTGAGTCGTGATAATGATTTAAATTGCATATGGTTGCTCACTACTCTGCTCATGCATGCCTCAATATGTCTTTCACCGAGTCCCGGGCCGGGTATGTTATCGTGCACAGTTTCACTGCATTGTTCACCGAGTCCCTCACTAGAGGGTCGGGTACGGTATATATATATATATATATATATATATTATTCACCGAGTCCCTCACTAGAGGGTCGGGTATGGTATATGTCACGACCCAACCCCGTAGGCCGTGACTCGTGCCCGAATTGGGCACTCATATTATATGTTAACTATAGTCATTTACAATTTGCGTGTTATGATCTCGTTTGTATATAAAAAGATAGTGAGTTATTTAGATTTGTCAAGTTCTGTATGCCTTAGTCATCCATCTCCCGAGGAGTTGCACTTATCAAACAACAACATTTATATATATTCCTAAGCAAGCCGACAAGGCTGCCACGATATACAAAATACCAAACATACACACATATGCAAGCCGACAAGGCTGCCATTACGACTGGGTACGCCCCAAACTTAAGTCAAAACATAAAACGCATCAACAACTGTAAACAGACCCACACCGATGTCCACAGACTTCTAAGAGTAACGACCGTATTATGTGGCGGGACAGGGCCCCGCCGTACCCAAATAAACACATACGGACACAACATAAGGAGGTTATACCACAAGCTAGCTCCGGAACAAAGGAGCAGTCCAAAATAGCTGAAGGATGATCTAAGCTGGCGGATCTCCAAAACGAGCGTCTGTACCTGCGGGCATGAACGCAGCCCCCCGAAAGAAGGGGGTCAGTACGGAATATGTACTGAATATGTAAAGCTTGAAACATAGTATAGACTTATATTGAGACACGGTACATAGGATGCATTGCAACAACAGAATTTCATAAAACTTGCCTTTGAACATATTTCATCTGTATCATTCTCATATCATTGCTATTATAGAGTTTTGTAGTCAAAGCTGCATAATCATTCTGTATAAAACATACATGACGTGTCCCGGCCCTTTTTATGAGGGACTCGGTAATTTAAAATCATAGCATCATAACATAAACATAGACGTGTCCCGGCCCTTTCCTGAGGGACTCGGTAATAAGGAATATGCCCTCCTGGCCACCATCATCTCCATATCATCATATTATCATATCATCACATCATCACATCATCATATCATCATCATATATATATACATAACGTGTCCCGGCCCTCTAGTGAGGGGCTCGGTGATTAATATAATAAATGTGCGCACGAAAACGTACCCTGGCCCGGGACTCAGTGAAGGATATAGCGGTAAGCACGAGCAGAATAATAAGCAACCACATATATGCAAATCATCTTTTTAGACTCAAGGGATAAGCAACTAACCAGCTCTAAAGTGTCAAAATAATATTCATATTCAGTTCATTTTAAATCTCATAACAACGATTACAAGAAACGTTTTAGATTTCATATACATATGTCACTTTAATATTGTATAGCTTTTGGAAGTCAAGTACGTCTTTAGTTGTGCAATTCTTTAAGTATAGGAACTTTCATGCATTGTTCATTAGTCACTCATATTGTAGGCACATGATAATAACATTAATGAAATATAGATTCATAAGCCATACATGAAACTAGAGAATAGAATTTACCCCAAGGTTCATATCGTTTCAATCTTACGTCTAGGACATGCCAAAAGAAAGAAGGAATAGGCTTTACATACCTTTTGCGTTTAGTTGTATTCTAACTTGTACTTGCTGCCCAACAATACTTATCCTATATCAAGATGTGAAGAACTACAATTAGTCTACAGGGGCATTCAATACGTATTGTGACATTCACAACTCCTTTCTAACAATTAAACGACGTTTCGTTCGCATTCAAAACCAACTAGCGTTACAAGCTAACATTGCTAATCGTTCTTTCATATATTGATCAAAACTTGTTTAAGCATGACTTAGGGAACTTGGGCAGTCCCTACACCACCCAAAATAGTCTCATACACACGGCAACCCAACACACACATCATTTCCATTCTTACTTAGCAATTTTCCAGTTTTAACTTGTAACAACACAACACTTTTCATGACTTTACTTTCATGAAATCTTGGAACTGTTTTAGCATCATCTTCACTCTTACAACAGCCCACAATCAGTTCAGTTTTAACTTGAATCATGGCATTTTACATTCACTACACGTTTGCAACAAAAACCAACATTCAACACACACAATTTCACTTCTAATCCCTAAAACTGTCCACGGTTTTTGGACTGCCCCTACCCCTCAACATAATTAGTTTCTTGAACACCTTAATTTACATATTCAACATGCATACAATACACTACAATGTCCACAACAACAACAATCAAATTATAGCCCAAAACAGTCCATGAATTCGTCCAAAACAGCCCCCTACCCGGTTTCATCACAACTACTCCAACTTCATGATTTTCATTCGTTTATCCAACTACAATGCATTCAATTCATTTCCAATACATTTTCAACAAGATTAAGCATGACTTCATCAGAATCTTCAACACATGATTCAGTTTAAATTCGAGCAAAAACAGTCCAATAGCCAACATGCAACATCACAACCAAACTCCCACAATCTTTGTTCATTTACATATGTTGATACATATTCAATTCACTAACAATACATGCACAATGAAATCAGTCATAAACTCACCTCACACACGGCTCACTCTCTACTTCAACCACAACCACAATCCAACAACAACATGCATGAACTATACATTCAAATCATCATGCAACACAAGAAACAACAAACATTCTTACCTTTCAATCTTGTGCTTCACTTGGCCGAATTTCCAACTCTATTGAGTGCTTCACTTTCTTGTTTCTCTTCAACAACTAATACACTTTCTTACACACTAGATGAGGGATAGTTTTGATGGAGAAAAACTGGAATTTCTGGGCAGATTTTTGGACCTCACTCTCGGCTAGCTCTTGGCCGAGAGTTTCCCTCTCTCTCTCTAAGTGTTCTCTCACTTTGTAGTGTTGAAATGGTGTAATGTAGTGAGATATGAATCAGATTATTTTGTATATACACTCCCTCAATGCTTTGGACATGTGTATCACACTAACTTGGGTCAATATTCTTTGACCAAGGCACTATAGTGCACGACTAGCTATGTCCATTTAAATGGACTGATTTTTGGTCTTTCCAATCCCATTTATTAATCCAATTATGGTTAGTTTAATACCAATTTTCCATTACTAGTTTAATACCACACGTGAATTGTGAATAAATTGTGACTCGACACGAAACCGGAAGTTAAAATCTCTACTTCATATCTTAAGATAGTCTTGCCTTTAACTTGTCGCGCTTATTTTAAAACGTCCCGACGTATGAAAATACGGGACATAACAATATATATGTATATGATGATGATATGATTACGTGACCGAGTCCCATAATGGGCCGGGTATGATATATGATATTGACATGCATGATTTATGTTTCAAAGGCATGTGTTTTGGTATTCTGGACATTGTACTTGTTTTCTGTACTCCTTATTTCAGTTATGATCCTTTTTACTGTATTTCATGCTTTATATACTCAGTATATATTACGTACTGACCCCCTTTCTTCAGGGGCTGCGTTTCATGCCCCGCAGGTACAAATAGTCGGTTTGGTGACTCTTCCGCATAGGACTTCTATTCAGCTGTCTTGGAGAGCTCCGTTGTTCTAGAGTTTAGACTTTTGGTAAAGATCTTATGATATATATGTATGTTTATCTAGGGGTACGACGGGGCCCTGTCCCGTCATATTTCGCTATTCGTACTCTTAGAGGTCGTTAGACATATATGTGGATTATGTATAAGTTCTGTTCAGCTGTGTCTATCCGATGTGCTATGATATGACGTCCGTCTGTAGTGGGAGCCTTGTCGGCTTGCATATGATATGATGTTGATGTGTAGTGGCAGCCTCGTTGGCTTGCGTATCCCTTTATGATTTGATCAGTTGTAACTCCTCGGGAGACAGTTTATCTGAATATATGGCGACGTTATGAGCCGTTGGAGTTCTTCTTCAAGTTTCCATACTACTCGTAGATTCAGTTTGATTATATGTAACAGGTTCGTATAGGGGTGCCCAGTTCGGGTACTAGTCATGGCCCGCGGGGTTGGGTCGTGACAAAAGTGGTATCAGAGCAGTTCATCCTCGGGGTGTCTACAGACCATGTCTAGTAGAGTCTTGTTTATCGGTGTGTTGTGCACCACATCTATAAACAGGAAGCTACAGGACATTTAGGATGTTACCTTTCTTTAATATCTAAGATCGTGCGATAGAGCCCAGCCATAGGAAATGAAATTCCTTGTACTAACCTTTGATTTCAGCTGAAGAACGACTTCGACAGAAGAAAGCGACTGATGATATTGGCAGTTACAAAGTACACAGGTAAGTAACGGTGCGAAAGAGGTATGTGGGATAAGGTAGAAATATTGAAATATGAAAAGCTTATGTTGCCTTAGAAAAGCTCATGTTGAAGGGTAAAAATTCTAGTAATTAAGTTTAACTTTTATTGAAAAGTACAAAGCATACAGCCAGTAGTTTATGAACTAAATGATTCGTTCACGACTCAAGAATAAACCTGGAGGTAAATCATGTGAATCAAGCACTAAGAAGTCCTGTGGTGCTTGTCGGATTCTAGTTCTCTTCTGATGGTGGTTGGAGAACGCTTCATAGTAACATTTCATTAGTTCTTAACCAACTAATTGGAGATGGAATTTGTAGAAGGAAAACTTAAACTTGCGGGCTGTCATGGATAATGTGTTCCATGTGTTATTGATGAAATGCTAGGATGATTCGGAAGGGCTTGTGATACTAAGGGATGATATAAAAAAGGAGGCAAGTCTTAACTGAATGTTTTATTGAGGTATCGAGTGAACTGATAAGAAGAGATAAATTACAACGAGTTTACAGTTAAAAGGAGTAATAGTATGATTGAGATAAAAGTACGGGGGAGGAAGAATTATGAAAAATTATGAAGGTATTGATAAGACAGCTTGTGAGATATTGAGGGTAAGATTGATCAGAAATGGTGAAGGGTTAAGTACGCCTCGCCCACAGAGTGTAATTAAAACATAGTAAGAATCATGAATAATATTAAGATGTGTTACGTTATAGGATGGATTACGAACAGGATGCAATGTGAATACCATAAGGATTGTTATAAAAATGAGTAAAGCCTAGCGAGGAAGTAACTAAAGGATATGATGTGATTAGTGGGAAACGGAAAAGCAAATATAGAACGAATAAGGAAGACCTACCAAGTCCTATAGAGAAAGTTCAGAATAGAGATCAAGTGGTAATGAAAGTAGAAGCGAGCACAGAAAGAGAAGAAGTGATTGAAAGAAGGAGATAGAAAGAAGGCGAGTGGGATTACAGTGTAGCGAGGTGTTATGACGTGTATAGCTAAGAAAACGGGCAATATAAGTGACAGAATTGTGAAAGACCAACCTAAAGGGAGAAGAGCAACGAGACAGAATGAATGCCAGAAATGAGGTATGATAAGAATATATGGGGATGAACAGAATATACTATGAAAATGAGAAAAGGGTTATGCCGGAGTAGTGTTTCCGAAGGATATAGGGGTAGCATGAGATTCCTCGTGCACAAAATAAAAGACGGACATAGGCTGGAGAAATGAAAGGAATACCAAAGTAAGCACTCAAGACAGACGTAATTAATTGAGTATGAGTATAGGATAAAAAGGGAAATATAAAGCTATGAACTTAGAGGTTTAGTATAACGACAAGGTGATAGGACAAGACCACCATTAAGACGAATTTGATATGATTTTGAGTAAGTTAGAAGTTAGCGTTGGATATATACCAAGAGAGAAAGAGTATGAGGCATAAAGGGGTACTGCGTATATGTGACCTCACCTCGAAAATAGTGAAATCCTTAAAGGACAAGGATTGTGGATTTGTGAAACAACTGATGCATTGTGAGTTTACTAGAGGAAACAGGTGATATCCGTTGGGATAAAGATAGTATTATAAGAAAGCTTGGGACACTTATCATTAGAATATAAGTGCTACCTAAATGAGAATTTGAAACGACTATAAACACTAGCTAATTACTGATTGGAATGAATGGAATGTGGCTTCGGGTAAATTGCTACATTAATTACATTACTCGACTACCACTTATTAGATAAGAGTTTGTACTGTATATATCGAGAGTTCTCATCGCCTCATGATTGTGTTAGGGTTTCGTACATGGGTGATCGAAGTTATAGATGATATAAAAGAAGACATGGATATGGTGCAGTATACCAAATGTATTGGAAAAGAATCATATGAATTTGAAAATTGGAAATGGGGACATAGAGTAGAATATAAATAGATAAAGATGTGGGTACACCCTAATGGGGGGAAGTGGATGAGAGAAATGCAAGTGTAAGATGCAATCAACTGACCTTGTAACACATTTAATGTGAAAACTTAAACTTTAAGTGAGATCCCTTGTGTTATATCCCGCATTTTGCGCATTCGGATAATTTAAGATAATTGCGGGAAGTTAAGAGCAAGCCTATATTTTTGATCTTGTTTGGCACATAAGTGGTTCACAAAATGTTTGAAGTGGAAATGTTAGGAAAGGCTAGGGGTAGAGAGGAAAATACGGAAGATGACTCATGGAAATATGGATGGAAGGCAAAGGGAAAATTCGGAATTTGGGAAATTAATTTTACATGGATTGCAAGACCAAAAAAAAAGAACAGAAAGAAAGTCTTGAATAAAAAGGCAAGTGGGCCGTGTGGTATGGTGGGCCTTGACCCATATGAATGTATAATATAGGTAGATAAACATGACTAATTAGTCATATTCTCCATCTCCCCATTTAGAATATTCAAGAGACTTCAAGAAAAAAAAAAAAAAAAAGAGCCATGGTTCGGTCATGGCTAGCAAAAATTTGTTCCATGGAATTGATCAAGAAAAATTATTTTCTTCTAGTATTCCAAGCAATTGAGAGGTCCTAATTAACATGGGGTGGTTGTTGAAGCAAGCAAGTCATTCTTTGTGCAAATTCCAACCCTAGCCAAGTAAGAAGACAAGTGGAAAAGGTAAGGTTTCATCTCCTTTTTATATGTTATGAATGGTTTGTATATGTTGTAGAGTGAAGAAATGGATGAAATATATGAAAATATGTATGTTGGAGTGTGGCCGTGTAGGTGCTTGTATTGTGTGGAAGTGATGAACTAACTTTACTTAGTATTTCAATGGTTGTTGTAATAGATTCTATGATGTAAAATGAGGATTTAATGGCTTGAAATGAAGTTGTAATCATTGTGGTATTGTTGTGGAAAATAATGTGACAATAGCATGAATTACTATATTTGTATGAATGAAGTGGTTAATATAGATTGTTGGTGGAGTTCATGAATTTTGAAGAAAAGAATGTGTTGTTGTTGGTTATGTTGTGTTGTGATGTTTCGGGTAGTGTATGTATTGGTTGGGCCGTTTGAAATGTTGTACGGGTTGTTGAAATGTTCTTGAATATTGTTGAATGGTTTCGGATTAGTATTTGAATATGTGAACAATTATGATTTGAATATAAATGAGATGCCATGGAATGGTGACAAGAGTTGTTAATGTTAGAATATATTTTGAAATAATTGTTGAAGTTGGAAGATATGACTGTTGGTATTGTTATTGATAAATTTGCCTAGTTAGATTCTCGGGGATGATGTGTTTACTGGGAAAATGCTGCCGAAATTTCGGTAGAATATAAGTGAATTCATTTGAGAGACTAAGACAAGTATATGCCAATGAATCTAATGATCATGTGGATTCTTTTGTGTGTAGACTAACAAGTTTGGGCGAATAAGCATAGCCAATAGATCGTGGGACAGGTATGTAAGGCTTACCCCTTCTTTCTTCGGCATGTCCTAGAGTCAAATAAGGTATGATAAGCAACTTGAGGTTACTCTATTCTGTGATTCCGAGTTTGTCTATGATTCGTATCCCCTTTTTTGATGTCTCTATGATTTCTGAAGCTCTATTTAATATGTATCCGAGTCTGCCTATGATTCTGATTCACTTCTGATATAAGTATGTCTGATATGATCGAGTTGTTATACGATTGAGTAATGAGATGAGTATAAAGAGTTTTGTTTCTGAAAGAATTCTGTAAGTTTTAATGTCCCTAACCTTCGTAAAAGATCTCGGATTTGCTTTGAAATGTTCGTAAAAGTTCTGTGGTAAAAATGTTCGTAACCTTCACGTACATATGGTTCCAAAAGTTATATTTGATTCGATTCATAACGATATCCGAAAGGTACTTGATATGGTTGTTGCTTTGATTTTCCAAAAAAAAAACGGCTTCTGGAACGTTCATAGAAGGTTCTGTACTTCAAACGATCATAACTTTCTTATACTAAATCGGATTGGTCCGAAACTTGTTTCTGAGCCTTCAGATGTTGGTAAGTGTACGTACCTATCGAGTCTGGATTTGTGTGCATATGGTTTCGCACTACTCTTCTCGTGGAAGCCTCAGTATGTTATTCACTGCGCCCCGGGCCAGGTTCTGTTATCGTGCATCATGCTCTGCATTGTTCACCGCGTCCCTCTCCCTTGCGGGCCGGGTTCTGTTATATGTGTATCTGTATATGATGATATGGGGTGGCGGCCAGGATGGCATATGATGATTCTGTTCATCACGTTCCGCAATAGAGGGTCGGGATCTGTTATCTGCATATATGGTACATGATTCTGACATGCATTGATAATTTTGTTCACCGCGTCCCTCACTAAAGGGTCGGGTTCTGTTACATGCATATATGATACATGATCTTGGCATATGATGACTCTGTTCACCGCGTCCCCTAGAGGGTCGGGTTCTGTTACATACATATGTGATATATGATCCGATCCACCGTGTCACCTAAAGGGCCGGGTTCTGTTACACGCATATATGATATATGATCTGGCATATGATAATTCTGTCCACCGCGTCTCTCACTAAAGGGCCGGGATCTGTTATATGATTCTGTTCACCGCGTCCCTCACTAAAGGGCCGGGATCTGTCATACGCATATACGATTCATGATTCTGACATGCATGATCTGTGTTTGGAAAGTAAACCTTCTGGCAATTCTGTACCTTCTGTACCCCTTCTGACATCGGACTTCGGCATATATGATCTGTGTCTGGAAGTCAAGTATTCTGATATTCTGGATCTGCATTTTTTTCTGACATGTGATCTCTGCATACACGATTTGTGATTGGAAAGTAAGTGCTTTGGTAATCAGGATACTATACTCACTCTTGTACTGTTTGTTTCGGTTACGGTTCTGTTTTCTGTATTTCATGCTTTACATACTCAGTACATATTCCGTACTGACCCCCTTTCTTCGGGGGCTGCGTTTCATGCCACGCAGGTACACCCAGATGAGTGGAAGATATTACAGAAGATGGTCCAGTGAAGGTGGCAAGCTCCACTTGTCCCTGGAGTGCTGCCGAGTCAGAGTATACGTGTTATGATGTCTGATTAATGTTAGAGACTTTCCAGACAGAGTCGTGGGTATTGGTTGTCGGTTCTGTAAGCGGCTCTACCAGCCGATATGTCATCCTGTATTATGATATAAATTCTACATGATTAAGGATTTTTTGTTTGATTTGAGAATAACAGGAAGGATATTTCTGAAAGTATTACTATGCATTTCATTCTATTTGATTTAAAAGTCCGGAAATAATATGTATGTAATAAGAGTCATAGGGTTCGCTCGGCCCTGAGGAAGGGTCGAGTGCCCATCACACCCCAGCGGGACTAGGGTATGACAAAGTGGTATCAGAGCAGGTTTGTCCTAGAGGTTGTTTGCAAAGTCGTGTCCGGTGGAGTCCTGTTTATGGTGTGAAGCGCGCCACATATATAAACAGGAGGCTACGGGGCATCTAGGGATTGTTGACCTTCTTTCTGTCATAGATCGTGCGATAGAGCCAAGTCATAGGAAAATGAAATTCCTTATATAAGCCTTACATACGACGGAAGGAGGTAAGTAATGATATGGGAAGTTATGAACATGAGCCTTGATATATTTGATTTGTTACCTGAAATTGGTAGTTCTGGATGGCTAAAATGTGATATATAGAAGTATGTTCTGTGAGGCATTGTTGATATTTACTGTGTACAGATTTTGAAAGGAAATAATGGTATAAGAGGAACCAGGTCTGTTGAAGGATTCAGAGAAAGTTGACAAGCAGTTTTGCTGTAGACTATTATGTAAGGACGGTGAGTGGAAATTCGAACAGACTGATACCTGAGTACTTGTAAGTAATGGTGACGAAGGTATGCTCCCCACCATCGGGAATCTGGAAATCTGGAGATAAAAGGTAACTATACCCACAGGTGAAGGGTGAATATTGAAGATCGAAAAGGGTAAAACAGTAATTGTAAAAGAAAGGACGTGTTACGAAAATGTCTCGGAATCTGTAAGACCTCAACTCGCTCCAAATCATGTAATAATGGTTATGCGAGGAAGCGGACGCGATTATATCAGCATTAAGGCACTGTATTTCATCAAAGTTTCGAGGTTAAGCGCGCTAAGGTAGGAGCAATTTTAGGATGGGTGACCCCCTGGGAAGTATGCAAGAAATTCTATATATCCAGACATAAGAGACAAATGAGAAGTTAGAGTATCCTAAGGGAAACTAGAGTATACGGGATGGTGGGGAACCTTAAGAGGTCGCGCAGGACGAGGCGGACTAGACCGGTGAAGAGACAGAAAGTGGCTCCTAGCTCTGAAATCAGGATAGGCTTGAATAGCGTTTGGCAGTATTTTGTGGGCTAGCTGATAATAATTATATGTATATATATATATGAATGCGTATGATATCTCATATATGATCGTATCGGTGGACATGTGAGTCCCAGTAACTGGCGCTACGGTAGAGAAGACATCAATCGAGTAAGGGTACCGAAGCTCAAGTGACAACAGAAAAATAAATGGTGCAAGTGTTATTATTTTTACTACAGGTTAAGATTGGAAAGTGTAATACAACGATGTTTGGAAAAAGAAAGAAAGTGAATGAATGAAAGGCCAAAAGATCAAAATGTCGGGAGAAGGTAAAAGGGTAAGAAACCTCAGTGAATGAAGCCCCGAGAGAAATACCAGCAAAGCACGAGACTATTTGGGCAAGAACTTAAAAATAGGCATGTGGAAAAGGATAAAGTGTGGTAATATTGAACAAAAGAGGAACGTGTGAGGCTCGAGAACCGATTCGAATAAGTGGGGCTAAAGGAATAGTGACTATGACGAGGGATGTGAAGTAAGAAAAAGAATGATAAAGCCTTGTGACAATGTTAGAAGATTTCGGCCCTTGAAAGGTATATAAAGGAATAAATGTATAGCCATATTAATGTGGTTGCCTCGGGTATGGAAGTGCCTTTCTGAAAAGATGACTTAAGAATAGAACGGGTCTGCGAGTTTGAAGGAGTGTTTTACGAACTTTAAAGCTGATGCTACAAATAACAAGAATATGGAAATGTGGACATAGTGATGATTCAGACATTAAATGAAATAAAAACTTATGATAAGAATTTTTCGATATGTTAAGCGTAGAGTTGGAAAGGAAGACGAGGGTACTCAAAGATTGTGACGTATAAGGAACCCCTTAAAAAGGGGGGAGGGGAGAACATATTACATTGGACTTAAAGAGGAATTGCAACATTTTCGAGCGCCGAAAAAAGGAAATTTTTTAGCTCGGGACAAGATTTCAAAACATATCGGCACATCAAAAGGATACATGAAAGAAGTAGAACGGCTTGACAATAAGTGTACCATGAGGCCGACCTGAAGGGAAAGGATGGAAGACACCTTAAGAGAATGCTTCATGCCAACATGAACTATGATATGGTTATGTCATGATTTGAATCCTTCATATTGGGAAAACTGGCGTCGTGCCTAAATACACAGTGATATGTTTTAAAGGGTAACAAAGAAAGCAAGAACGGTCCACAAGCTAAGTGCACAAAGAATAACGATGGACGAAACGAGCGCCAATACAAAGAAATCAAAGACAAGTATGCTTGCGTCAATAGAAGATCGGGGAAGGACAAGGATAATGAGTTGGCACAATGGATTAGAAAACCCATGATACAGAATAAGAACTCATGAAAAGACCGGGGAGTTCAATTGTCACGACCCAACCCCGTAGGCCGTGACTAGTGCCCGATCTGGGCACTGAAACGCATTCTAGTATATGGCAGAAGCCAACAAGGCTTTATTCTAAATTTAGATAATTTCCAGAAAAATTTCGGCAGAGTTTCCTTTGTTTTACGGACTATCCCAAATACCCTGCACGCAGAAAATACCAACAAAGGCCTCACAGGGCCAACAAAGCAACATCTAAATATATGCGGACCGGCCGCCGCGACGAAGGGGATCGCCCAAACACAACACATACACATATCTGTACAGAAAGATCCCAACCCACAAACATGTCTACAGACCTCTAAATGGACCAACAGAATCATATGGCGGGACAGGGCCCCGCCGTACCCATGAACGAGAATATACACATATAGAAGTGACAGACTGTACCAAAAGATGGCTCTGAATAAAAGAGCGCTCCAAATGGCGGAAAAGATATCCTAGACAGACGGATCGGCAAACCTGTCGTCAGTACCTGCGCGGCATGAAAACGCAGCCCCCGAGGAAAGGGGGTCAGTACGAAATATGTACTGAATATGTAAAGCCTGAGTTGCAGAAACAAAATCATAACTGGTATAGAATGTACAGAAAGTAAACAGAAAATACAAGGTATCAAATATATATTTTCAAAACATGCGGAGTGTGTACAGAAACATATGTCATATCAAATCCGGCCCCTGCCAAGGGACTCGGCAGACAGAACGTGCTCACCCTCCCGACGCTGGTGCCACAACACAGAAGAATCAGAATAGGGGCATAACCCCATAACACAATATGTCATATCAGATGGCCATAGTAAATCATATCAGAACAAACGTACATGGCACAACATACTCCACAAACCCATGTACGCGTATACCTGCCCCCTCACATCGAGGCACGGCGAACAATGCAGGGGATTACGCTTGACAACATATCCTGGCCCGGGCTCAGTGTGGGAATCATTGGGGCATCCACGAATAGAGTAGTGAGAAACTAAATGTAGTTAAAATATCATAAATATTTTCAGAGACTCGATGAGGCATATTAATGACAAACACATCCAATGAAGTCGGACGGGATCATAATAAAAGCATTTCGGACATCATAATAAATTACAGAAGCATAACCTTCCTGAAGTCGTTCCGAGTGTCAAAATAATTTATCAGACTTAATAGAATATTTAAAACCATATTCGTTAGGTAATAAAAAGGGTAGTCGAAACGTTTCTTTCAAAAATCGTTCGAAAAGGAGACTTTAGTACATTAAGGGCAAAACCGGGAATAGCGGGCCCACCTCGGAACAAGCAAGGTGGTGGGCTCAAATTACGCCCTTTAAGCTTATGGGGTCACCTATAAAGGTTCTACGGACATTCTATAGCTTTTCAAGGAGTTTAGAGAAAGTTTGCATAATTTCAGGAAAGCATATCAAAATGGTTCAATTCTACTGAAGGAAAAACTGAGATTTTCTCTTGCGGATTCCGATGGCCAAGAATGTCTTTTGAGGCCCGAATCCGATCCTAAAACACTTAGACATGCCAAAAGAAGGATCGGGGTAGCTTTACATACCTTTTGAGCTTTTTAAGCCTATCCAAGCTCACTCTCCGTTTTGTCGAAAATCTGCAAATGGTCACATTTACCAATTGTAGGTTATAGATGCTACAAGTTCAATTCAACTCTTATTTGTCTACCGAAATTTCGGCAGCACTTCCCCTATACATATAGCACCCCCGAGAATTCAACTCGGCCAAATCAATCAACAACAACCCAAACAACAACATCAACATCAACAAAGAACATTAAAAACACAATTATCCTTCAACTAGTCATTTTTCTCACAAGTTGACATAACCTTCATTCTAACCCAAACTTTCAAACTAACATCATTGATTTCACATCCATTATCACTCAAGATCATCACAATATAGATTTAGAGACATTTCATATCATTTTCCTTAAGTTATACACTCGATATACATAATATACAACTTTCCGCCATAGTCATAATTTATCCAAAACTCCTAATCTTTGGCATACGTATTCATAACATGTTTCCTTCTTCCAAGTTCATCAATACTTGTCATAATTAGCAACCTAATAACTTCATTTTCATAATGTCATAAAATCGTACTAAAACGACATAAGCTTCCATATTTCATTTCAATACAAACTTTTATCATTCTAACTTCATTTACATTACAAGAATCTCAATAACACAACTAACATACTAAACAAACTTAATCCATTCCATTCCAACTTCTACATAGTACACGGCCATATGCCCTTCTATCAACATCAACTAAATTCATGCAACTTTCAATTCCTATATGCATTTCACACAACCACAACTAAGATATAACATGAATTCTATACATTGTGGCTATACAACATATACATACTCACGGCCATATAGCTATAACACACACCCACTTTGCAAACTTCCATTTCTTCACACAATCAACTCATTTCTACATACTACAACACAAACAAGACTTCATAACACAATAATAAGGGATAAATTCTTACCTTTTTACTCAATCTTCTTCACTTGAATATAAGGTCAACTTGAAGGAACAAGACCTCTTTCTTCCAAACCAACTACACCAAGTTGAGAAGGGACCTAGAATTAGTAGGATTCCAACAAGAAAATAATTTTGGAGGCAAGATTTGGAGGGGGTAAATTTTCTATGCCAAACCCGAAATGGTCTCTAGTGTTGCTCTTGTTCTTGTTTTTCTTTCCTTGTCTTATTTTTCTCTTGAACCTTCTTAAGAGTTAAAGACTAATATTCACTAATTAGCACATGGGAAATATCTTAAAGGCATGGGTTTGGGCCATATCAAGAAATGGGCCTCATTGTGCTTCTTATTTTTGCAAGCCCAAATGGCTACAAATTTTATTTTTGCAATTCCCGAAACCAATTTCCGAAATTCCACGTTTTGCCCTTAGCCTTATCCCACACTTCCACGATAATATTCTTTCATACATAACTCTTATGTTCAACAAACTATCAAATTGAACCTTATATCTCAAGAATCCAATATTTATCGAATTTTTCCAAACGTGTGAAAACACGGGATATAACATCCTCCCCCCCTTTAGAACATTCGTCCTCGAATGTAAAATTAATCTTATAGGGTTGGAAAATAACTTGGGGGAGTTTCTAATTATAGACAACACATATGACATACGATTGGTATTAAAATGAAATTAAGCAGGGATTCAAGGTTACCTGTGGGCATAGGGAACAGATGAGGGTATTTCTTCTTCATTTCCTCTTCGGCCTCCCATGTCATTTCCTCCCTATTCTCGTTCTGCCACAGTACCTTAACAGAGGCTACATCCTTATTACGGAGCCTCCGTACCTGACGATCCAAAATAGATACAGGCTGCTCCTCGTACGATAGTTGCTCCGTCACTTGAATATCATCTGCAGGGAATATTCTGGAAGGGTCACCGATGCACTTACGAAGCATAGAGACGTGAAATACCGGATGTACCGCTTCCAAGTCAGATGGCAAATCTAACTCATAGGCGACATTTCCAATTTTCCGCACGATCAGATAAGGCCCAATATAACGCGGACTAAGCTTACCCTTTCTGCCGAACCGCATTACGCCTTTCATAGGCGATACCTTCAGAAATACCCAATCACCAACCTGGAATTCCAAAGGACGACGCCGTTTGTCAGCGTATGATTTTTGTCGACTCTGGGCTGCCAATAGTCGTTCCCGAATAAGTTTCACCTTATCAACGGCCTGCTGGATCATATCTGGGCCGATTAATTCTGTCTCGCCAATATCAAACCAGCCGATAGGTGACCTGCATTTCCTACCATATATAGCCTCGTACGGAGCCATCTGGATGCTGGAATGGTAGCTGTTATTATAAGAAAATTCAATCAATGGCAAGTGATCCTCCCAGCTACCTCTGAAATCAATAACGCAGGCCCGCAACATATCTTCAAGCGTCTGGATAGTGCGCTCGGCCTGTCCGTCACTCTGAGGATGGAAAGCTGTGCTCAGGCTCAGCTGAGTCCCTAATCCTTCCTGAAAAGATCTCCAGAAGTTCGCTGTGAACTGAGCACCTCTGTCAGTGATAATAGATATAGGAACTCCATGAAGCTTCACTATTTCTTTAATATAAAGCCTGGCATAATCCTCGGCGGAATAAGTAGTTCTGACGGGGAGAAAATGGGCTGATTTTGTCAGCCTATCAACAATAACCCAGATGGAATCATACTTTCGTGGAGTGCGAGGCAACCCTGTAATGAAGTCCATATTAATGATCTCCCACTTCCACGTCGGAATTTCCATTTCCTGCAACAGTCCACCCGGTTTCTGATGTTCAATTTTGACCTGTTGACAATTGGGACACTGGGCGACGAACTCTGCGATATCCCGTTTCATGCCATCCCACCAGTATAAGCATCGGAGATCATGGTACATCTTTGTAGACCCAGGATGGACCGAATAGCGAGCATAATGTGCCTCGCTCATAACCTGCTGCCGAAGACCTGCAATATCAGGTACACACAACCTGCCCCTGAATAATAAAGTCCCGTCCGGAGTGAACTCGAACGGAGTCTTCCCCTTATCATAGGCCGTGTCTCTGTATCGTGCCAAAACAGGATCTTCATATTGATGCCGCTTGATATTTTCCTTAATAGATGACTCAGAAACCCCTCGGACAGAAATCCGTGTACCTCCAGAATCGGCCAGACGAACCCCAAGATTAGCCAACTGATGAATGTCACGTACTATCTCTCTCCTGTCTGGCTGTAAATCTACCAGGCTGCCCATAGATTTCCGGCTAAGCGCATCTGCAACAACATTAGCCTTGCCCGGATGATACAGAATATCCACATCATAGTCTTTCAGGAGCTCCAGCCACCTCCGCTGCCGCAAATTAAGCTCTTTCTGTCTGAAAATATACTGGAGACTCTTATGATCTGTATAGATATCAACATGAACGCCATATAAATAATGTCTCCATATCTTCAGGGCATGGATCACCGCTGCAAGCTCCAGATCGTGAGTAGGATAATTCTTTTCATGCTTTTTCAATTGCCGAGAAGCATAAGCTATAACTCTGCCGTGCTGCATCAATACACAGCCCAATCCCACACCAGAAGCGTCACAATAAATAACATATCCATCGGGTCCCTCTGGAAGAGTCAGAACTGGGGCTGTAGTCAGCTTCTCTTTCAGCAACTGGAAGCTTCGTTCACAAGCATCAGTCCACGGGAACTTGGCTCCCTTCTGAGTTAGCCTTGTCAAAGGCGCTGAAATCGAAGCAAACTTTTCCACAAATCTTCTGTAATAGCCAGCTAACCCCAGGAAACTACGTACCTCTGTGGGCGTCGTGGGTCTGGGCCAATTTTTCACGGCCTCAATCTTCTGTGTATCCACCCGGATACCATCAGCTGCAATAATATGCCCCAGAAATGCCACTGAAGCCAGCCAGAATTCACATTTAGAAAATTTTGCATATAATTCCTGATGCCGAAGTACCCCCAATACCGCTCTCAGATGATCTGCGTGCTCTGCCTCGGACCGAGAATAAACCAGGATATCATCGATAAATACAATTACGAACATGTCTAAGAATGGCCTGAATACCCGGTTCATTAAATCCATGAATACCGCAGGAGCATTAGTCAGCCCAAAAGACATAACTCTGAATTCATAATGCCCATATCTGGTCCGGAATGCTGTCTTAGGAATATCGGCCTCCCGTACCCGTACCTGATGATAGCCAGACCGAAGATCTATCTTCGAAAAATACTTGGCGCCCTGCAACTGATCAAACAATTCTTCAATTCTGGGGAGGGGGTATTTATTCTTTATGGTTACCTTATTCAGCTGTCGATAATCAATACACATACGCAACGACCCGTCTTTCTTACGCACAAATAATACCGGGGCTCCCCAAGGCGAAGTACTGGGTCTAATAAAGCCTTTTTCTAACAGATCCTTCAACTGCTCTTTCAGTTCTTTCAATTCTGCCGGTGCCATTCTGTACGGGGGAATAGATATCGGCTGAGTATCTGGAAGCAAATCAATAGTAAAATCTATCTCCCGCTCTGGAGGAAGGCCTGGAAGCTCTTCTGGGAACACATCTGGAAATTCATTAACCACGGGAACTGACTGAAGAGTCGGCGTTTCTGCTGTCAAGTCTTGTACCCTAACCAGATGATAAAAATAACCCTTTCTGATCATTTTCTTTGCCTTAAGGTATGAAATAAACTTACCTTTCGGCGATGCTGTATTACCGGCCCATTCTATAACTGGCTCCCCAGGAAACTGGAAACGAACTACCTTATTTTGGCAGTCAACATTAGCATAACAGGAGGCTAGCCAGTCCATTCCCATAATAACATCGAACTCGACCATACCTAACTCCACCAGATCTGCCTTAGTGTCACGGCCACATACAATTACGGAACAGTTTTTATATACCTGTTTTGCTACAATAAAGTCCCCAATCGGTGTGGCTACCTCAAACGGCTCTATAGGTTCAGATATTATACCAATTTTACAAGCAACCAGAGGCGAAATATATGACAAAGTCGAACCTGGATCAATCAATGCATACACAGACCGAGAGAAAACCAATAATGTACCTGTAACGACATTAGGCGATGCCTCCTGATCCTGGCGGCTGGACAGAGCATAGATGCGGTTCGAGGGACCGCTAGTACTAGAAGCTCCACCACGGCCTCTGCCGCGACCCGCTGGTGCTGAAGTACCTGGCCCCGTAGGGCGCATAGCCACTGATGAAGATGAAGACCTGGCGGCTGATCCGGTAGGCTGCGCTGCACCACCCGAACTACCCTTATACGGGCAATCTCTCACAGAATGGCCCTGACGGCCACAAGAAAAACATGCACCGGTGGCTCTGTAGCACTCCCCAGGATGGTATCTGCCACAATAAGAACACTGAGGCCTAGGTGGCCTCGTCTGACCAGAACCCCTGTCTGTCCGCGAACCTGAAGCCCTGGAGCTCTGACCTGCTCCTGAATAACCTGGGCTATCAAATCTGCGACCTGTAGGCTGTGGAGGTGCGCTCTGAGCCGGCTGGGATATATGTCTGCTAGGCTGCTGCGGCTGCTGAGGCTGCCTGCCCCGAGAATCTCCAGAATACCCAGATGATCTGGCCCTCTTGGGCTGTCTCCGATCCTGGCTCCTATCAGGCTGACGCTCCCTGTGCCGGCCCTCCATGCCCTGGGCGTGGGCCTGAATCCGGGCAATATCCATGCCGGGCTGAGCAGCCAATACTAAACAGCTGTCGACAAAATAACGGTCCAGCCCCATAATATACCTGTGCATCCTGTCAGCCATAGTAGCTACCACAGCAGGTGCGTATCGGGCCAATGAGTCGAACTCCATACTGTACTCTCGAACACTGCGACCCCTCTGTCTCAGCAATAAGAATCTGTCAGCCTTGGCTCGCCGTAGCTCCGGAGGCAGAAAGTGGCTAAGAAAAGCCTCAGAAAAATCATCCCAAACTGCTGGGGGAGCGTCGTCGCCTCTGGATAACTCCCATGACTCGTACCAATTTTCTGCTATATCATACAACCGGTAAGAAGCCAATGTGACTGACTCTGTCGCGGAAGCATTAATAAACTGTAAGGTGCGCCGCATCTTCCTGATGAACTCCTCGGGATCCTCCTCGGGCTTTGTCCCGAAGAACTCTGGAGGGCCACAAGTCAAGAACTCACGGGCTCTCGAACTGTCACGCCTGTAAGCCCGGTCACCTCCCAGTCCGTGCCCCTGAACCTGTCCTGCCACAAGTCTAGTCAATAGCTGGACTGCCTCTCTCATAGTCTGATCCTCAGTCCCTGGCCGTGGAGCTGGAGGCTCAGGTACTGGAATATCGGGAGCTGGCGGTGGAGCCGCCCCTCGACCTGCAGCTGCTGCTGCTCCAATCTCCTCTACATGTGGCGGTGTGGAAGAGCCCTCTGCCGGGGGCAAAACATCAGGAGCAATATGAGCATGGGCCCTGGTAACCCTCTGGGCCCGACTAGTCTCTCCCGTAGCCGTTGCCTTGGCCTTTTGGGCCGCTGTCGCCTTTTTTGGAGGCATAACTGCAAATGTAACAATTTGTTAGGGAGGAATCATCCTGATAACACAGTTCTATCGCACGATCTAAGACAGAAAGAAGGGTAGTATCCTAAATGCCCTGTAGCCTCCCGTCTATAGGTGTGGTGCACAACACACCGATAAACAAGACTCTACTAGACACGGTCTGTAGACATTCCGAGGACGAACCGCTCTGATACCACTTTTGTCACGACCCAACCCCGTAGGCCGTGACTAGTGCCCGATCTGGGCACTGAAACGCATTCTAGTATATGGCAGAAGCCAACAAGGCTTTATTCTAAATTTAGATAATTTCCAGAAAAATTTCGGCAGAGTTTCCTTTGTTTTACGGACTATCCCAAATACCCTGCACGCAGAAAATACCAACAAAGGCCTCACAGGTCCAACAAAGCAACATCTAAATATATGCGGACCGGCCGCCGCGACGAAGGGGATCGCCCAAACACAACACATACACATATCTGTACAGAAAGATCCCAACCCACAAACTTGTCTACAGACCTCTAAATGGACCAACAGAATCATATGGCGGGACAGGGCCCCGCCGTACCCATGAACGAGAATATACACATATAGAAGTGACAGACTGTACCAAAAGATGGCTCTGAATAAAAGAGCGCTCCAAATGGCGGAAAAGATATCCTAGACAGACGGATCGGCAAACCTGTCGTCAGTACCTGCGCGGCATGAAAACGCAGCCCCCGAGGAAAGGGGGTCAGTACGAAATATGTACTGAATATGTAAAGCCTGAGTTGCAGAAACAAAATCATAACTGGTATAGAATGTACAGAAAGTAAACAGAAAATACAAGGTATCAAATATATATTTTCAAAACGTGCGGAGTGTGTACAGAAACATATGTCATATCAAATCCGGCCCCTGCCAAGGGACTCGGCAGACAGAACGTGGTCACCCTCCCGACGCTGGTGCCACAACACAGAAGAATCAGAATAGGGGCATAACCCCATAACACAATATGTCATATCAGATGGCCATAGTAAATCATATCAGAACAAACGTACATGGCACAACATACTCCACAAACCCATGTACGCGTATACCTGCCCCCTCACATCGAGGCACGGCGAACAATGCAGGGGATTACGCTTGACAACATATCCTGGCCCGGGCTCAGTGTGGGAATCATTGGGGCATCCACGAATAGAGTAGTGAGAAACTAAATGCAGTTAAAATATCATAAATATTTTCAGAGACTCGATGAGGCATATTAATGACAAACACATCCAATGAAGTCGGACGGGATCATAATAAAAGCATTTCGGACATCATAATAAATTACAGAAGCATAACCTTCCTGAAGTCGTTCCGAGTGTCAAAATAATTTATCAGACTTAATAGAATATTTAAAACCATATTCGTTAGGTAATAAAAAGGGTAGTCGAAACGTTTCTTTCAAAAATCGTTCGAAAAGGAGACTTTAGTACATTAAGGGCAAAACCGGGAATAGGGGGCCCACCTCGGAACAAGCAAGGTGGTGGGCTCAAATTACGCCCTTTAAGCTTATGGGGTCACCTATAAAGGTTCTACGGACATTCTATAGCTTTTCAAGGAGTTTAGAGAAAGTTTGCATAATTTCAGGAAAGCATATCAAAATGGTTCAATTCTACTGAAGGAAAAACTGAGATTTTCTCTTGCGGATTCCGATGGCCAAGAAGGTCTTTTGAGGCCCGAATCCGATCCTAAAACACTTAGACATGCCAAAAGAAGGATCGGGGTAGCTTTACATACCTTTTGAGCTTTTTAAGCCTATCCAAGCTCACTCTCCGTTTCGTCGAAAATCTGCAAATGGTCACATTTACCAATTGTAGGTTATAGATGCTACAAGTTCAATTCAACTCTTATTTGTCTACCGAAATTTCGGCAGCACTTCCCCTATACATATAGCACCCCCGAAAATTCAACTCGGCCAAATCAATCAACAACAACCCAAACAACAACATCAACATCAACAAAGAACATTAAAAACACAATTATCCTTCAACTAGTCATTTTTCTCACAAGTTGACATAACCTTCATTCTAACCCAAACTTTCAAACTAACATCATTGATTTCACATCCATTATCACTCAAGATCATCACAATATAGATTTAGAGACATTTCATATCATTTTCCTTAAGTTATACACTCGATATACATAATATACAACTTTCCGCCATAGTCATAATTTATCCAAAACTCCTAATCTTTGGCATACGTATTCATAACATGTTTCCTTCTTCCAAGTTCATCAATACTTGTCATAATTAGCAACCTAATAACTTCATTTTCATAATGTCATAAAATCGTACTAAAACGACATAAGCTTCCATATTTCATTTCAATACAAACTTTTATCATTCTAACTTCATTTACATTACAAGAATCTCAATAACACAACTAACATACTAAACAAACTTAATCCATTCCATTCCAACTTCTACATAGTACACGGCCATATGCCCTTCAAATTCATGCAACTTTCAATTCCTATATGCATTTCACACAACCACAACTAAGATATAACATGAATTCTATACATTGTGGCTATACAACATATACATACTCACGGCCATATAGATATAACACACACCCACTTTGCAAACTTCCATTTCTTCACACAATCAACTCATTTCTACATACTACAACACAAACAAGACTTCATAACACAATAATAAGGGATAAATTCTTACCTTTTTACTCAATCTTCTTCACTTGAATATAAGGTCAACTTGAAGGAACAAGACCTCTTTCTTCCAAACCAACTACACCAAGTTGAGAAGGGACCTAGAATTAGTAGGATTCCAACAAGAAAATAATTTTGGAGGCAAGATTTGGAGGGGGTAAATTTTCTATGCCAAACCCGAAATGGTCTCTAGTGTTGCTCTTGTTCTTGTTTTTCTTTCCTTGTCTTATTTTTCTCTTGAACCTTCTTAAGAGTTAAAGACTAATATTCACTAATTAGCACATGGGAAATATCTTAAAGGCATGGGTTTGGGCCATATCAAGAAATGGGCCTCATTGTGCTTCTTATTTTTGCAAGCCCAAATGGCTACAAATTTTATTTTTGCAATTCCCGAAACCAATTTCCGAAATTCCACGTTTTGCCCTTAGCCTTATCCCACACTTCCACGATAATATTCTTTCATACATAACTCTTATGTTCAACAAACTATCAAATTTAACCTTATATCTCAAGAATCCAATATTTATCGAATTTTTCCAAACGTGTGAAAACACGGGATATAACATCAATTATAAAGGAAATAGGGTAAAAGATAAGGAATGAGTATGAAGGAAAAGATAACTATAAGAAGGAAACCTCCCGAAGTATTATGACACCCCATAAGATCAGTTGAACATTCTAGGACGAATGTTCTAAAGGGGGGGAGGATGTTATATCCCGCATTTTTCTCATTCGGATAATTTAAGATAATTGCGGGAAGTTAAGAGCAAGCCTATATTTTTTATCTTGTTTGGCACATAAGTGGTTCACAAAATTTTTGAAGTGGAAATGCTAGGAAAGGCTAGGGGTAGAGAGGAAAATACGCAAGATGACTCATGGAAATATGGATGGAAGGCAAAGGGCAAATTCGGAATTTGGGAAATTAATATTAAATGGATTGCAAGACAAAACAAAAAGAGAAAGAAAGTCTTCAATAAAAAGGCAAGTGGGCCGTGTTGTATGGTGTGCCTTGATCCATATGAATGTATAATATAGGTAGATAGATATGACTAATTAGTCTTTTAGAATATTCAAGAGACTTCAAGAAAAAAAAAAAAGAGCCATGGTTCGGCCATGGCTAGCAAAAATTTGTTCCATGGAATTGATCAAGAAAAAATATTTTCTTCTAGTATTCCAAGCAATTGTGAGGTCCTAATTAACATGGGGTGGTTGTTGAAGCAAGCAAATCATTCTTTGTGCAAATTCCAACCCTAGCCAAGTAAGAAGACAAGTGGAAAAGGTAAGGTTTCATCTTCTTTTTATATGTTATGAATGGTTTGTATATGTTGTAGAGTGAAGAAATGGATGAAATATATGAAAATATATATGTTGGAGTGTGGCTGTGTAGGTGCTTGTATTGTGTGGAAGTGATGAACTAACTTTACTTAGTATCTCAATGGTTGTTGTAATAGATTCTATGATGTAAAATGAGGATTTAATGGCTTGAAATGAAGTTGTAATCGTTGTGGTATTGTTGTGGAAAATAATGTGACAATAGCATGAATTCCTATATTTGTATGAATGAAGTGGTTAATATAGATTGTTGGTGGAGTTCATGAATTTGGAAGAAAAGAATGTGTTGTTGTTGGTTATGCTGTGTTGTGAAGTTTCGGGTAGTGTATGTATTGGTTAGGACGTTTGAAATGTTGTGCGGGTTGTTGAAATGTTCTTGAATATTGTTGAATAGTTTCGGATTAGTATTTGAATATGTGAACAATTATGAATTGAATATAAATGAGATGTCATGGAATGGTGACAAGAGTTGTTAATGTTAGAATATATTTTGAAATAATTGTTGAAGTTGGAAGATATGACTGATGGTATTGTTGTTGATAAATTTGCCGAGTTAGATTCTCGGGGATGATGTATTTACAAGGGAAATGCTGCCGAAATTTCGGTAGAATATAAGTGAATTCATTTGAGAGACTAAGACAAGTATATGCCAATGAATCTAATGATCATGTGGATTCTTTTGTTTGTAGACTAACAAGTTTGGGCGAATAAGCGTAGCCAATAGATCGTGGGACAGGTATATAAGGCTTACCCCTTCTTTCTTCGGCATGTCCTAGAGTCAAATAAGGTATGATAAGCATCTTGAGGTTACTCTATTCTGCGATTCCGAGTTTGTCTGTGATTCGTATCCCCCTTTTTGATATGTCTCTATGATTTCTGAGGCTCTATTTAATATGTATCCGAGTCTGCCTATGATTTTGATTCACTTCTGATATAAGTATGTCTGATATGATCGAGTTGTTATACGATTGAGTAATGAGATGAGTATAAAGAGTTTTGTTTCTTAAAGAATTCTGTAAGTTTTAATGTCCCTAACCTTCGTAAAAGATCTCGGATTTGCTTGGAAATGTTCTTAAAAGTTCTGTGGTAGAAATGTTCGTAACCTTCACGTACATATGGTTCCAAAAGTTTTATTTGATTCGATTCATAACGATATCCGAAAGGTACTTGATATGGTTGTTGCTTTGATTTTCCAAAAAAAAAAAAAACAACTTCTGGACATTCATAGAAGGTTCTGTACTTCAAACGATCATAACTTTCTTATACTAAATCGGATTGGTCTGAAACTTGTTTCCGAGCCTTCAGATGTCGGTAAGTGTACGTATCTATCGAGTCTGGATTTGTGTGCATATGGTTTCGCACTACTCTGCTCGTGCAAGCCTCAGTATGTTATTCACTGCGCCCCGGGCCAGGTTCTGTTATCCTGCATCATGCTCTGCATTGTTCACCGCGTCCCTCTCCCTTGCGGGCCGGGTTCTGTTATATGTGTATCTGTATATGATGATATGGGGTGGCGGCCAGGATGGCATAAGATGATTCTGTTCACCGCGTTCCGCAATAGAGGGCCGGGATCTGTTATCTGCATATATGGTATATGATTCTAACATGCATTGATAATTCTGTTCACCGCGTCCCTCACTAAAGGGTCGGGTTCTGTTACATGCATATATGATACATGATCTTGGCATATGATGACTCTGTTCACCGCGTCCCCTAGAGGGCCGCGTTCTGTTACATACATATGTGATATATGATCCGATCCACCATGTCCCCTAAAGGGCCGGGTTCTGTTACACGCATATATGATATATGATCTGCCATATGATAATTCTGTCCACCGCGTCCCTCACTAAAGGGCCGCGATTTGTTATATGATTTTGTTCACCTAGTCCCTCACTAAAGGGTCGGGATCTGTCATACGCATATACGATTTATGATTCTGACATGCATGATCTGTGTTTGGAAAGTAAACCTTCTGGCAATTCTGTACCTTCTGTACCCCTTCTGACATCGGACTTCGGCATATATGATCTGTGTCTGGAAGCCAAGTATTCTGATATTCTGGATCTGCATTTTTTTCTGACATGTTATCTCTGCATACACAATTTGTGATTGGAAAGTAAGTGCTTTGGTAATCTGGATAATGTACTCACTCTTGTACTGTTTGTTTGGGTTACAGTTCTGTTTTCTGTATTTCATGCTTTACATACTCAGTACATATTCCGTACTGACCCCTTTCTTCGGGGGCTGCGTTTCATGCCACGCAAGTACACCCAGATGAGTGGAAGATATTACAGAAGATGTTCCAGTGAAGTTGGCAAGCTCCACTTGTTCCTAGAGTGCTGCCGAGTCAGAGTATACGTGCTATGATGTGTGATTAATGTTAGAGACTTTACAGACAGAGTCGTGGGTATTGGTTGTCGGTTCTGTAAGCGGCTCCACCAGCCGATATGTCATCCTGTATTACGATATAAATTCTACATGATTATGGATTTTTGGTTTGATTTGAGAATAACAGGAAGGATATTTCTGAAAGTATTACTATGTATTTCATTCTATTTGATTTAAAAGTCCGAAAAGAATATGTATGTAATAAGAGTCAGAGGGTTCGCTCGGCCCTGAGGAAGGGTCGGGTGCCCATCACACCCCTGCGGGACTAGGGTGTGACACCTTGCTGAAACAAGTTAGCGAGATTTGAAGGCCAACAATAAACTGATAGAAGCCAAGATGGTATTTTAGACAGTGCAGAGAATTATTGGTTAAGATCTTGGATAATATGACATCAGAAGGTGGATGCTCATAAAAAGGAAGAATACGACAAGAGAACGGTAACGAGTAACTTAAAAGATATTATAAAGGATACCTAGGCTATACGGGATTAGAGGTTAAGATGTTGGCAACAGAGTTATTGGCTAATGATATTGTGGCATATAAGTAGCAAAGGAGAAAGGATAGGAAATCTCTCCTATAGTAGGATATGAGAAAACCAAATGGTGAATAGAGGAAGGGGAAAGAGTATGGTGAAATAGACAGCAAGTGAGTGATGGTACAATAAGATATGTAGAGCAGAATAAGCCAGGAGAAAGAAAGACTATGACTAAGATTGGATGCACTTTGTACAAATTTTACAGGAATAGTTATGCAACCTACGAATACTTGTATACTAAGAACGAAGCCAAGTGAGTACTTGATAAGAAGAGTAAGAATTCAGTAACAACAATGCGGTTGCAATATTTTAGGTACACCAAAGAAAGATGTAAGATGGTTTGAGGCAAAACTACAGAGATATAATTAGTATTGAGGGAAAAAGCCATAGTTAAGCCTTGATATCAATTAAAAGATATAAGAGAAGAATATAGGGTCTGCATAAAGACTAGCGAGGCAACGCTAAGGTATTTCCGGGATAGTTTGAGCACCTACACATACTTGTGTAAAGGTGGCAATAGGATATGTGATAGGAGAGCTAAGAGCAAATTGGAGTAAAGGGGCAATATAAGAGTTGAGGACTTTTAAAAGAAATCCCGTAAAAGTGACAAGAAGTTGAAGACCTTTAAAAGAAAGTGAGAAAGTGACACATGATGCTGAGGATTTCAGAACACGGACAGTCACAGCGGAGTAAAGCAAAGATATTGGAGTACAAAAATGTTACCCTCTGGGAAATTTCGTTTTATACATAGAACCTGCGAAGGGTCTATAGGTTACCAGAGGCATGCAATACTTCAAGGATATTAAAGTCTAATGAACTGACGAGGGACGTCTGCGCGTTATTAAAATCTTATTTAAAGATTAAGAGGTAAGATGAAGGAAACGATATCTTAAGGGAATAACAATAGGAGAGGAAGGAGTCAAGTTAAGACTAAGCGCACATGGAAGAAAGTAAGATTTCAGCGGAAAAGCTCGCAACACAACTGACAACGGACTGCGAAGTAGGATAAGAGTAAAGGCAATGACGTGGAATTATTACCTCGGGAAACAACAGAAAGAGGAGATATTACAGGAATGACTATGTAGGGGCCTGGAATGCGTTATAATGAATTATAGCGAATCGACCAATGGAAGAGGTATGTGAAGGGCATAATTAAATAAGGGAACACTTGAGAAAGTATTGGGAATTCAGGATCAGTTTAACATTCGAGGACGAATGTTCTAAAGGGGGGAAGGATGTTATACCCCGTATATTTATACGTCGAATTATTCGCAAGTAAATCGACTCAAGCTGGAGGCAGAATCATTTTCGGACACAAAATAGAAATCTTTAATTTTCAATTTTAAGTAGAACATAAATTGTTTATAAATTTTATTTAGTCTAAAAATATTATTGGAGATTAGGAACTAATTAATTATGACTAAATTATTAAGTAGGAATTATTGATTAATTAAAATTTATTAACTTAATTAATAGAAGTGGGCCCCACCGAAATATATATATATATATATATATATATATATATATATATATATATATATATATATATATATATATATATATATATATATATAATAAAGGGCTGCCACGTGTCACCAATTGGTCAAGGGTTTGTGGAAGCTACGTGTCACCATAAGGAGGAGCATATTTATACAAGAGTTGATGAACAATTTGGGACTTAATTTCATTTTTTTCTTAGCTAAAACAAAAAGAAAAAAAATGGTAGAGAGCATGGCCATGGCTGCTGCTCACGGCCAGCCATGGCCAAGAAAATTTTGTTGTTTTGTTGCCTTGATTTAATTCCAAGATGATTTGCAAGTTCAAGGAGGTGATAACAATGTTGGATATTGAATCGAGGAAGAAGAAAATTGCGAAATTGGAGCAATTAAGAGTAGAAATTCCTCCGAGAAAATTAAGGTAAGATTTTCTTGTTTTATGGTGTAATTGTGTTAATAGTATTGTAATGGAATTATTAAAATTGGATTGGACGAAATTGGAATTTAGAAAATGCCTGAAATCGATGTTATCGGAAATTGTGGGTTGAAATGGATTAAAAAAGGTTGTTGGGTTGTTAGAATTGTTATGGGCTGAATTGTGAGAATTTTATATGTATATCTCTGTTGTTGGTATTTCTGTGCTAATAGGAGAATAATTGGAAATTCGGGTTAGGCGAATATATAGGGGAAATGCTGCCCGTTTTTCGTTAAGCCCTTAACTAATGAAAAACCCTTAACGAGAAAGTATAAGTTAAAGAATAAGTTCTATAAGCGATGGGCTACGGATTTATGAACTAGAAAGTATAGTTACTAACGATAACGTTACTTTGACGTTAAATAGGCTAAAGGGGGCGACAAAGCGAACGGATTTGTGAATAGTCGTTAAACAGGTATGTAAAGCCGTCCCTTCTTTCTTTTGGCATGTCTTAGATGTAAGTGATAAATGAGATGAACTTTGGGGTAACTCTGTTCATAAGTTCCGAATGTGATTCATGATTCTTATTTACTTCTTGATGCTAGAGCTATTAAGTGATTGGGTTTTCCCCTCGAGTCCTTTGTACGTTGGATAGTAGTTGATGCGTGAAAATTCCTATTCTTAAAGGATTCTATAGTGATTAGTGTCTGTGACTTCTATAAGCTATTTCACACTATATTGACACGTGTCTAGATTCCTAAGACGCTTTTGATATGAACTATAATGACATTCGAGGGATACTTGCTATAATTGTCGCTACTGATACTCAGGTGTTAATATCTTCTTTTTATTCTGTTTGAGTCGTGATAATGATTTAAATTGCATATGGTTGCTCACTACTCTGCTCGTGCATACCTCAATATGTCTTTCACCGAGTCCCGGGCCGGGTATGTTATCATGCACAGTTTCACTGCATTGTTCACCGAGTCCCTCACTAGAGGGTCGGGTACGGTATATATATATATATGATATGATGATACGATGATATGACGATATTATGGCGTCCAGGAGGGCATATGATGACTTTATTCACCGAGTCCCTCACTAGAGGGCCGGGTACAATATATATGTATATGATGATGATATGATTATGTCACCGAGTCCCATACTGGGCCGGGTATGATATATGATATTGACATGCATGATTTATGTTTCAAAGGCAAGTGTTTTGGTATTCTGGACATTGTACTTGTTTTATGTACTCCTTATTTCAGTTATGATCCTTTTTACTGTATTTTATGCTTTATATACTCAGTACATATTCCGTACTGACCCTCTTTCTTTGGGGGGCTGCGTTTCATGCCCACAGGTACAGATAGTCGGTTTGGTGACTCTTCAGCATAGGACTTCTATTCAGCTGTCTTGGAGAGCTCCGTTGTTCTAGAGTTTAGAATTTTTGTACAGATCTTATGATATATATGTATGTTTATCCAGGGCTACGACGGGCCCCTGTTCCATCATATTTAACTATTCGTATTCTTAGAGGTCTGTAGACATATGTGTGGATTGTGTATAAGTTCTGTTCAGCTGTGTCTATCCGATGTGCTATGATATGATGTCCGTCTGTAGTTGCAGCCTTGTCGGCTTGCATATGACATGATGTTGATGTGTAGTGGCAGCCTCGTTGGCTTGCGTATCCCTTTATTATTTGATCAGTTGTGACTTCTCGGGAGACAGTTTATCTGAATATACATATATGGCGACGTTATGAACCGTTGGAGTTCTTCTGCAAGTTTCCATACTACTCATAGATTCAGTTTGATTATATGTAATAGATTCATATACGGGTGCCCAGTTCGGGCACTAGTCATGGCCCACGGGGTTGGGTGGTGACACAGTCTTTCATGTTTCGATGCTTCGAAAATGTGTTGGAGATCCTACTACGATCGTGTCAATAAGTGATGTGCAAGTGACAGAAAAGTTGAATTATGAAAAAGTGCCCATTGCCATACAAGATAGGCAAGTACGGAGGCTTAGAAACAAAGAGGTGGCCTCAGTTAAGGTTCTATGGAGAAGCAGTAAACGAGAAGCGATGACATGGGAAGTGGAAGAAAGTATGCGATCCAGATACCATTATTTATTCCAACCCCTAGAAGAAATTCAAGATGAAACGCTAACGATATAAGGTATATATACTCTATTTTCATGCTTTTAGTCGTGTGTGGCCATAGATATGTTGATATTGTGATGTAGCCCTGTGAGGCAATGATATTATGGGTTGTTGTGACAAGTTGGTAGTGCTAAATTACAGGGGAAACTATGGCAAAATTTTCGCAAAATCCCGAGTGTTTAAACATTCGTGGACGTGTTCTTAAAGGGGGAAGAATGTTACACCTCGGAAAATTTTTCGTTGGTACGCAAGTGAATGAACTAGTGAGGAGTACAAGTATACGATATTTCCATGAGTATGAAATGACATGGATGACCCTAAGTAAGATTCCAAAGGCGATTGCAATAAGAGATAGGTTATGCTCCATGATGACTAACAATAGATTCTAAAAATGTGGAAAGTTGCAGATTTGCACTTTGGCCAGTTGAACATAAAATGAAATACGGACCGTAAAGTAGTATACGGCCCGTAAACTGCCATGTCGTATTTTGACTTCCAAAACTTCAACTTTCATTCAAATGTCCAAATGGTTAAATAAGACTTGGAATACTGACCGTAAATTGTAAGCTGTGATCGTAAATCACCATGATCCCCAGCATACTTTCTGGTTCTGTGATGCTTAAATACGCCCACAGAATACGGACCGTAAACTGGAATACAGCCCCGTAAACTGGGTTTACAACCACTGTGCATATTCGACGACTGTTCATTTCAGATCAGATTTTGGGTTATTGAAAAGGGGACCAAATTTATTATTTCATTTCATTTCACTTCTACATGACACCCCTTCTCTCTAAAACATCTCTCTACATAAATTCCACAAGAATTCAAGGATATTTGGTGATCAACAACATAAACTAAGTGAATCAAGTATAAGAAAACCCATTAAAGTTCATACAAGTCAAGAAATCTCATTGGAGATAAACTAAGGTTTTGCTCAAGTGGAGTATTATCAACCAAGGCTTGTTCCTACGACATCTAAGGTAAGATTCATGATATTTCTATGTTTTTTAAGGTACTTAAGAGTTCAAATACTTGGATTGTAGAAAGGTATGGCAAAATGGGTCATGAATGTGGAATAGTGCCATTTTGAGAAATAGTTTGACTTGAGTTATGATTCTTGATGTATTGTGATATAAATGTGTTATAAATGATGTTGAGAACATGAGATGAGCAATGTACGTGAGTGGACATAGTCGTGTGATATGACTGTGGGTATGGATGATTGAAAGTAAGTCTAGAGATATGGGTAGTGTGAATGAATAATGACTATTGTTATGGTATTGTGAATGTATTATTGACGTTTGGGAGTTGATATACCCTATGGAGGAATGTCGTATAAATAGAGGAGACCAGCCCGATTTTCTCTAGCTTTAGTCATATATGCTAGCTATCGATTCTAATGATAGTATGACTTTAATGAAGATAGAAAAGCTAGCATTGGAGGAGAACGCGCAAGTGTAAAATAGTTGAACGGAAAAGGTATGTAAGGCTAACCCTTCTTTCATAAGGCATGGTTCTTTTGCCAAATAGCTAAATCTTCTATGAGACTATGATATCATTCAAATGATTTGATCTTCAGAGCTAGTAAGCTCACGATTCGTGATACGCCACGATTGTACTAAATCCTACGTATGACGAGTAAGCCTATAGAGATAAATATGATGAATGCCGATAATAGTGATAATGATGTTGATGACGATTATGATAATGATGTCAATAGTAAAGATTCTTATGAGCTATTATGTATATGTGTCTATGTATGACTATTATGGAACCCCGAGCTTATGAGGCCTGGTAAGATATGTAAATAAGTATGTATATGATTACGTAATGCACGCACACCTCTGCAGATGGTACGGATAACCCTGACGCCTTGGTAGGGCCAGGTAGATGTGACCCTGAAGCCTTGGTAGGGCCAGGTATGAGTAGCCTTGAGCCTTGGTTGGCCAAGTATGTATGAAACACCGATCCTCCATGGTCGGGTATGCTATGTAAATACTATGTATATGATATGATGATGTATATGATATAGAAATGAGTATGAATATGAATATGATACGATATGAATGCGAATAAGGATATGTATACGAATATGGGTACTAATATGGAACGAATACGATTATGGATTCGGATATTGATGTATGAGCACAAATACGCATTTGAATGGAAAGTTCCTATGAAAGGCAAGTAAGTGCCCATGACGATGATATTACCATCTCCCATCTTGTGCTACTTTTCATGATGTTCATTATGCTTCTATATTGATATTGATCATGCTTTACATACTCAGTACATTCTTCGTACTGACGTCCTTTTGTTTGTGGACACTGCGTCATGCCCGCAGGTGCACAGGGAGACAGGCTTGATCCATAGCTACATTCTCAGAAACTACATAGCAGGGCTCCACTTCATTCGGAGCTATAGCTTTTGGGTACTTATTCTTTTCTGTACATAGTTATGGGCATAGCGGGGTCCTGTCCCGCTTATGTGAGATGTTATACTCTTATTAGAGGCTCGTAGACATGTGAATATGGTTAGATGTGTCTGGCCTTGTCGGCCTATATTTTGTATATTATTTTGCTAGCCTTCACGGCTCATGTACATTGACGTTGTATAGATGCCAACCATGATATGAAAGCATTGTCGTCCAATGGGACTAGCATGAATGGTTATTAGAAATGTATGTTTAATTATGTGGCACACCTAAATGTAAGTGAAGTGTAAGCCAAGGGGTGCCCGGGGTGGGCTAGCACCTGGCGCTCGTCGCGGCCCTCTAGACGGGTAGTGACAGTTTGAAATAGGAGAAGTACAGCTAATAGGCCCTGAGTTGATTCAGCAAGCGGTAGAAAAAGTCAAAGTGATCCGAAATCGATTATTGACAACCCAAAGTCGCCAAAAATCTTATGCGGACCACCTCCGGCGAGACTTAGAATTTCAAGTTGATGATTGGGTATTCTTGAAGGTGTCACCGATGAAAGGTGTGATAAGATTTGGAAAGAAAGGAAAGTTAAGTCCTCGATACATTGGACCTTATAAGATTATCCTCAAGGTGGGTCAAGTAGCTTATGAATTGGACTTGCCTCCAGAACTTGAATTGGTCCATCCAGGTTTTCATGTCTCAATGCTCCGCAAGTGTGTTGGAGATCCTACAAGAATTTTCCCAATAGATGATGTTCAAGTAACAGAAAAGCTAGCATATGAAGAAGTACCCATTGCCATATTAGACAGGCAAGTACGAAGACTTCAAAATAAGGAAGAAGCCTCAGTTAAAGTCTTATGGCGGAATGACAACCGAGAGGAAATGACTTGGGAAACCGAAGAGAGTATGAAGTCTAGGTACCCGCACTTATTCCAACCCCCAGAAGAGATCCAAGATGAAACATCGAGATTATGAGGTATGTATGTTTTCTTTTTATGCATACGGGCCGTGTGTGGCCAACTTTTATAGCTATTGTGTTGTGGCCCTGTGAGGCAATATTATTGTGGGCTGTTGTGACAGGACGGTAGTGCCATATTACAGGGGAAACTCTGGCGAAATTTTCATAGAATTCCCGAATGCTTAACATTCGAGGACGAATGTTCCAAAAGGGGGGAAGAGTGTTACACCTTGGAACTTTCATGTCGTCGCATAGTGAATGAACCAATGCGAGCTTAAGGGTAACATGGAGTTCTTAAGACTATAAGATGGATATGTAGTGGTCTTAGGATGCATACGTTAAGATTTTGAAGTTATATAAATTGATAAAGTGGGGTTTAGGAAGGTTTCGTAAATTATTGCATTAAGAATTGTTTGGTAAGGCCTTGAGGGCGAGTTATAAGGATGTTTAGATCATTGATGAAGTACTAAACAAGTGTTAAGAAGGTTGTATAAGGATTGGAGGTCAAACGAAACGACGAGGACAACTTCGAACAAACTGTGGGTTACACGACCACCTTATACGGACCGTGGAACTTTATACGGACTGTATAAGGGTCCATATAACCAACAACAATAATTTTTTCCATGATGGTGAACCACGGACACTTATACGGACCGTATAAGTGGTCCGTATAATGCCCGACGGACTGATTAAGTTGCAACTATAAATACATGTTCCCACTCTATTTTCTCATTCTTTCCACTTCTCCACTTCTCTCCAAACTTCTAGACTATTCTATACACATCTTCATCATAAAATCAAAGGGAAACTAAAGATAAAACAACAAAATCCAAGTGAAATCAGCATATGGAAGCTTGCTAGGGTTATGGAAGTTAGAAATTTCCTTTGGAATTGAAGCAAGGGTTTTCTCCAAGTGAATCAACCCCAACCAAAACCCGCTCCTACGCATTCAAAGGTGAGTCTTATGATTATTCCATGTTCTTTAAGGTATTGAAAAGTTGAAACACTTGGATTATGGAAGAAGATGAAAAATGGGTTACAAAATATGAGATTAGTGGCAATTGTGAGTAGTAGATTGATATGAATCATGAATATTGATATGATTGTGATTATAATTATGTTATGAATGATGTTAAGAGTATGAGAGAAACATTAGATGAGGATGAATGTAACGTTGTATTATGATTACGATTATGGATGACCTTGAAAGGAAATTGTGGGGATTGGATAATGATGAATTTGACTAAAGTCATTGATGATGATATTATGAATGTTATTATTGACGTTTGGGAGTTGATATATGGTATGGAGAAAGTAGTAGAAACAAAGGAGATGCTGCTCAATTTTCTATAGCTTTATTTCAAACACGCTTATGTTATCGATTATCTAATACGAGTATAAACTCTCTTGAAGGTAGAAACATGAATATTAGAGAGGAACGTTCAAGCGATAGAGTAGCGAAACAAAAAGGTATGTAAGGCTAGTCCCTTCTTTCTAAGGCATAAATCTATGGTAGGATATTTCCTCCTCCTCCATGAATTTCCTACATTCCGGAAAAACTAAGAGTCTATGCTCATGAATAGCCATATGAGTTAAGAATGAGAGATATTATGAACATGATAATGATGAGTCTAAGTCTAAAGAGTCTAAGGCCCATGATACTATGTTTCTACAATGCTAATGATTCTTATTATGATCCATTGATGTTGTTTATTGTATACACTCACCTTATATGCTAATTCCTTGAAGGTGAACCAGAATGCTTATGAATGCTCCATTACGGAATCGGGGGTTCACGACCTTATGTCACCCCGATAGAGTATAATTGTCTTAAGTTCCCAGTCATGCATTATGATAATAGTATGATGAGAATATGATAAGTCTATGAGATGTATATGATGCTATCACACCGCGCCTACATGGCCAAGCAGACGCCGTTAAAGCGGGCAGCGTATACACCATGTCTAGATGGCATGGGCAGACACCACTAGTGGGCGGCATGAGATGGTACCCAAGATGCGGGAGGCATGGACGCAGGCTAATGATTATCACACCGTACCTATATGGTCGGGAAACTTATACATATATGCATACATGATATGATGATGATTATGAAGTAAGTTAGCATGCATTATTTCAGTTTTATGTGACAGTCAGTTACAAATCGCTCTTCACTCGATGTCTCCATATTTCAGTGATATATCATTATTGTTTACTCAGTACAATATTCGTACTGACGTCCATTTTCTTTGGACGCTGTGTTCATGCCCACAGGTAGACAAGGAGATGGTGCAGATCCTAGGAGCTATCAGCAGATTTACAGGAGCACTCCATTATTTTGGAGGTGCTATTTGGTTTATTCTTTTGTGTACATATATGTATTTTGGGCAAGATGGGGTTCTGTCCCGTTCATATGTCTAGTACTCTAGTAGAGGCTCGTAGTACGCATGTGTCGGTCGTATGGTCTCACGATGTTACTATTGTAACTATATTATTATTTTGATAGCCGAAGGGCTTATGTATATAAAAGTAATTATGTTTCCAAACAAAAAATGGTTTTCCTATGATTGAGTATAAATTAATGATTGTACGCCTAATGAGTATGATAAATAATAGAATGAGTGGTGCTCGGTGGTTAGCCCCGGGTGCCCGTCATGGCCCCTAGTCGGGTCGTGACAAAAGGTGAGACTTGGACAACCCCGAATCACCATAACCCATCTAAAAACAACAAACTCATTATAAGGCAAAGGGGGAGCATAGGAATTTCAAGTCATGACACAAACAAAATGCCACGGTATACACTGACCATTTTAAGAATGCTAGTCGACCAAGATTAGGAGTCAAGATAAGTCAAGTATTATAGCAATAGTGTGTCCGTTCAAATATATACTAAACTCTCAACTTAAATAGAACAAATTACAAACACTGGTTGAGGCAAAATGTGCTCAAAATAAATTCACATGATGGTACACTGGCACCATCTTCAAAAATACAATTCTAAGTTATTATCGTAATACAAAACAACACTAAAGCCTTAAGTGATGAGAATCAGAATCTAGGCAACTGAAGGACAAAAAGAGAGGGACAATAGAATCGCAGAAACAATTCAGAAAAAAGAAAAAAAAAGTTAACCTCGGAACAAGCGGTCACTCATACTGCCTAAGAGGTGTTCAAAACAGGACAAGCATGTCAAAAGATGGGGCTTAACACATAGATCACTCATGGGAGCTAATTGAAGAAATACACGGAGTCACACTGTTACATCTCGAAAAATTTCATGTCATTAGTTGGTAGATAGATTAATGTAGGGTGAGATGTATACGATGCCCCACAAGTAAGAAAGGTCACTTGGCGATTCTAATTAAGATATCAAAGACATTTAAGGCAGGAGGAGAAAGTTCGTTGAGGAAGGCAAGGTATAAGTCGTGTTTTGGAAGGATTATGCAAACCACCGAGCTAATGTTGATTTAATGATGTCTTGAGGAAGAGTTATAAGGCTCCTTAGATTGTGAATTAAGTGTTAAACAAGTGTTAAGAAAGTTCCATAAGGATCGGAGATCAAACAAAATGACGAGATTATCTTTGAAAAAATTGAGTTATACGACCACTTATACGGTCCGTATAAGGGTCTGTATAACCTTAACAGGAAGGGAAAATTCCTGATGGTGAAATACGGTCACTTATACGGACTGTATAAAGTTATACGAACCGTATAAGTGTCCGTATAACATGATCGGGACAACTTTTTTTTTAAGTATAAATAAGTGATCAAAGTTATTATTTCTATCTTCTCCACTTCTCTCAAGAGCTCTAGAACATTCCATACATTTCATTAACATAAACTCAGGGTGAATCCAAGATCAAACACCAATAATTAGAGGAATCAAGTGTAAGGATGCTAACTAGGGTTGCTAGAAGTTAAGAATATCTTTGGAGTTGAAGTAGGGTTTTCTCTAAGTGAAGTATTTTCATCCAAAGCCCATTCCTGCATAATCAAAGGTGAGTTTTATGATCATTTCATGTTACTAAGAATATTGGTGTTATATCCCGTATTTTTGAACGTCGGATTATTTGCTTGGGTGGGGCCCACACATCGATATTTTTTTTCGGGAACATGTGACACGTTATATGAATCACATATGTAAAGTTAAACAAAACTCATGAAGGACCCTTGGGCCAAATCAAAGTGGAAGCCCTCCAAACGAATATTTTTAAGAAAACGTTTTTGGGTGACCTGACTTTGAGGGGCAAACACGGTATTATAAGTTTGGAATTTGGAAAATTACCAAGAAATAGAAGTTGTAGATAATTGAATTGGCTTTCCAATCATAGGTCGTGGGTTCCCAGGTGACGTCGGTACAAGGAGATATGGACGTTTTAAGGTCGAAAGGTCAGTGGGCTAGGCCCAACTCGGGCCCAACCGGGTTAGGCCCATTACCCACACCCTTTTAAATGATTTTTCAGGTCTTTCTCCTCATTATTCATACAAAGAAGACCAGAAAGTTCTGCAGAGAGAGAGAGAAAAGAGCATTGGAAAGAAGAAAAATCAATTTTGATCAAAATCCGAGCCTCGAATCCCGAAGCCCATGAAGACAAAAGTGTTGTATGTCGCGTTGTCTTCAATTTGAGGTAAAAATCAACCAAGGAGGAGGGTGATAACGTGGTGGCTGAATTCTTAAGGTATGGATAAGTCTCATTTTCATTGCTAACAAGATTATTTAAAGTTTTAACGGATTAGAACGGGAAAAATAGCGATATAAATTCGTCCGTTGGTATTGTGAATTATGGAATGAGATTTGAAGAGAATTTTGGATGAAAATAAATGTAGTTAACTTGTAGAATGTGGCGGATGTTGCTATTGATGTTGTTAGTATTAATTTCGACTTCATTACGGAAATAAAAATTATGAAATAGCTATATGTGAATTGTTATGTTGGTTGGTGAATTTAGAAGGATGGTAGTCCATATTAGCATGAAAGATTGGTTGTTAAGTTGTTATGGGAAGTTTTGTGATTTTATGGTAAATTTATGTAATTATGAAAAATGAAATTGTTAAGGCACGAATTATGATTATTGTTAATGAAATTGGAGGATGAAAATGTGTTATGGATATTTATGTCGAAAATTAGAGGTTTCGGATGAATTATGGCTTTGGTGTTAAGTTTGTATATTTTGTATATCTTGTGAATATATTGTAGAAATGATATGAAATGTTTCCGAATTATATTGTAGTGATCTTGATTAGTAATGAATATGAGCATGTTGGTAATGATTTGAAAATGCGAAGTCGGAATGAAAGCTATTGCATTATGTTGGAAAGAAGTCTAATTGTGACATATTGTGATTTGTAGTGATTGTTGTTGTTGTTGGTGTTGTTGTTGGGTTGTTGTTGAATTATTTTGGCCGAGTTAAATTCTCGGGGTGTCGTATTTATAGGGGAGGTGCTGCCGAAATTTCGGTAGACAAGTACTAATTCAAGATTGGATGCCAAAAGCCTTATAGTAACATTTGGTAGATCTGACCATTTGTAGGTTTCAGACGAAACAGAGGTTTGGCGAGCGTAAAAGGCAAAAAAGGTATGTAAAGCTCCACCTTTCCTTCTCTTGGCATGTCCTAGATGTATTAGGTTTTAATTTGGACCTCGGGGACTACTCTACTCTTCGGAACCTGCGTCTAAACTTGTCCTTGTTCCATTCAGTGGAATTGAACTAACTCTGTTGCAAATGGTTAGAAAAGTTGTCTAAATACCTAGAACTTGTGTAAATAAAATCCGATTACCTTAAAACCCTCATAAGCGACTCCATAAAGTTTATTACACATAATTTGTGCCCGCCACCTCGGTTGACCAGAGGCGGGCCCACTATTTCCGAATCCACTTCTATTGTGCTATTGAATGGTTTCCGAACGATATCTAAAGCAAACGCTTGGCTGCTCTTCTAATTCCTAAACGACAACTGTTTGAAATATTCCATTAAGTCCTATGAAATGTTTTGATATGTACCACGAATCCGGAAGTTCTGTTCTGACATAATCCATCGTGACATCCGAAAGGTATGCACTACGATTATCGTCTGACGTCTTTCTAATGATCTGTTGTTTGGGTTCTTCGATTGAGTCTGTGTAAATGTTTTTATACTTTACCCTGCATTTGGTTTCTCACTACTCTGCTTGTGGATGCCTCAATGCTTCTTTCACTGAGCCCGGGCCAAGATTTGTTATCAAGCGTATTCCGCTGCATTGTTCGCCGTGCCTCGATGTGAGGGGGCAGGTATGACATGTACATGGGTCCAGAGTATGATGTGCCATGTACATCTATGTTCTGATGTTGGTGATATGATATGATATGGCCATCTGATATGTTATGATATGTTACGGAGCTATTCCCTACTCTGAAATATGATGTGTTGTGGCGCCAGTGATGGGGTGGCGCCACGTTCTGTTCACCGAGTCCCGTATTGGGGCCAGATTTGATATATGTTTCTGCATACACTATTTATGTTTTGTAAGTATGAATTTTGATATTCTGGACTTTGCACTCATTATTTTCTGTACTTTCTGTTCCGGTTATGATTTTGTTTACTGTACTTCATGCTTTACATACTCAGTACATATTCCGTACTGACCCCCTTTCTTCGGGGGCTGCGTTTTTGTTATGTCCCGTGATTTCGTATAATGGGAAACTGAGAAAACAATTACGACTTGTGTGTTATAAGAACATAATTTGATTTTAGTGAATATGACTATGTTGGTTATGGAATTATTAATGTTAAGACCCCGGGGAAGGCCGAGGATAAATTTGGAATTTCGGAAATTAGTTTCGGGAATTACAAAACGGGACTTTTCTCGAATTGGGCCAAGAAAATTCAATACAAAATAAGCCCAAGAGTTGTAGGGTGGCCGGCCCCTTGTCATTGGCCCAAAACCCATTTTAAAAGGGTCATGTGCTATGCACATGACCCCTAAGTGGATATATATGAGAATACACTTAGTAATATTCAAGAAAAAAATCACAAATCAAGAACACCCCAAAGAAGGGCTTCGGCCGAACTCAAGGAGGAAGAGAAAGAAAAAATTCCAAGCTTGTGTGGTTACTCAAAAATCCTAGTTTCTATATATTTGTGGAGTACTCAAGACGCTCTCCGACGTGGTATAATTAGTTTGGCACGAGGACGACGTTTTCGACAAGTCGGGTTTTCAAGAGAAGGTGAGAATTCTTACCCTTTTATGTTATAGAATTGATGGGAATGTGTTAAGCATTGGAAGTAGATGGAGATCCCGTAATTTTTAACGTAAATAGAAAGTCGTGGGTGTGTGTGTATAGTGTGTTGGGCCGTGAGCCATAGAGAGGAAAAAATGATGTGAATTGATTTTGTTTAAGTTGGTATAATGTGTTGTTGTGACCCTTATGTCGTAAATGATTAATTGGTGAATGAAATTGGCGTTGAAAAATGATTTTGGATATTATCGGAAAGCGTATACCCTTGGTATCATTATGTATATCATTGTATATTTAGGGTGCTAGATACTTTAGATATGAACTTATAATGATGTTAATGAATTCAGAATGAAACGACGTGAGTTAGAATGTTCGTCGTGAACTTTTGATTGTTTTGAAGAATTATGGAACATAATGGATTTTTGTGTAATTTCGGGTATGGCTTGAATTGTAGTTAGGTTGTGATTGTATAAGTTTGAATGTGGAAATGAATACAATTATGTAGATGTAGAATTGGAGTTTTGAAAGTTTGAATGGAAGTTGCCAACTTAGATAACAAAGTGGAATTTTGAAGCTAGAATGGCTTGATTGTTGTTTGTGTTGTTTGTTGATGTGTGGGCTGTTGTTGTTGTTGTATTTTGAGCCAAGCTAAGTCTCGGGGATGTTAGATTTATAGGGGAAGTGCTGCCGAAATTTCGGTAGGCAAAAATTGGAGTTAAAGGCATTTTTTTTAAGCCTAAGAATCTCAATTGGTAACTTTGACCATTTGCAGATTTTTGACGAAACGGGACTGGACTTTTGGAAGGGCTTACGACGTCTGTGAGGTATGTAAAGCTTCCCAATTCTTTATTTGGCATATCTTAGTGTGTTAGTTGAATATGAGACCTTCCGGAGCATTTCTGCTCCTCGAAACCCGATCCACAGGAAAGTTACTATTCATTCAATTCGATTGAAGCCTAAAGGCTCCCTTTTGGCTAGAATGCCATTATTCGTCCGAAACCTATCGAAATGTGGTCGGGTAACCTAGAAATGATTATGTATGACCCTTGGCATATTACTGCTCGAAAAAGAATATGTTCGCCACCTCACTTCGACTCGAGGTGGGTCCGCTACCCCAAAATGCCCGATTTGCCCTTCGGGCCATCTTTGAGAATAGAGTTGAACGTACCACTTCTGATCTTTGGAACATCCTTCCACGGGGTATGTTTGGACTATTCGATGCACTAATCCAGGTTTTGAACTATATGGACCATTTTGGAATCGTTTTGCAAAATGAAACCTTATGTCGACTAAGTATTCGACTATTTTGTAATAGGATATGATTTATGAGTTTACTTTGTTTTGAAACACTATTTTGAAATACGATTTGCATTTGTTTGCTCACGACTCCGCTCGTGCCTTACTATGACTTCGTTCACCGGTTCCCGGGCCGGTTTTGATTCGTGCGCCTTATAACAATTCGGCCGTATGCTGTGTTACGGTTCCCGAGGCTTCACCATAGGACCGGGTTCCGTTTGGAGTTATGCTGTGATATGGCTCGTGATGCGATACGCTCACCGATGATTATGATTATGTTCGGGGATGTACGGAGATTTGAAACCTTCTGGTGTTATGCTGTGTGTGGCGCCAGCGTCGGAGTGGCGACCACGTTCTTAAGCGTTTGCATGATTTTGTTTGCATAAAATACATGTATATGATTTCGATACAGATTCTGACATACCAGTTTGTACCCCACTTTGACATTTGATTTGCTTTCGGTTTTGCTCTATAATTCTGTACTCCGTGCTTTACATACTCAGTACATACATCGTACTGACCCCCTCTCTCCGGGGGCTGCGTTTTATGCCCGCAGGTGCAGATATCGGTGATCCTCCGCAGTAGGCTCCACTTCTTGCTATTCCGGAGTACTCTTATCCGATCCGGAGTCCACTTTTGGTACAGACTCTTTTGCTTTGTATATGTTTGGTATATCTGACTATTTGGGTACGGCGGGGCCCTGTCTCGCCACATGTCTTTGTTTTGAGTTCGTAGAGGCCTGTAGTCATATATGTGGGGCGAGGGTCCTATGTGTTTATTGTCTGATTTTGCTTTCGGGTCTTAAAGCGGTCTGTTTGATATGATGGCCCCAAATGGCCCTTTTGTATATATTTGTATTTTGACCGGCGATGTCTATTCCGCCGCTTTGTTTGAGTTTGATTTGATATGACCGCTTAAGACATATTCTCGATATAAATTAGGTTTGATATAACTTCTTGAAAATTCTGAAATAAGTTTGGATTCGGAAATGAATATGCGATTTGGTCTGGGTACCCAGGTAGGGTGCCAGCCGCGGCCCACGGGGCTGGGTCGTGACAGTTTTCATGCCGCGCAGGTACAGATACCCACTTCAGAGATCCGCCCGCTTAGGATATCTGCTCTGCTGTTTTGGAGTGCTCCTTTGTCCGGATCCATATTTTGGTATAGACTTTTCTATCACATATGTATATGTTTATTCAGGGGTATGACGGGGCCCTGTCCCGCCTTATGTTTCTGTTAGTATTGTTTGTAGAGGTCTGTAGACACATACGTGGGTTGTGTATATATGTTCTGAGAATATGTATTTTGTGACGGCCTTATCGGCTTTCGTGCACTACATCTGCTTATGTACGATAGCTTGCGACTCCGTTTGGCTTTTATATATGCATATCTAATTTATATGTTGGTTTGGGGTTATTGGGTACGTAAGTTGTCCTGCTCGGACACGAGTCGCGGCCTACGGGGTTAGGTCGTGACAATTGGATGGTTGAAAGACCTGGATTGAAGAAGAAAGTGGAACATGGAGTTCAAATATGAGAATAATGGAATTCTTGGATGGTAACTTGACTTGAATCATAGTTCTTGACATGTTATGAGTATAATCATGTTATAAATCATGTTAAAGAAGTATTATATGAGGATGAATGTGGCGTGATATTATAACTATGGTTATGGATGACTTTAAGAGGGAATTTTGAGAGTTGAATAATGTTTAGCTCATCAAAGTTTATTGACTATGATATTGTGGGTGTTGTTGTTGACATTTGGGAGTTGTTATATTATATGGAGAAAGTTGTAGATACAAAGGAGATGCGGCCCAATTTTCATTAGCTTTAGCTTAAGCATAAGCATAAGCATGTTTCAGGTTATCTAACCTTAGTACGAATGCTCTTGAATGTAGAATTGTGAACATCGGAGGGAAGAGTTTAATCGATAAAGTTAGAGAGGTGTAAGGCATGTGAGGCTAGCCCCCTTCTTTCAAAGGAATGACTCTTATATTGTAATTTATTCTCTATATTTCCATGAACTTCACTCTGGAAGAGGAAAGTTAATGATTTTTAAGAGCTCCTTATGAAATAGAGATGAGATATGTTCCATGATAATGATGCTATGATGAGTTCGATATTCTTATTTCCATTATTTGATTGATGTTGCTTCTTGTTGTTAGTCTCACCTCATGCTACTAGTTCCTTCAAGGTGAGATATGACGATCATGACTATCCCATAACATAATCGGAGGTTGCCGATCTTACGTCACTCCGATAGAGTTGTAGCTTTCACTTGGACTCTCATGCATGCGTATGTATTTTATGTATGATTACACCATGCCTACATGGCCGGGTAGACATACCACTGCAGTGGGTAGTTTACCTCGGACGCGGGCTAACGATGATCACACTGTACCTATATGGTCGGATAGCTTATATATGTATGACATGATGTTATTTTTATTATAAAAGTTAGCATGCATGACTTCGCCATAAGGGGCATCCAGTTGCAGGCTCGCTCCCAGCGTCATGTTTTCTTATGTCTTTATTATGCGGTTGTACATGCCTTACATACTCAGTGCATCATTCGTACATACGTTCTTTTCTTTACGGACACTGTGTGTGAGCCCACAGGTAGACAGGGAGACGGTGCGGATACCTAGGAGCTCTTTAGTAGATTTATAGAAGCAGTCCACTACTCCGGAGTCGCTATTTCTTGGTATATTCTTTTGGGTACATATTGGGGCATGCTGGGGTCCTGTCCCGTCCTTATGATTCCAGTATTCCAGTTAGAGGCTCGTAGATACCTATATGCGGGTTGTAGATGTCATGTGCTCACTTCATTGTATTTTGTACATCTTTTTTGTAGCCTTACGGGCCTATGCTTATATATATATGTTCTGGGAGGTATTTGGAGGTTGGGTCATGATAAATTGTGTTAAGAGTGATATATGTCCAGGTTGCCAGCATAATAAGTGGTGCTCGGTAGCCAGTTTCGGGTACCCATCATGGCCCACGAATCGGGTCGTGACACACACATGGTATTAGAGTAGTTTCGTGCTAGGGTGTGTCTAAGAGTCGTGTCCAGTAGAGTATTGTTTATGGGTATAAAGCGCGCCACAGTTATAAACGAGAGGCTGCGGGGCATTTTGGAATAATGACCATTTTTCTTCTTCATAGATTATGCGATAGAGCTGTGTTATAAGATTTCCTTTTCCCTAATTGTGTGCCATAATTTCAGCTATACCGGTAAAGAGGAAAGCAACAGCCGCTTAAAAGGGCATGACTGCGGTAGGAAGGCGGGTTGAACAAGAGCCGCCGGTACATATATAGGAGGGTGAGTCCCATAATGAGGCTCCATCTCACACCTTTCACACTCCGCCTGTATCCGAGGTGCATGAAGGGGCTTCAGCTCTAGCTCCAGCTCCAGTACCTTCAGTTCCTCCATCGGGTGTTTCGGGTCAACAGATGACTGAGGCTATTCAGCTACTAACACAACAAGTTGATGCCCAGGCTCAGTAGAAGAGTGCGGGTCCGGGTGATAGAGACACTAGTGCCAGAGCCCGTGATTTTATGAGTTTGAATCCGCCATAATTCGTCGGCTCAAAGCCGGATGAGGACCCGCAAGGTTTTATAGATGAGGTATTGAGGACGCTGAGGATTATTCATGCTTCGATACGGAGTCCGTGGAGTTGGCATCTTATAGGCTACGTGATGTGGCAGGTCTATGGTATAATAATTGGATTTCTTCAAGAAAGGAAAATGCACCTCCCCAGTTTGGTAAGAATTCGTAGATGCTTTCATCCGCCATTACTTTCCACTCAAGGTTCGAAGGGCCCGAGCTGAGAGGTTTCTGAATCTAAAGCAAGAAAGTATGAGTGCTCGGGAGTATAGCCTCCGTTTTAACTCGCTGGCTAGATATGATCCTACTATGGTAGCCGATATGGGAGATAGAGTACATAAATTTGTGATTGGCCTAGGGCCACATTTATTCAAAGATTGTTTGATAGCTTCACTCTAGGAAGGGATGGACATCTCCCGTATTTCGGCCTATACCCAAAATCTAGATGAGCATCAACAGCCGCATAGGGGTGAGCGCGATATTGATAGAGGTCAGAGCAAGAAGGCCAGATCTACCGGTGCTAGTGGTGAGTATAGAGAGGGTCAGCGGCAATAATTTTCCAGATATTCAGGCCAGTCCATGGCTAGTGCACCTTCTCGATTTGCGGGAAGGAGATTTGACCGCCCTATTTATTCAGGACAGGGTCAGAGCTCGAGAGTTTCGGGTTTCCAGGTGGAGGTGATCCCAGTCAGAGGAGACCACCACTACCATGATGCAGCCAGTGTGGTAGATTTCATTGGGGTCCGTGTCACCGAGGCTCCGACGCTTGTTATCTTTGTGGTCATCTTGGGCATATGATGTGGGATTATCCATCGATGGGTGGTAGAGTCGGGCCCCAGCCTACATGATCAGCAGCCGGCTTTCTTCGTCTGTGCGCTCTGTAGGGCAGACTTCCAAGGCTTCAGCAGGCCATGGTAGGGGCAGAGGGGTAGCATCCAGTTCAGGTGGCACCCAACCCCGTATTTATGCTTTAGCCGGACGACAGGATCTCGAGTCCTCCCCAGATGTGGTTACAGGTATATTATTCATATTTTCCTATGATGTTTATGCATTAATCAATCCGAGTTCTACGTTGTCCTACATCACTCCTTATATTGTTGACCGTATTAGGGTGTAACCCGAGCCAATTAAACCTTTCGAGGTATCCACACCGGTTGGTGATCCAGTAATAGCTAGACAAGTGTATAAAAATTGTGTGATTGTGGTATGTGATCGTCAGACTAAAGCTGATTTGATTGAACTGGAGATGTTAGATTTTGATATGATTATAGGCATGGATTGGTTGGCCTCTTGTTATGCTAATGTGGATTGCAGAACTAAGATGGTTCGATTCCGATTTCCAGGAAAACCAATGCTTGAATGGAAGAGAAATACAACGTCTCCAAGGGGCAGGTTTATTTCCTAACTCAAGGCGAGAAAGATGATTGCAAAAGGCAATATTTATCATCTAGTTCGGGTTTATGACACCGAAGCACAGCCCCCGACTTTTCAATCCGCCTCGGTAGTAAATGAGTTCCCGGATGTATTTCCAGATGAACATCCAAACCTTCCACCGGATCGAGAAATTGATTTTACTATTGATGTGTTGTCGGATACTAGACCCATATCTATTAGTCCTTATACAATGGCTCCTACAGAATTGAAAGAACTAAAAGCACAATTGAAGGATTTGCTTGAGAAGGGATTTATTAGACCCAGTTCATCACCATGGGGAACGCCTGTCTTATTAGTAAGAAAGAAATATGTTTCTTTACGAATGTGTATCGATTATAGACAGTTGAACAAGGTGACAATCAAGAATAAATATCCTCACCCGGGAATTGATGATTTGTTCAACCAATTACAGGGTGCTAAATGGTTTTCCAAGATTGATCTGAGATCGGGGTATCACCAAGTGAGAGTTAGAGAAGAAGATATTCCCAAGACGGCTTTCAGAACCAGATATGGCCATTATGAATTTCGAGTGATGTCGTTTGGGTTAACTAATGCTCCAGCAGTGTTTATGAATCTGATGAACATTGTATTTAGGACCTTTCTAGATCTATTTGTGATCGTGTTCATCGATGACATTCTGGTCTATTCTCGGTCAGAAACAGAGCATGCAGACCACTTGCGTATTGTCCTTGGAATTCTTCGGACTCGTGAGCTATATGCCAAATTTTTAAAATGTGAGTTCTGGCTGAATTTTTATGACTTTTCTGGGCCATATTATCTCGGCTGATGGTATTCGCATAGATACTCAAACGATTGAGGCTGTGAAGACTTGGCTGAGGCCTACAACACCTACAGAGGTTCGGAGATTTCTGGGATTGGCAGGTTTTTATAGGAGATTTGTGGAAGGGTTTTCTTCTATTTCAATACCATTGACGAAGTTAACTCAGAAATCAGCAAAATTTCAATGGACCGATGCTTGCGACCCTAGCTTCCAGGAATTGAAAAGTAGATTGGCTTCAGCCCCAGTCCTGATGCTTCCTCAAGGGTTGGAAGGCTATGTTGTTTATTGTGATGCCTCCGGTGTTGGGTTAGGCTATGTATTGATGCAGCATGGTAGAGTTATTGCCTATGCTTCCAGGCAATTACGGAAACATAAGAAGAATTACCCGACCCGTGATCTTGAATTAGTAGCAGTTATCCATGCACTGAAGATATGGAGACATTATTTGTATGGTGTACATATTGATGTTTATACAGATCATAAGAGTCTCCAGTATATTTTCAAGCAGAAGGAGTTGAATCTACGGTAGAGGCGATGGTTAGAATTGCTAAAGGACTATGATTTGAGTATTTTATATCACCCCGAAAAAGCAAATGTGGTGGATGACGCTCTTAGCCGTAAATATATGGGCAACCTATGTGATGTTCAATCAGAGAAGAAAGTATTAGTTTGCAAGCCCCACAAGCTAGCTACCCTCGGAGTTCGTTTAATTGATTTAGGCGATGTAGGAGTTGTTGTTCATAACCCAACTGTTTCATCCTTAGATATGGAGGTGCGAGAGCTCCAATGTGAAGATCCCCAGTTGAGTCACTATAGAGATACATTTTTTTGAGAAAGATAAGTCTCCATTTGAAGTTTCTGCAGATGGAGTTCTCAGGTACGAGGTAGGCTATGTGTACCAGATGTGGCAGGACTACATCGTTAGTCTGGAAGAAGCTCATTACTCCCATTATTATATTCACCCAGGAGCGACAAAGATGTACCATGATCTTAAGTCAATATATTGGTGGAATGGAATGAAAAAGGATATAGCAGAATTTGTAGCTTAGTGTCCAAATTGCTAACAAGTGAAAATTGAACACCAAAAGCCAGGAGGATTGTTACAAGCCATGGAAATCCAACCCGGAAATGGGAAGTGATCAACATGGATTTCATTGTAGGATTACCTTGTTCCCGGGCGCAAGTATGACTCCATATGGGTGATTGTTGATAGACTGACAAAATCAGCCCATTACCTTCCAGTCAGAGCCACATATTAGGCAGAGGATGTCACGACCCAACCCCGTAGGCCGTGACTAGTGTCCGTGCTGGACACCCAAACGTACCCAATAACCCAAACCAGCAGACTAGCAGATTATATAAATATAAAAGTCAGTCGACGTTACTAGTGTCACAGAGGAACATATATAGCACATGGAAGCCGATAAGGCTATCACAAATCATAGCAACCCAAAACATATACAGAACCCACATGTATGTCTACAGACCTCTACAGAACATAACAGAATCATAAGACGGGACAGGGCCCCGTCGTACCCCTGAATAGCGTACATATATACAACAGTAGCAGACTGTACCAGAGTATAGGCTATGGACAAAAGAGCGCTCCAGAATAGCAGAATAGGTGTCCTAGGCAGGTGGGTCAGCAAATCTGTAGTCTGTACCTGCGCGGCATGAAAACGCAGCCCCCGAAGAAAGGGGGTCAGTACGAAATATGTACTGAGTATGTAAAGCATGGAACGTAGTAAACAAGGTCATAATCGGAACAGGAGATACAGAAAATGAACGGAATATCCAGATTAGCAAAATGCTGATCATAAAGCATAAATAGTACTTACAGGAAACGTATGTCATACCTGGTCCCATTACGGAACAAAATCATAACCGGAACAGAACGTACAGAAATGTGAGTGAGATGTCCAGAGTATCAAATGCATATTTTCAAAACATGAAGAGTGTGTACAGAAACATATGCCATATCATATCCAGCCCCTTCCAGGTGACTCGGCAGATAGAACGTGGTCACCCCCCGACACTGGTGCCACAACACATAAGGATCAGAAAAGGGGAATAACCCCGTAACATAGCATATCATATCAGATGGCCATATCAGATCATATCATATCATATCAGAATAGTGTACATGGCACAGCATACTCCACAACCCATGTACATGTATACCTGCCCCCTCACATCGAGGCACGGCGAACAATGTAGTGAAAGACGCTTGAGAACATATCCTGGCCCGGGCTCAGTGTGGGAAACGTTGAGGCCTCCACGAATGGAGTAGTGAGAAACTAAATGCAATAAAATACCTTATATATTTCCAGAGACTCAATGAGGCATATCAAATGACGAATCAAATCAATAAAATCGGACGGAATCATAATAAGTGAATTTCGAATGTCATAATGGATTACGGAAGCATAATCTTTCTAAGTTCGTTTCCAAGTTCCAAAACAGTTTACAAGACTTAATAGAATATTTAAAACAAGTTTTATTTAGTAGTTACAAGAGTAGTTAAAATATTTCTTAAAAAAAACGCTCGAAGACAAGTCATAACCACTAAAAGGGTAAAATCGGAAATAGTGGACCCACCTCGGGACAAACGAAGCGGTGGGCTCAAATTACGTATTTAAAGCTTATAAAGTCACCTACGGAGGTTCTAGCGGCATTCCATAATTTTCTAAACAATTTGCGGAAGTTTGCACAATTCTTTCAATAAAGCATACTTATAGGGTTCAATTCCATTGAATGAAAAAGGGGTATTTTCAAATGCGGATTCCGATGAGCAGAACGCTTTTCGAGGCTCAAATCCGATCCTAGTACACCTAGGTCATGCCAAAAGAAGAATCGGGATAGCTTTACATACCTTGTATGCTCTTTACGCCTTTCCAAATTCAATTCCCGTTTCGCCCAAAATCTGTAATTGGTCACATTTACCAATTCTCAATTTCCAATCTTTAAGTATTCAATCTTTATTCATAATTGCCTACAGAAATTTGGGCAGCATCTCCCCTATACATATAGCATCCCCGAGAATTTAACTCGGCCAAAACAATCAACAACAACCCAACAACAACATCAACAACAACAATAGTCACCATAAACACAATATAACTTAACTAGCTATCTTTCCAACATAATGTCATAACCTTCATTTCAACTTCAATTTCCAAACTAATCTCAATGGTTTCACATTCATCATTAATCTAGATCATCACAATATAATTTGGAAATATTTCATATCATTCCTACGAAATATTCACAAGATATACAAAATATACAAACTTTCCATCAAAACATAATTCACCCAAAACTTCAAATCTTCAACCTACATATTCATAACATATTTCCACCTTCCAATTTCATCAACCATAATCATAATTTACATCTTAACAACTTCATTTCCATAATATCTCAAAATTATTCTAAGGTGACATAATCTTCTACATTCCAACTTCAACCAAAATTCATTCAACTTTCATTTCCAATATAATTTTCACCATAACCACAACTAGAATACAACATAAAATTCAACTCATATCATATATACAACAATATACACACACGGCTACATACATATATACATACCCACTTTGCAAACTTCCATATTTCCATAATTTCTACTCATTTCCACATACCACAACATAAACAAACCTTCATAACATAAGAAAAAGGAATTGATTCTTACCTTTTTCTACAAACTTCTTCACTTGAACAAGTTGTCAACTTGAAGTAATAAGTGCTCCTTCTTCCAAAACAACTACACCAAGTTGTAGAGGACACTTAATTTAGTAGGAATTCAACAAGAAAATAATTTTAGAGGCAAGATTTTGAGGGGTGATTTTTCTATGGCCAAACCCGAAATGGCCTTATTTTTGCTCTTCTTTGTGTTTGTTTTTCTCTTCTTTGCTTCATGAATGTTCTTGCTTGAAAATGAAGACTTAGCCCCTTTTTATTATTAATCACATGACTAATTTAAATGGGCTTGGGTCCTTTATTAAGGACCATGGCCGGCCACCTCCTCACTTGGGCCTGAATTTTTCTTTTCATTTTTTTCGGCCAATTCGGTTGGTCCCGAGTTGGGCCTAGCCCACTGACCTTTCGACCTTAAAACGTTCATATCTCCTTGAACCGACGTCACCTTGGAACCCACGACCTATGGATGGAAAGCTAATTCAATTATCTACAACTTCTATTTCTTGGTATATTTCCAAATTCCAAACTTATAATACCGTTTTCGCCCCTCCAAGTCAGGTCATCCGAAAACGTTTTCTTAAAAATATTCGTTTGGAGGGCTTCCACTTTGATTTGGACCAAGGGTACTTCATCAGTTGTGTTTAACTTCACATATGCGATTCATATAATTTGTCACATGTCCCAAAAAAAATTCTTGATGTGTGGGCCCCACCTTAACTTACAATTAATCCGACGTTCAAAAATACGGGATGTAACAGAGGATTATGCGAGGTTGTATCTTAAGGAAATAGTGTGAATTCATGTTGTCCCAGCGTCTATTATCACTGATAGAGGAGCACAATTTACTGCTAAATTCTTGAAATTTTTCAAGAAGGTCTGGGGACTCAAGTGAGGCTCAGCACAGCATTCCATCCACAGACTGACGGACAAGCTGAGCGTACTATTTAGACCTTGGAAGATATGTTGCGGGCATGCATTTTAGACTTTTAAGGTAGTTGGGATGAACATTTGCCACTTATTGAATTTGCCTATAACAACAGTTATCATTCTAGCATCCAGATGGCCCCGTATGAAGCCTTGTATGGAAGGAAGTGTTGGTTGCCAATTGGGTGGTTTGAAATCGGAGAGACATAATTAATAGGTCCAGAATTGATTCAGCAAGCGGTGGAAAAGATCAAACTTATCAGAGACCGATTGTTGACAGCCAAAAGTCGCCAAAAATCTTATGCGAATAACCACCGAGGAGACTTGGAATTCCAACTCAATGATTGGGTATTCTTAAAAGTGTCGCCGATGAAAGGCGTAATGAGAGTCGGCAAGAAGGGCAAGCTCAGTCCCCGGTATATTGGGCCTTAAAAGATTGTACGCGAAGTGGGCCAAGTAGCTTATGAACTAGATTTACCTCCAGAGCTTGAATTTTCCACTTAGTTTTCCATGTGTCGATGCTCCGCAAATGTGTTGGAGATCCGTCCAGAGTTATGCCGATAGATGATGTCCACATTACTGAGAAGTTGGCCTATGAAGAGGTGTCCATTGCCATACTAGATAAGCAAGTGCGGAAGCTCAGTAACAAAGAGGTACCTTCAGTTAAGATCTTATGGAGAAACAATAACAGAGAGCAAATGACTTGGGAAGCGGAAAAAGATATGAAGTCCAAGTATCCGCATTTATTTCCTTCCCTAGAAGAGGTTCAAGACAAGACGCCATTGGCATAAGGTATGTAATGCTTTCTTTTTAATGCTTTTAGTCATGTGTGGCCATATTTTTCTTGCCATTGTACTGTAGCCCTGTGAGGCATTGTTATTGTGGCTTGTGGTGACAGGATGGTAGCGCCATATTACAGGGGAAACTCTGGCAAAATATTCGTAGAATTATCGAGAACTTAACATTCGAGGACGAATGTTTTAAAGGGTGGAAGAGTGTTACACCTCGGAAAATTTCATGTCATAATGTGGGTACCTCGAAAAATTTCATGTCATCATGTGGTAGATAGACTAACGCAGGGTGAGATGTATACGATGCCCCCACAAGTAAGAAAAGTTACTTGGCGATTCTAATTAAGATATCAAAGACATTTGAGGCAAGAGGAGAAAGTTCGTTGAGGAAGGCAAGGTATATGTCACGACCCAACCCCGTAGGCCGTGACTAGTGCCCGATCTGGGCACCCAAACCCCTCTATCAAATGCATTCAAATATATAGCAGAAGCCGACAAGGCTATATTCCAAATTTAGACAATTTCCAGAAAAATCTTGGCAGAGTTTCCTTTGTTTTTCGGACTATTCAGAATAATCCTGCACCCAGCAAACACCAGCAAAGGCCACACAGGGCTAACAAGGCAACGTATAAACATATGCGGACCGGCCGCCTCGGCGTATGGGACCGCCCAAACAACATATACACATAAGCATACAGAGAGACCATAACCCACCGACATGTCCACAGACCTCTAAACTGACCGACAGAACCATATGACGGGACAGGGCCCCGCCGTACCCCAAATGACCATATGTACAGAAGATGAGAACAAGAGAAGATATATATATACCAAAATATAAGATCCGAATCAACAGGACCACTCCCAGGTAGCAGAACAGGTGTCCTAACCTGATGGCGTATCAAAAGGAGCGTCTGTACCTGCGGGCATGTAACGCATCCCCCGAAGAACAGGGGGTCAGTACGGAAAATGTACCGAGTATGTAAAGCGGAAATGTAACAAAATAAAATCATAATCATGAACAGAAGTAGAGAATGATAACTGTCAGGACCACCGTCAGAGCCGGAGGTACAAAGATATAGATAGCAGAATCATACTCAGAGTCGTAGATCCAGAATAAGACAGACGTAGCTATAGCCAGAGTCCGAAGTACAAAAGGTGAATACCTTATCCGAGACCTCAGAAAAGTAATGTCAAAGCATAGATGATGCATGCCAAGTCGTATAATATCATATAAACACATATAACGTGTCCCGGCCCTCTGATAAGGGACTCGGTGGATGAAATCATGTATAACAAAATCATATATCATATATGCAAATAGCGTGTCCCGGCCCTTTGCTAAGGGACTCGGTGGTCAAATCATGCATGTCAGAATCATGTACTGTGTATACATAACGTGTCCCGGCCCTCTACTGCGGGCCTCAGTGAATAATCATCATGTGCCATCCTGGCCGCCATCCCCGTATCATCATATCGTAAACTTATACAAGCAACGTGTCCCGGCCCGCAAGTACGAGGGACTCGGTGAGTAATGCAGAGAAATGCGCACGAGATCATGTCCTGGCCCGGGCTCAGTGAAAAGACATACCGTGACTTGCACGAACAGAGTAATGCAGAAACATATGCATATAAATCCAGACTCAATAGACAACCAAACAATAAGTCATAGGATGTGCTTTTCGTAAATTGCGACGGATTATGTCAAGGCAGAACTTCCGAGATTGTTCGTACACAACAAATATTCCATAAAGTGTAAAGGAATGGTTAGGATGGTCTTCTTTTCTTTTTCTTAACCATTAGAACATTTCAAGTAACAAATCATTTCAAGGGAGTCGGACGTTAGTCATAGTATACCTGTATGCCTTTTTTGGGGATGGCAAGATTCGTCATATCAAATCATGCTTCTAGAATCATAGCATGTATCAAAGTATAATACAGGTTCTTCACATTTATTATTTGGTAAACCAAACAATAATCCAAAGTTTCTTTTTAGCACTGTATAGATATAAAACAAATAAAGCAATAGTAGGAGGTCTCGGAATCTGTGGGCCCACCTCATGTCAATCGAGGTGGTAAACTCAAATTATGAATCATAGACCTTATGGAGTCATTCGTGAGAGTTTTAGGGCATTCCGGTTCCATTTATGAAAGTTGCATACTTATAGGTCAGTTTGGAGGCAATTTAGGGAAAATTGGTTCAATCTAACTAAAGGATTTGGAGCCAATTTCAATGTCGTGTTCCGAGGAGCAGGGTCGTTTCTAAGGATCGCGTTCGAGCCTACTACGTTTAGAACATGCCAAGGAATAAAGGGCAAGGCTTTACATACCTTGGTTGCGCCTTACGCTCGTCCAATCTCAATTCCCGTTTCGTCCAAAAACTGCAAATGGTCACATTTACCAATTACTATTCATGAGACTTAAAAATTCTATTCTTAACCAATACTTGCCTATAAATCAAGATCATTACAATACCATTCGGAAGCATATCCTAACATTTCTGCAATATATACACAAAATATACAAAACATGCAAACTTTCCATCAAAGCCATAATTTATCCAATTCTTCTAATCTTTAACATACAAGTTCATAACACATTTCCACCTCCCAAGTTCATCAACATTAATCATAATTTACACCTTAATCACTTCTTTTTCTTAATTTCATAAGATCATACTAAAACAACATACTTTCCGACAACAACTTAACAACAAATTCTTTAGCTTAAACCATTATTCTTCCATTCACTTCACAAGGCCCTATCAACACAATTAACATATCCAACAAAGTTAATTCGTTTTCATTTTCAATTCCCATACCACACGGCCAACATCTATTTTTTCCAACTTCCATCAATTTCATTCCACTTTTATTTCTAATATGAATTACACCATATCCACAACTAGAATTCAACATAAAAATTCAACTCATATTACTTACACAAACATGCTCACATACGGCCAACTACATACATACACATCCACTTGCAAACTTCTATATTTTCAAGAAAATTATAAGTCTTGAATCAAGGTTGAAAGCTTGGGAATTTTTTCTTTCTTTTCTCTTCCTTTTCTTTTCTCCTTTCTCTTGGCCGTTTTTCTCCTCCCTTTTTTTTTTGTCTCTTGAATGTTCTTGAATAATTGAGAATTGCTCCCTTTTTATTAATTTAGCACATGGATGAAATTTACATGGGCTTGGCCCATTTTATTTTCATCCATGGCCGGCCACCACTTGTATTTGGGCCTCACTTTTTTTTCATTTTCTTTTTAGCCCAATTCATTAGAAATCTCATTTTTTGTAATTCCCGAAACAAATTTCCGAAATTCCAATTTTGCCCTTGGCCTCCTCTCGTATTTCCACATCAATATTTTCCTGAATAACATATGCATATTGGCTAGAATCAAAATATGGCCTCGTTTCTCACAAGCCAAAAATATTTCGAATTTTTCCGAATATGCAAAAATGCCGGATATAACAGTATAAGTCGTGTTTTGGAAGGATTTTGCAAAGCACCAAGCTAATGTTGATTTAATAATGTCTTGAGGAAGAGTTATAACGCTCCTTAGATTGTGAATGATGTGTTAAACAAATGTTAAAAAGGTTCCATTAGGATTGGAGATCAAATGAAACAACGAGATTAACTTGGGCAAAATGGAGTTATACGACCACTTATATGGTCTGTATAACTTTGTACGGTCCGTATAAGGGTTCGTATAATCTTAATAGGAAGGGAAAATTCCTGATGGTGAAGTACGGTCACTTATACGGACCGTATAAGTGTCCATATAACATGATCGGGACAACTTTTTTTTTAAGTATAAATAAGTGATCGAAGTTATTATTTTTCATTTCCTATCTTCTCCACTTCTTTCAAGAGCTCTAGAACATTCCATACATTTCATTAACATAAACTCAAGGTGAATCCAATTCAAACACCAATAATTAGTGGAATCAAGTGCAAGGATGCTAACTAGGGTTGCTAGAAGTCAAGAATCTCTTTGGAGTTGAAGTAGGGTTTTCTCCAAGTGAAGTATTTTTATCTAAGGCCCATTCCTACAGAATAAAAGGTGAGTTTTATTATCATTTCATGTTACTGAGAATATGGGATGTTGAAAGACTTGGATTGAAGAAGAAAGTGGAATATGGAGTTCAAATATGAAAATATTGGTATTCGTGGATAATAACTTGACTTGAATCATAGTTCTTGACATGTTACGAGTATATTCTTGTTATAAATGATGTTAAAGAAGTATTATATGAGGATGAATGTGGCGTGATATTATAACTATGGTTCTGGATGACTTTAAGAGGGAATTTTGGGAGTTGAATAATGTTTAGCTCAACAATGTTTATTAACTATGATATTGTGGGTGTTGTTGTTGACATTTGAGAGTTGTTATATTATATGGAGAAAGTTGTAGAAACAAAGGATATGCTTCCCAATTTTAATTAGCTTTAGCTTAAGAATAAGCATGTTTTCGGTTATCCAACCTTAGTACGAATGCTCGTGAATGTAGAATCGTGAATATTGGAGGGAAGCATTCAATCGATAAAGTTAGAGAGGTGTAAAGGTATGTGAGGCTGGCCCCCTTATTTCAAAGGCATGACTCTTACATTGTGATTTCTTCTCTATATTTCCATGAACTTCTTACACTCTGAAAGAGGAAAGTTAATGATTTTTAAGAGGTCCTTATGAAATAGAGATGAGATATGTTCCATGATAATGATGCTATGATTTGATATTCTTATTTTCATGATTTCATTGATGTTGCTTCTTGTTGTTAGTCTCAACACATGCTACTAGCTCCTTCAAGGTGAGATATGATGATCATGACTGTCCCATAACATAAACCGAGGTTACCGACCTTACGTCACTCCGATAGAGTTGTAGCTTTCACTTGGACTCTCATGCATACTTATGTATTTTATGTAAGATTACACCGTGCCTACATGGCCGGGCTGACACACCACTGCAGTGGGCAGTTTGCCCCGGACGCGGGAGGCCTGGACGCAGGCTAACGATGATCACACCGTACCTATATAGTCGGGCAGCTTATATATGTATGAAATGATGTTATTTTAATTATAAAAGTTAGAATGCATGACTTCTCCTTAAGAGGCATCCAGTTGAAGGTTCGCTCCCAGCTTCATGTTTTCTTATATCTTTATTATGCTGTTGTACATGCCATACATACTCAGTACATCATTCGTACTGACGTCCTTTTCTTTGTGGACGTTGTGTTCATGCCCACAGGTAGACAGGGAGACGGTGAGGATACCTAGGAGCTCTTCAGCAGATTTACAGGAGCAGTCCACTACTCCAAAGTAGCCATTTCTTGGTATATTCTTTTAGGTACATATTGGGGCATGGCGGGGTCCTGTCCCGTCCTTATGATTTCAGTATTCCAGTTAGTGGCTCGTAGATACCTATATGTGAGTTGTAGATGTCATGTGCTCACTTCATTATATTTTGTTCATCATTTTTGTAGCCTTACGAGCCTATGCTTATATATATATATATATATATATATATATATATATATATATATATATATATATATATATGTTCTGGGAGGTATTTGGAGGTTGGGTCATGATAAGTTGTGTTGAGAGTGATATATATCCAGGTAGCCAGCATGATAAGTGGTGCTCAGTAGACAGTTCCGGTTACCCGTCATGGCCCACGAGCCGGGTCGTGACACACACATGGTATCAAAAAGTAATAAAGTAGTCATAGGGATGCAATTCATGGCCATAGGGGTAAAAGATGACAAAGGCAAGCACACAAGTGAGGCTAGCAAATAGAAAACAGATGCAGGACCTGGAGGGAGGGTCTGGTGGTCACGATTCACATATACAGATACAGCAACTAGGACAGTATCAAAGCATGATCATAGAAAACGGTTTCACTCCACAGGTGCAAATAAGGACATGATCAATGGTAATGTCACATAGGCATAGGATAGGTAAAACACAAGGCTGGGAATTACAAATGACTCACAACAGTTTGGCCCTAGCTCTATGCCATGGGAGGGAAACAAGACAATGTATAAGCAAAAAAACAACACACAGAGTCATGGACAAATAGGGTTCAAACAATATTTCAGACAACAAAATAAAATGAAGCAAATATGTGCCATCTAGTCCTAATGTGATCCAGAGGAATGCCGGAGTAATACTAAGTGAAGGTCCTAAGATTGATCAAAGACGAGAGCTACATTAGGTCACAACTGGGCGAGCCACTTCATCATTATATTCTAGCTTGAATTTACAACTTAGGAACCAGCTTACAGTAAAAAAAAAGTGTTCAAATAAACTTGTCACCCAATTAAAAATAAGTAACACAAAAATCTGTAGGAGGCCAGGGATGGATTTAGAACAGACAAGAAGGATCACAAGAAGAAAGACCTTGACACAAGAAGAAAAGAATAGACAACATCCTAAAGTTAAGTGGTCTAAGCCCCCCCCCCCCCCCCAACATGATGCCCCTCCCAAAAATGAGTGACTTTCGGTACACAACTTGTGGAAATTTAGACAGTAATGAAAAGAACAGACATAGCAGGCAAGACAGAACCAAAGGAGCAACAAAAAGACCACAGCATCACATAGACATGAAGAAGATCAACTGAAACCACAGGACACTCACCAAAGCATCTGCATAATGATTAAACACATAGGTGTAAGGTAGAAAAAGAAAATAAGTTCCACTCAGACCTAGACAGAGAAATATGTGAACCTATTTTGGTAATTTGATTAAAATAAATGCCAGGCTTCAAAGCTTAAAACATCATTTTTTGCAACCATGACACCAGGGCAGTCAAAGCACAATACTAGTGTTATAAAAATTACAAGCCATAGTCTACTGTTTAGAAAAGAAAAAGCACAAAAGACCTAGTTATATAAAGATTAGCATATAGACTGACCCTTTTCCATTTTTTAGTTAGTCAATGTTAATCCAAAATAGCTTTACAATAAACAGGATTTTGGAGAAAAGAAGAAGTGACATAGAACTCACATTTTTATTACTTAGCTCTTGATTAATCAAGCAAAACACTCAAATCACATTAGTAGAAGGCAGTAAAATGACATACTCTTATGTTGACATTTACATTGACTCCATTAAGCCACTCATGATAACTATGTGAATAAATTAGACTAGCAAACTAGACACACAACAAGTCCATTTAGTAAGGCAACTATGGTGAGTGAACCAACAACAAAACCATTCTAGACTTAAACCTTCCCACAATCACTCTTTTACCCAATTTTTCATACCTATGTGATCAGTGAGCCAACACCGAACCCACGCATCATTCTTTTCAACTGAACAATTTAATCTACTTGTTTTAATGAGCAGTAAATTGATAGCATAATACTTGTCATGTTTTTTGACAAAACACTCTTATGACAACCATTCGAATTAGTAAGTAACTTAGCAACTTGAACTCTAGGTGATATCTAGACTGAGTGATTCACAACAACTAGTTTTAATCAGTAGAGACAAGTGAAATTAACTGATATCACCCTTTATTTTAAACTCACACTTCATCATCTAAGTAAGCAATGAAATCACAATTGAAATTTATCGCAAAAACACCTCAGCCGAACCATTTAAAGGACCAACAAGTCAGTAAAATTACACTAAGAGGTTCACTAGTAGCTTGCTATAATTATTGGAATGAAACAGCAAAATACATGGCCAAGATCAATACACGAGATAACATTCAATTGAGTTACTCACCATAACACAAACAAATAAATAGTAGGTTTTAACAAGAGTTAACGAGGTTGTTTTCTAACTAAATAACTATAAAAAATATGCAAGAAATTACATATATTAACAAGTTGATATTTCACTAAACGACCACCACAAAAATAAGCAACAAAATTAACAGGAATCACTAGGTTAATTAAATAACTGCGATAAAAATAATCAAGAAACCATCAGAAATTACCAAATTAACATTTAACTAAATAACCATTATAAAAATAAGCAAGAAATTTACAAAATCACCAATAAGATAGAAAGTTACCTTTTTTACACGCAGCAACGACCAATAACGGATTTGAAGACAAAATCCTCCTCAAACTCGAACCCCAATACCAGAAAGCAAAGCAAGAAAATAAATTTGAGCAACTGGAGGGTTTCAAATCTAAGGTCAAACACCCAAAAGATATACTAGGCAGTTTATGGTTTCGAAATTAGATTTTAATTTCAAAACTCAATTTTTGCCTCTTTTTATTCGACCCTTTTACTCGTGAATCGACGGTGGACTATATATCACAACTTGACAGGGTAAAAACTAACATAAGGGCTTGTTTGGACATTTTTTGGTGAGAGAAGGACAAAGCTTTTAATGCTTCGTCCTCTCCTCCACATTTTACGCGTCCAACCGATGGGACACGACCAAGAACAGTGACGGGTAGGCGGTGGAACAAGGGCGGCGGCTAGGGTTAACCCTAGCCCCAAAATATTTGTTTGCAAAATGTCCCCCGAAAGGAGGCGAATGGACTTGGAGGGAGTGTATATACACTCGCGTGGGCAGGCTCGAGTCTGACTTGACTGGGTTCGGCCCAATTCTTTTTTAAAAAAAACCGGTCCCTATATATATTTATATATGTGTGTGTGTGTGTGTGTGTGTGATTTTAAAAAATGTCCCCATCCCTTTAATAAATTACATGTGTATGGGTGTATATCACACATATACACTCACATAGGGGTAATGCGGGTGTTTGGTTAAAATGGGCAAATGTTTAAAATAAGAAATTGGAGACAAGTTAGTTAAAAGACATCAAATTATTCAAAGCAAATTATTTAAAAGCTAATAAATCGAGTTCTTTTGCAAGTATGACCTGAATTGGTCAAAAATGAAAAAGAATGTTTGCACTTATACCCTTCGCAGCAAAATTAGAAATTCCCTTAATTAAACTATCAAGTTATTACTAAATAAATTAATTATTGCAAATATAGTTTCAATTTGGTATTAATTTTTCCAGTTAAAACTAATTTACATTAATAACCTTAATTAATTTTCCAATCATGATCGTAGCATGATCATAGAAAGGGGTTTCACTCCACAGGTGCAAATAAGGACAGGATCAATGGCAATGTCACATCGATATAGGATAGGTAAAACCCAAGGCTGGGAATTTCAAATGACTAACAAAAGTTTGTCCCTAGCTGTATGCCATGCGAGGGAAACAAGACAAAGTATAAGCAAAGAAACAACACGCATAGTCATGGACAAATGGGGTTCAAACAATATTTCAGACAACAAAACAAAATGAAGCAAATGTGTGCCATCTATTCCTAATGTGATCCAGAGGAATGCCGGAGTAATACTAAGTGAAGGTCCCAAGATTGATCAAAGACGAGAGATACATTAGGTCACAGACTGAGCGAGCCACTTCATCATTATATTCTAGCTTGAATTTACAACTTAGGAACCAGCTTACAGTAAAAAAAAGTGTTCAAATAAACATGTCACCCAATTAAAAATATGTAAAACAAAAATCTATAGAATGCCAGGGATGGATTTAGAACAGACAAGAAGTATCACAAGAAGAAAGACCTTGACACAAGAAGAAAAGAATAGACAGCATCCTAAAGTTAAGTGGTCTAAGCCCCCCAACATGATGCCCCTCCCAAAAATGAGTTACTTTATGTACACAACTTGTGGAAATTCAGACAGTAATGCCAAGAACAGATATAGCCGGCAACACAAAACCAACAAGGGCAATAAAAGACCATAGCATCACATAGACATGAAGAAGATCAACTAAAACCACAGGACCCTCACCATGGCATCTCCATAGTGATTAAACACATAGATATAAGGTAGAAAAACAAAATAAGTTCCACTCAGACCTAGGCAGAGAACTATGTGAACCTGTTTTGGTATATTGAGTTAAATAAATGCCAGGCTTTAAAGCTTAAAACATCATTTTTTACAACCATGACACCAGGGAAGTCAAAGCACAATACTAGTGTTATAAAAATTACAAGCCATAGTCTACTATTTAGAAAATAAAAAGTACAAAAGATCTAGTTGTTACACCTCTCGTTTTGGTCGTAAGAGAACCTATGGTTTCCTCATCGGGTATGCCTTTTGAATAGAGACCTGAGCTCGACTTTGGAGTTAAAGAGTGTCTTACCCCATGTATAAAGGTACCAACAGGTGTTCATGGCAAATTACAAGATTAGAAGTTGAATGAATCGAATCGATGCGATCTAAACTGAACCGGAGGAATCTACAGACACCAGTAATGCGTTACTGCCATCGTTAATGCGGCGTCAATGGGATTCCATAGTCCTGCATCTGCAGGTGCAGGTCGACGGAGCACATCGACGGGCCGTCAAAACATCGTCGGGTCGTCGACCCACTCGTCGAACCACACCGTTGTAACTTTTTAACTCCGGGTATAAATATGTGGTTCATGACTTTATTTCTCATTTTCCACCATTCCAAATTAGAGAAGCCCTAGTATTTTCTCTCCCAACATTTTCCATCGTTATTTGCGGAGATTGGTATGATCCGAGCCCCGTGAACCCATGCTTGTCAAAAAAAAGGTTGTTTCTAGGGTTTCATCAAGTTGGAAGGTTTAGGAGTTGGAGTTGAAGTTTACCCTTGAAATCTTAGGCCTCTTAAGGTACGTAAATGATTTCTACCCTTGTATTTAAGTTAATTATCGAGGATGTTAGTGGTTTTAAGCGAAGAGAGGGTAGTTGTGGAAGTGGTAAGTTGATGGAGGTTAAGATAGTGATTTAGGGCTATTTTAAGAGATGATTGGAAATACATTTGAGTATATTTTTATATATAAGCATTGTTATTGTTGTTGTGGTCAATGTTGGATTGAATGGGAAGTTGAAGGGTTGTTAAGCTTGTAAGGGAAATGTTACCCATAATTTGTTAAACTCTATTCATATTTAGAATGATTAGTAAGCGAGGTAGATATCATAATTAAGGCCTACATTATCTTGATTGTAGACTTACGAGCTTGAGGACTAGAAATTGGACGATTTGTTACAGTTCGAGTTATGTTAAGGCTATCCTTTCTTTCTTTTTGCATGATCCTATGATATGAGTCAACAAGCGAGTATGTGAGCTTCCATATTACTCTACTCTTAAAAGCATTAGGAGTACTTTAGCCTTTGATGTACGTACACCACGTTTATGATTGTTCCTTCTGTTCATGGGTCAAGTTCTATGTAGCCTGTTCTATGCATACAATTTATTCATGCATTACATTAATTATATATCTATGTACATTAACCTGTGTCCACAAGGCGTTCTATACACGGGTATTAGATATATGTGGGGTATGAGAAGAGGTATAGGCGTTGTATATACATGCAATACCGCCTGATCAGCTGGTGCACTATGATGATATAATTATCAGGCTGTATGTACCGCAGCAATGTAAATGATGATGGCCGCAGAGAGGTCAATATGATATGATGGGATGCCAAAGAGGCTTGACAGGCGTTATACACGCACATACACATATGTATGACCTACATTGATAGGCATGAGCGTGCATATTATGGGCCCACAGAGGCATTGTCAGTTATACAGATTTATGCAAATACATGTCGTTACTAGTTCATACAAGTACATGCAAATAGTCATTTATGTTTATGAGTTCAGATCTTATTCATGATTCTTATATATATATATATATATATATATATATATATATATATATATATACATGTTGTTCCTATAGGTTTCATGCTCAGTACATTATCCGTACTGACTCCTCGTTGCTCGGAGGGTTGCGTTCATGCCCACAGGTACAGGTAGACAGGCAGGTGGTCCAACTTAGTAGGACTTTTATACAGCAGCGATCAGTGCACTCTATTTGATCTGAGTTGTAGTTTATTTTGGTATGCCATTATTTTGAGATATATATATAGATGGGTATGATGGGGCCCTGTCCCGTCCTTCTAAAACTATTATTCTAGTGGAGGTTTGTAGATAGTTGTATGTATTAGTCAGACGATGGAGCCTTGTCGGCTTCTATTCTTTTGTGTACAATATATGTAGCAGCCTAGCTATCTTGTACTGTTCATTTAGCATGTTTATGTGTATATACAGTTTGTTCAGAGTTCTTGAAATCGCCTAATTATGAGATCAGTTTAATCCATTTTATGGGCCCTTGATGTTCAATAAGATTCAGATATGAGCATAGGGGTGTTTGGTCGCTAGAGGTCAGACACTCGTCACGACTCATCGGTTTGGGTCATGACAGAAGTGGTATCAGAGCAGTTCTGTCCTAAGCTTGTCTACAGATTGTCTCTAGTAGAGTCTTGTTTATGGGCGTGTTGTGCACCATACTTATAAACAAGAGGCTATAGGACAATTAGGAAATTGTCATTCTATCTCCTTCTTAGATTGTACGATAGAGCCCCGTGTTAGGAGTTCGCTTTCTGATGAATTGTTTTGATTTCAGCGATGCCCTGCAAGAAAGCTACATCTGCCCAGAAGGACAAGAGAGCGGTCGGTGAGGCCACTAGCCGTACTCGGTAGGACACGAGGGCCCAGGATGAGATTCAGAGTGATGGGTCGTCTGAGACATCGCATGCCCCGCCTCCAGCACCTACCCCAGTTCCCCAGTCACATGTACCGGGCCAGGACGTGTGGGATGCTGTGTAGTTATTGACCAGATTAGTAGCCGCCCAGGCTCAGCAACAGGGAGTTAGTGTTGACTAGGCAAATAGGGCCAATAGTTCGAGGGTTAAGACCTTCCTTGGATTAGGCCATCCAGAGTTTTCGGTGATAAAGTAAAATAAAGACCCTCAGGATTTCATTGGTGGTATGCAGAGGACCTTGAGGGTTATGCACGCGGATGAGGTTGAGTCTGTGGAGCTGGCTTTGTATAGGCTTCGTGATATTGCAGTACAGTGGTATCAGACTTGGGAGCTATCTAGGGGAGAGAATGACCCTCCAGCGGTTTGATAAGAGTTTTCAGATGTTTTTATTCTCCATTTTATACCACCAGAGTGTTCCACCTCGGAAAAAAAATCCTCCATTGTTGTCCAAGTGAATGGACCCGCGAGGAGTACGAGTATCCGATGCTTCCATGAGTAAGAAATAACGTTTGATGACCCTAAGTAAGATTTCAAAGGCAATTGCAATGAAAGGTAGGTTATGCTCCACAATGACTAATTATAGGTTTTGGAAATGTGAAAAGTTGCAGGTTTGCATTCTGGCCAGTTGGTCGTAAAATGAAATACGGACCGTAAAGTGGTATACGGTCCGTAAACTGCCATGTCGTATTTCAGCTTCCAAAAACTTCAACTTTTTGCCAAATGATCAAATGGTTAAATACGACCTGAAATACGGACCGTAAAGTGGTTTACGGCCCGTAAACTGTGTCCGTAAATCACCACGTCTCAGCCTGAGTTTCTGGTTCTGTTATGAGTAAACACGACCACGAAGGACGGTCCGTAAAGTTGAATACAGACCGTAAACCAAGTTTACGACCACTGTGCTGTTCACTCCAGACCAGATTTTAAGTCTTTAAATAAGGGATCCAAGTTTATTATTTCATTTCCACATTTCATCCCTTCTCTCTAAAACATCTCTCTACATTTATTCCAAAAGATTTCAAGGATTATTAGTCATCAACAACACAAATCAAGTGAATCAAGTGTAAGGAAACCCATTAAGATTATTGAAGTCAAGAAAATCTTATTGAAGGAAAACTAGGGTTTTTTCTCAAGTGAAGTATTTCGAACAACGATCGTTCCTACAACATCTAACGTAAGATTTATGGTATTTATATGTTGTTTAAGGTATTTGAGAGTTAAAAATTTTGGACATAAGATGAGTATAGAAAAATGGGTCATGAATGATGAATAGTGAGATTTTGAGAAATAGTTTGAATTGAGTTATGAGTCTTGATGTATTGTGATGTAAATGTGTTATAAATGATGTTGAGAACATGAGATGAGAAATGTACGTGAATGGACATAGTTGTGTGTTATAGCCATGGATATGAGTAATTGAAATTAAGTCTAGATATGTGGATGAATAATGATTATTGTTATGGTGTTGTGAATGCCTTATTGACGTTTGGGAGTTGATATACGCTATGGAGGAATGTCGTATAAATAAAGGAGATGCTGCCTGATTTTCTCTAGCTTTAGCCATGTGTGCTAGTTGTCGATTCTAACGATAGTATGACTTTAATGAAAGTATAAACGCAACCGTTGAAAGAGAACGTGCAAGTGGTAAATAGTTGAACAAAAAGGTATGCAAGGCTAACCCTTCTTTCATAAGGCATGGTTCTTTGGCCAAATATCTAAATCTTCTAGGAGGCTATGATATCCTTCAAATGATTTGATCTTCCGAGCTAGTAAGCTCACGATTCGCGATACGCCACGATTGTACTAAATCCCTCGTATGACGAGTAAGCCTATAGAGATAAATGTGATGAATGACGATAATAGCAATAATGATGTTGATGACGATTAGGATAATGATGAAAATAGTAATGATGCTTATGAGCTATTATGTATATGTGTCTATGTATGACTATTATAGAACCCCAAGATTATGAGGCCGGGTAAGATATGTAAATAAGTATGTATATGATTACGTAACGCGCGCACACCTCTGCAGATGGTACGGATAACCCTGACGCCTTGGTAGGGCCAGGTAGATGTGACCCTGAAGCCTTGGTAGGGCCAGGTATGAGTAACCTTGAGCCTTGGTTGGCCAAGTATTTATGAAACACCGATCCTCCATGGTCGAGTATGTTATGTAAATACTATGTATATGATATGATGATGTATATGATATAGAAATGAGTATGAATATGAATATGATACGGCATGAATATGAATATGATACGACATGAATGTGAATAAGGTTATGTATACGAATACGGGTACTAATATGGAACGGATACGATTATGGATACGGATAATGACGTATGAGCACAAATACACATTTGAATGGAAAGTTCCTATGAAAGGCAAGTAAGTGCCCATGACGATGATATTACCATCTCCCATCTTGTGCTACTTTTCATGATGTTCATTATGCTTCTATATTGATATTGATCATGCTTTACATACTCAGTACATTCTTCGTACTGACGTCCTTTTATTTGTCGACGCTGCGTCATGCCCGCAGGTGCACAGGGAGACAGGCTTGATCCATAGCTACATTCTCAGAGACTACGTAGCAGGGCTCCACTTCATTCGGAGCTATAGCTTTTGGATACTTATTCTTTTGTGTACATAGTTATGGGCATAGCTGGTCCTGTCTCGCTTATATGATATGTTATACTCTTCTTAGAGGCTCGTAGACATGTGAATACAGTTAGATGTGTCCGGCTTTGTCGGCCTATATTTTGTATATTATTTTGATAGCCTTCACGGCTCATGTACATAACGTGGTATAGATGCCAACTATGATATGAAAGCATTGTCGTCCAATGGGACTAGCATGAATGGTAATTAGAAATGTATGTTTAATTATGTGGCTCACCTAAATGTAAGTGAAATGTAAGCCAAGGGGTGCCCAGCGTGGGCTAGCACCGGGTGCCTGTCGCGGCCCTCTAGACGGGTCATGACAAAAGTGGTATCAGAGCAGTTCAGTCCTAAGGTTTCTACGAGCCGTGTCTAGTAGATTCTTGGTTATGGGTGTGTTGCGCGCCACACTTATAAACAAGAAGCTGCGGACATTGTAGGAATAAATGACCTTCTTTCTTCATAAGAATCGTGCGATAGAGCTGTGGTATAAGAAATTCTTTTTCTTTAATCGTGTGTTGTGTATTTCAGAAATTCCTAGAAAGAGAAAGGCTACAGCAACCCAAAAGGGAAAGACGGTGGCAGAAAAGCGGGCTGAAAGAGCACCGCCACCGGTAGTAGAGGAAAGTGAGTCCCAGAATGCGGCTCAATCTCAGTCCTCCCAGACAGAGCCTATTACTGAGAAGCGTGAGGGAGCCTCAGCCCCAGCTCCAGCACCTCCGGCTCCTCCACCGGACGCTTCAGGCCAAGATGTGAAAAAGGCCACTTACTCAGTTAGTTGCGGCCCAGACTCAAAGGCAAAGTACGGGGCAAGGTGATAGGGCTGTTATTGCAAGGGCTCGTGATTTCATTACCTTAAACCCTCTGGAATTCTTTGGGTCAAAGCCGGAGGATTACCCTCAGGATTTCATCGATGGTATGTTGAGGACTCTTTGATTGATACATGCTTCAGACACTGAATCGGTGGAGTTAGCGTCGTATAGATTGAGAGATGTCTCGATCCAATGGTATACGGTTTGGATGGCTTCACGGGGAGCCAATACACCTCCCCCGGTGTGGCAGGAGTACGTTGATGCTTTCCTCTGAAATTATATGCCTCCAGAGGTTCGGCGAGCTAGAACCGATAAATTCTTGAATTTGAGGAAAGGTAGCATGAGTGCTTTAGAGTATAGTCTCCGCTTCAATTCCTTGGCTAGGTATGCTTCGACTATGGTAGCGGATATGGGTGACAGAGTGCACCGCTTTGTAAAGGGCCTAGGGCCGCATTTGATGGATAGGTGCTTGACCGCGTCCCTTCAGGACAATATGGATATTGCACGCATTCAGGCTCATGCTCAGAACTTATAAGAAGGTTTACAACAGCAGAGAAGTGAACGCGAACAGGATAGGGTCCATAGCAAGAGGTCCAGATCTTCAGGTTCGATGAGTGAGTTCAGAGGTGGGCACAGACAGCAGATTTCCAGGCACTCCGGCTATTCTATGACTAGTGCACCTCTATGGTTTTCAGTTCAGAGATGATTCGGGTCAGGAAAGGCCACCCGTACTACGATGTTCCCAGTGTGGGAAGTTGCATTGGGGTCGATGCCGATTGGGTTCACATGTTTGCTATTCATGTGGCCGACCAGGCCATATTATGCGAGATTACCCCTCAGTTCATGGTAGAGGTAGGACCTAGACTTTAGGGTCGGTAGCAGGATCTTCAGTATCTGTACGCCCTATGGGGCCAGGTTCACATGCGCCAATCGGCCATGGTAGAGGCAGAGGGAGAGTTCCCAATTCTAGCGGTCCTTAGCACCGTATTTATGCTTTGGCTGGACGCCAAGATCTCGAGTCTTCCCCTGATGTGGTTACAGGTATATTATCCGTATTCTCTCATGATGTATATGCTTTGATTGATCCGGGCTCCACCTTTCCATATGTTACTCCGTATGTTGCGGGTCGATTTAGAGTCGAGCCGAAATCGATTAAACCTTTTGAGGTGTCTACACCCGTTGGTGAATCGGTAATAGCTAGCCGAGTATATAGAAATTGTGTAATTGTGATTTGTGATCGTCGTACCATGATTGATTTGCATGAGCTAGAAATGGTGGATTTTGATGTTATTATGAGCATGCATTGGTTGGCTTCTTGTTATGCCAATTTTGATTGTAGAATGAAAATGGTTCGTTTCCAATTTCCGGGAGAACCAGTCCTAGAATGGAAAGGAAATACTGCGTCACCAAAAGGTAGTTTATTTCCTATCTAAAGGCAAGGAAAATGATCACAAAAGGTTGTATCTATCATCTAGTTCAGGTTCAAGATATAGAAGCTGAATCGCCGACTCTTCAGTCAGTTCCCGTAGTAAATGAATTTTCGGATGTGTTCCCGAAAGAGCTTCTAGGCCTTTCTCCCGAGCGGGAGATTGATTTTGCTATTGATGTGTTGTCAGGCACTAAGCCGATATCTATTCCTCCTTATAGAATGGCTCTCATAAAATTGAAAGAGTTGAAGGAGCAATTGAAAGACTTGCTTGAAAAGGGCTTTATTAGGCCTAGTTCATCCCCGTGGGGAGCACCCGTATTGTTTGTCCAAACGAAAGATGGCTCCTTGAGAATGTACATTGATTACCGACAATTGAATAAGGTGACAATTAAGAACAAGTATCCTCTTCCGAGGATTGATGACTCATTTGATCAATTGCAAGGTGCCAAATGGTTTTCAAAGATTGATTTGAGGTTCAGGTATCATCAAGTGAGAGTTAGGGAGAAAGATATCCCTAAGACAGCCTTTAGAACAAGATATGGTCATTTTGAGTTCCGGGTGATGTCGTTTGGGCTAACTAATGCGCTGGCGGCATTTATGGATCTGAAGAATAATGTGTTCAGGCCTTTTTCTGGATTTATTTGTAATCGTATTTATCGATGATATCTTGGTATATTCTAGATCTGAGGCAGAACATGTAGATCATTTGCGTACTGTCCTCGGAGTCCTTCGAACTCGAGAGTTGTTTGCAAAGTTTTCCAAATGCTAGTTTTGGTTGAACTCAGTGGCATTTCTGGGGCATATTGTGGCAGCCGATGGTATTCGAGTAGACAGTCAAAAGATTGAGGCCGTGAAGACTTGGACACGGCCCATGACTCCTATAGAGGTTCGTAGCTTTCTGGGCTTAGCAAGATATTACCGGAGATTTGTTGAAGGCTTCTCTTCTATTTCAGCACTACTCACAAAGTTGACCCAAAAATCGGCAAAGTTTCAATGGACGGATGCTTGTGAACGTAGCTTCCAAGAGTTGAAAGATAGGTTGACTTCTGCCCCAGTCTTGACACTTCTAGAGGGATTGGAAGGATATGTTGTATATTGCGATGCTTCAGGTGTTGGGCTAGGCTGTGTATTGATGGAACATGGTAAGGTGATTGCATATGCTTCAAGGAAATTGTGGAAACATGAGCAGAATTATCCAACCCATGATCTAGAATTGGCCGCAGTGGTTCATGCATTGAAGATATGGAGACATTATTTATATGGTGTCCATGTGGATATTTATACAGATCATAAGAGCCTTCAGTATATCTTTAAGCAGAAAGAGTTGAATTTGCGGCAGCGACGATGGTTAGAATTGCTAAAAGATTATGACGTTGATATCTTATATCACCCTGGAAAGGAAAATGTTGTAGCTGATGCTCTTAGCCACAGATCGATGGGAAGTTTATGTGATGTACGAGCAGAGAAGAGAGAAATGGCTCGTGAGCTCCAGCAGTTAGCTAGCCTAGGAGTTCGAGTAGTGGACTCATGTAGCAGGGGAGCTACTATTCAGAATTCAGCAGTCTCGTCGCTAGTAGCAGAAGTGAAAGAGCGACAATACGAAGATTCCATGCTAATGCAATACAGAGATACACTCCCTCAGAAAGGGGAGTCATCATTTGATATTTCAGGAGACGGAGTTCTCCGATGTCGAGGCAGATTATGTGTTCCCAATGTGGCAGGTCTAGTCCACCAGATATTGAGGGAAGCTCATTGTTCCCGTTATTCTGTTCACCCCGGTGCGACGAAAATGTATCATGACCACAAGTCTATCTATTGGTGGAATGGGATGAAGAAAGATATAGCGGAATTCGTAGCTGAATGTCCCAATTGTCAACAAGTGAAAGTCGAGCACCAAAAGCCGGGTGGATTGTTGCAAGCCATAGAAATCCCAACTTGGAAGTGGAAAGTGATTAACATGGAATTAATTTCAGGCTTACACCGTTCTCGACGTAAGTATGACTCTATATGGATGATTGTGGATAGACTCACCAAGTCAGCTCATTTCTTACCGGTCAGAACGACCTATATGGCAGAAGAATATGCAGAGCTTTATCTTGGGGAGATAGTGAGGCTCCATGGTGTTCCAGTATCTATTATCTCTGATAGAGGGACTCAGTTTTCAGCTAATTTCTGGAAGTCTTTCCAAGAGGGTTTAGGGACCCAAGTGAACCTTAGCACGGCATTTCATCCGCAGACCGATAGGCAAGTTGAACGCACCATCCAGACTCTTGAAGATATGTTGCGAGCATGTATGATAGATTTTGGAGGTAATTGGGATGATCATTTGCCACTCATTGAATTTGCTTACAATAACAGTTATCATGCTAGAATTCAGATGGCACTGTACGAAGCGTTGCATGGGCGAAAGTGTAGATCCCCGATTGGGTGGTTCGAAACAGGAGAGGCTAGATTGATAGGGCCAGACTTGGTCCAGCAAGCCATAGAGAAAGTCAAGCTCATACAAGATAGGCTGTTGGCCGCTCAAAGTCATCAAAAATACTATACGGATAATCGTCGAAGAGACTTAGAGTTCCAAGTGCAAGATTGGGTGTTCTTGAAAGTATCGCCAATGAAGGGCGTTATGAGATTTGGCAAGAAGGGGAAGCTTAGTCCCCGATACATTGGACCTTATGAGATTGTTCGCAAGGTTGGAAAAGTGGCCTATGAATTAGATCTACCTCTGGATTTGGTGTCAGTCCATCCAGTTTTTCATGTCTCAATGCTTCGAAAATGTGTTGGAGATCCTACTAGGATCGTCCCAGTAAATGATGTGCTAGTGACAGAGAAATTGACTTACGAAGAAGTACCCATTGCCATACTAGATAGGAAAATACGGAGGCTTAGAAACAAAGAAGTGGCCTCAGTCAAGGTTTTATGGAGAAGTAGTAAACGGGAGGAAATGACATGGGAGGCGGAGGAAAGCATGCGATCCCGATACCCGCATTTGTTTCAGCCCTAGGAGGAGATCCAAGATGAGATTTCAAGATCATGAGGTAGGTATGTTTCCTTTTATGCTTTTTTGTCATGTATGGCCAAGTTCTATTGCTATTATGTTGTGGCCCTGAGAGGGGATCGATATTATGGGTTGTTGTGACAGGATTGTAGTGTCATATTATAGGGGACACTCTGGCGAATTTTTTATAGAATCCTCGAAGACTTTAACATTCGAGGACGAATATTCTACAGGGGGGAAGAATGTTACACCTCGGAAAAAAAATCCTTCATTGTTGTCCAAGTGAATGGACCCGCGAGGAGTACAAGTATCCGATGCTTTCATGAGTAAGAAATAATGTTTGACGACCCTAAGTAAGATTTCAAAGGCAATTGCAATGACTAATTATAGGTTCTGGAAATGTGAAAAGTTGCAGGTTTGCATTCTAGCCAGTTGGTCGTAAAAAGAAATACGGAACGTAAAGTGGTATACGGTCCGTAAACTGCCATGTCGTATTTCAGCTTCCAAAAACTTCAACTTTTTGCCAAATGATCAAATGGTTAAATACGACCTAAAATACGGACCGTAAAGTGGTTTACGGCCCATAAACTGTGTCTGTAAATCACCACGTCTCAGCATGAGTTTCTGATTCTGTTATGAGTAAACACGACCACGAAGGACGGTCCGTAAACTGGAATACGGCCCGTAAACCAAGTTTACGACAACTGTGCTGTTCACTCCAGACCAGATTTTAAGTCTTTAAATAAGGGATCCAAGTTTATTATTTCATTTCCACATTTCATCCCTTCTCTCTATAACATCTCTCTACATTTATTCCACAAGATTTCAAGGATTATTAGTCATCAACAACACAAATCAAGTGAATCAAGTGTAAGGAAACCCATTAAGATTATTCAAGTCAAGAAAATCTTATTGAAGGAAAACTAGGGTTTTTGCTCAAGTGAAGTATTTCGACCAAGGCTCGTCGTTCCTACAACATCTAAGGTATGATTTATGGTATTTATATGTTGTTTAAGGTAATTGAGAGTTAAAATTCTTGGACATTAGATGAGTATAGAAAAATGGGTCATGAATGATGAATAGTGACATTTTTAGAAATAGTTTGAATTGAGTTATGAGTCTTGATGTATTGTGATGTAAATGTGTTATAAATGATGTTGAGAACATAAGATGAGCAATGTACGTGAATGGACATAGTTGTGTGTTATAGCCATGGATATGAGTAATTGAAAGTAAGTCTAGAAATGTGGATAATGTGGAGAATAATGATTATTGTTATGGTGTTGTGAATGCCTTATTGACGTTTGGGAGTTGATATACGCTATGGAGGAATGTCGTATAAATAAAGAGGATGCTGTCCGATTTTCTCTAGCTTTAGCCATGTGTGCTAGTTGTCGATTCTAACGATAATATGACTTTAATGAAGGTATAAACGCAACCGTTGAAAGAGAACGTGCAAGTGGTAAATAGTCGAACAAAAAGATTTGTAAGGCTAACCCTTCTTTCGTAAGGATGATTCTTTGGCCAAATATCTAAATCTTCTAGGAGTCTATGAAATCCTTCAAATTATTTGATCTTCCGAACTAGTAAGCTCACGATTCGCGATACGCCACAATTGTACTAAATCCCTCATATGACCAGTAAGCCTATAGAGATAAATGTGACGAATGACGATAATAGTAATAATGATGTTGATGACGATTATGATAATGATGAAAATAGTAAAGATGCTTATGAGCTATTATGTATATGTGTCTATGTATGACTATTATAGAACCCCGAGCTTATGAGGCCAGGTAAGATATGTAAATAAGTATGTATATGATTACATAATGCGCGCACACCTCTGCAGATGGTACGGATAACCCTGACGCCTTGGTAGGGCCAGGTAGATGTGACCCTGAAGCCTTGGTAGGGCCAGGTATGAGTAACCTTTAGCCTTGGTTGGCCAAGTACGTATGAAACACCGATCTTCCATGGTCGGGTATGCTATGTAAATACTCTGTATATGATATGATGATGTATATGATATAGAAATGAGTATGAATATGAATATGATACGGCATGAATATGAATATGATACGATATGAATGTGAATAAGGTTATGTATACGAATACGGGTACTAATATGGAACGGATACGATTATGGATACCGATAATGACGTATGAGCACAAATACGCATTTGAATGGAAAGTTCCTATGAAAGGCAAGTAAGTGCCCATGACGATGATATTACCATCTCCCATCTTGTGCTACTTTCCATGATGTTCATTATGCTTCTATATTGATATTGATCATGCTTTACATACTCAGTACATTCTTTGTACTGACGTCCTTTTATTTGTGGATGCTGCGTCATGCCCGCAGGTGCACAGGGAGACAGGCTTGATCCATAGCTACATTCTCGGAGACTACATAGCAGGGCTCCACTTCATTCGGAGCTATAGCTTTTGGTTACTTATTCTTTTGTGTACATAGTTAGGGGCATAGCGGGGTCCTGTCCTGCTTATGTGATATGTTATACTCTTCTTAGAGGCTCGTAGACATGTGAATATTGTTAGATATGTCCGGCTTTGTTGTCCTATATTTTGTATATTATTTTGATAGCCTTGACGGCTCATGTACATTGACGTGGTACAAATGCCAACCATAATATGAAAGCATTGTCGTCCAATGGGACAAGCATGAATGGTGATTATAAATGTAGGTTTAATTATGTGGCTCACCTAAATGTAAGTGAAGTGTAAGCCAAGGGGTGCCCAGGGTGGGCTAGCACCGGGCGCCCATCACGGCCCTCTAGACGGGTCGTGACATAGAGGTCCGACGAGCTCGACCAGACAGGTTTCTGCGTATTGAGGAGGGTAGTATGAGCGTCTAGGAGTACTATGTATATTTTGATTCTGTGGCTAGATATGCCCAACCCATTATGTCTGGTCTAGGGCAGCATTTGATAGATGCTTGTATGACTACTGCATTACAGCCGGGCATGGATATCTACCGTATACAGGCATATGCACAGAATTTAGAGGACCGCAAGCGTCAGCGAAGGACAGACTGTCACCGGGGCCATGGCAAGATGGCCAGATCTTTATATATTGGGGGTGAGTCTAGGGGAGAATAGAGACAACCGTATCCCCGATATCCATTCCATTCAGCAGGGAGTGCATCTCCGCAGTTTTTAGGTCGGAGGTTTGATCGGTCTTCTTATTCCGGAGCGGGCTAGAGTTTCATGGAATCAGGCTCTCTGTACCGACCAGAGTCAGGACAGGCGAAGCCACCCTTGCCACGGTGTGCTCAGTGTGGTAGGCTACGTGCTGGGCAGTGTCGATTGGGGTTGGATAGTTGCTATTATTGTGGTCAGTCAGGCCACAGGATGAGGGAGTGCCCGATGAGGGTTGGTACAGGTATGGTTCAGCCTACAGGGTCTGTGGCTGGCTCTTCTTCTGCAGTACGCCCTTCAGGCCAAGCTTTTTAGACACCAGCAGGGCGAGGTAGAGGGAGGAGTGGAGCATCCAACTCGACCGGTCCTCAGCACCGCGTGTATGAATTAGCCGATGGGCAGGATCGTGAAACGCCTCCTTATATTGTTAGAGGTATATTATCAGTCTTCTCCTATGATGTGTATACACTGATTGACCCAGCTTCCACTTTATCATATATTACGCCCTTTGTTGCCGGCAAGTTGTGGATGGAGCCCGAGTTAATTAAATTGTTTGAGGTGTCTACCCCAGTTGGGGATCTGATTATAGCCAGGCGAGTACACCGGGGCTGTGTTGTTATAGTTTGTAATATTCAAACCCTAGCAAACCTGATTGAGTTATATATGATTGATTTTGATGTTATTATGGGGATGGATTTTGCTAGCTTCTTGTTATGCTAATGTTGATTGCAGAAAAAAGATAGTTCAATTTCGATTTCTCGATGAGCCAGTTCTTGAGTGGAAGGGTAATGCTGTTTCGCCGAAGGGTAGGTTTATTTCCTACCTTAAGGCAGAGAAGATGATCAGAAAAGGGTATATTTTTCACCAATTTCGAGTTCAAGATGTGCAAGCAGAGTCGCCGACTCTTCAGTCTGTTCTTGTGGTTAATGAGTTCCCAGAGGTGTTTCCAGATGAGCTTCCAGGCATTCCCCCAAAGAGAGAGAGAGAGAGAGAGAGAGAGAGAGAGAGAGAGAGATTGATTTCACTATTGATTTATTTCCAGGTACTCAGCCAATATCTATTCCTCCATATAGGATTGCACCTGCGGAGTTGAAAGAATTGAAGGAGTAGTTGAAATATTTACTTGAGAAGGGATTTATCAGGCCTAGTACATCGCTGTGGGGAGCACCGGTATTATTTGTAAGAAAGAAGGATCTCTATTTGCGAATGTCTATTGATTGTAGGAAATTGAATAAAGTTACTGTAAAGAATAAGTATCCGCTCCCGAGGATCGATGACTTATTTGATCAGTTGCAAGGCGCCAAATACTTCTCGAAGATAGACTTGAGGTCAGGATACCCCTACGTTAGGGTGTAGGAAAAGGACATTCTAAAGATGGCATTCCGGACTAGATATGGCCACTTTGAGTTCTGAGTTATGTCGTTCGGGCTAACTAATGCCCCACCTGTATTCATGGATTTGATGAATCGTGTATTTTGATCCTTCGTAGATTAGTTCGTGATTATGTTTATAGATAATATTCTGGTTTATTCACCATCTGAGGTTGATCATGCAGAGCATCTACGAGCGGTGCCTGGGATTCTTCGAAAAAGAGAACTATATGCCAAGTTTTCCAAGTGTGAGTTCTAGTTGAACTCTGCGGCTTTTCAAGGTCACATTATTTCAGAAGAAGGCATTAGAATGGATGCCCAAAAGATTGAGGCTGTGAAGAATTGGCGAAGGGCCACGACACCAACAGAGATACATAGTTTCTTGGGCTTGGCAGGTTATTATAGAAGGTTCGTAGAAGGATTTTCCTCGCTTTCAGCCCCATTGATTAAGTTGACTCAGAAATTAGCTAGGTTCCAATGGACAGATGCTTGTGAGCAGAGTTTTCAAACGTTGAAGGATAAGTTGACTTTAGTACCTGTTTTGACTCTTCCAGAAGGAGCAGATGGCTATGTGGTATATTGTGATGCTTTAGGCATTGGATTGGGCTGTGTGTTAATGTAGCACGGTAAGGTTGTCTCTTATGCTTCTAGACAGCTGAAAAAGCACGAGAAGAATTACCCCATCCATGATCTTGAGCTAGCGGTAGTGATTCACGATTTGAAAATATGGAAGCACTACTTATTCGGTGTCCATGTTGATATCCATACTGATCGTAAGAGTCTCCAGTACATCTTTAAGTAGAAGGACTTGAATCTGCGTCCAAGGCGATGGCTAGAGTTGTGGAAAGACTATGATGTGGATATTCTGTACCATCCCGGGAAAGCTAACGTAGTAGCCGATGCCCTCAGTCGTAAATCTATGGGCAGCTTGTCACATGTGCCGCCAGAGAGAAGAGAAACCGTCCGTGAAGTTCATCGATTAGCTAGCCTCGAAGTTCAATTGATAGATTCAGATGAAGAAGGAGTTACTGTTCAAGACACAGCAGTGTCATCTTTAGTAGCAGAAATAAAAGAATGTCAGTACGAAGACCCTGTTCTAGTTCATTACCGAGATACAGCACCTCAAAAAGAAAAGATACCCTTTGTGATTACTCAGGTATCGAGGTAGATTATGTGTTGCTAATATTGCAGGACTCCGTCAGCAAGTTATGGGAGAGGCACGTTACTTTCGCTATTCTATTCATCCAGGCTCAACAAAGATGTGCCGTGATCTCAAGGAAGTTTATTCGTGGGATGTTATGAAAAGAGATACAACTGAATTTGTTGCCCAGTGCCCAAATTGTCAACAGGTCAAGATATAGCACCAAAATCTCGAAGGTCTATTGCAGGCTATGGAGATTCCATTATGGAAGTGGGAGGTAGTTAATATGGATTTCATTACAGGTTTGCCCCGTATCACGTGGAAGTATGGTTCCATATGGGTTGTAGTTGATAGGCTCACAAAGTCAGCCCACTTTCTGCTTGTCAGAACTACTTATGTAACCGATGATTATGCGAAGTTTTATCTTAAGGAGATTGTACGACTTCAAGGTGTTCCTACAACCATTATTTCAGATAAGGGATCATAGTTCACAGCTTAATTTTGGAAGTCTTTTCAGCATGGATTGGGGATTCAGGTGAGTCTCAGCACTGCATTTGATCCACAGATACATAGACAAGCGGAGCGTACTGTACAGACCCTTGAGGATATTCTTAGAGCTTGTGTGCTTGATTTTCAAGGCAGTTGGGATGACCATTTGCCTCTTATCGAGTTTGCATATAACAACAGTTACCATTCCAGTATTCAGATGGCTCCGTGTGAGGCCTTATATGGGCGGAGATATAGGTCGCTCATAGGATGATTTGATGTCGGGGAGAATCAGTTAGTAGGCCCAGACTTAATTTAACAAGCAGTGGATAAGATGAAAATGATCAGAGAAAGGATACTAGCGCCACAAGGTCGACGGAACTCCTACGCAGATAATCGACAACGCAAGTTAGAGTTCGAGATAAGAGATTGGGTATTCCTGAAGGTCTCACCTATAAAGAGAGTGATGAGGTTTGGCAAGAAGGGTAAGTTTAGCCCTCAATATATTGGGCCATAACAAGGTGGCCTATGAGCTAGCGTTGTCTTCTGAGTTGAAGTATGTACATTCGGTATTTCAGTGTTTATGATTCATAAATGCATCAAAGATCCTTCAAGAGTTGTACCAGTAGATGATATCCAGGTGACCGAGCAGTTATCAAATGAAGAAGTTGCAGTGGCTATATTGGATAGACAGGTCCATCGGTTGCGAACCAAGGATGTAGTTTTCGTCAAAGTCTTGTGGAGGAATAAGAATGTTGAGGATGTGACTTGGGAAGCGAAAGAAGCAATGAAAACTAAGTACCCGCATTTGTTTCTAGCAGTACAGGAGGTTCAGTGTGAGGCATTATCACCCCCAGGTATTATTCCATTTTTAGTTATCATGATTGGTCGTGTGAGGCCATGGTATTGTATGTGGTAGTATGTGGCCCTGTATGGCATTATTTTGGGTTGCTGTGTGCAGGTCGGATTGGTATAAGTACAGGGGAAACTCTGCCGAAAGTTTTATAACACATGATTGTTTGAACATTCAAGGACGAATGTTTCCTAAAGGGGGAGGGAGGGGGGGGGGAAGAGAGAATGTTACACTTCTCATTTTTGTCGTAGGAGAACCTATGGTTTCCTAGTCAGGTATGCCTTTGGAATAGAGACCCAAGCCCGAGTTTTGAGGTAAAGAGTGTCTTACCCAGTGTATTAAGGTACCAGTAGGTGTTCCTGGCAAATTAAAGGATTAGAAGTTGAACGAATCGAACCGACGCGATCTGAACTGAACCGGAGGAGTCTATAGACACCAGTCATTGCTGACGGGGCCGTCGACGTGTCGACGGGCCATCGTTAATGCAGCATCGATGGGCTTCTGCAGGCTTGAATCTGCAGGCGTAGGTCGACGGAGTACGTCGACGGGTTGTCAACCCGCTCATCGAACCACACCACTGTAACTTTTTAACTCCGGGTATAAATATGTGGGTCATGACTTTATTTCTCATTTTCCTCCATTCCAAATCATAGAAAGCCTAGTATTTTATCTCTCAACATTTTCCATCATTATTTGTGGAGATTTAGTAAGATCCGAGCCCCGTGAACCCGTGCTTGTAAAAAAGAAGGTTGTTTCTAGGGTTTCTTCAAGTTGGAAAGTTTAGGAAGTTGACCTTTGGAATCTTAGGCCTCTCAAGGTACGTAAATGATTTCTACCTTTGTATTTAAGTTAATTATCGAGGATTTTAGTGGTTTTAAGCGAAGAGAGGGTATTTGTGGAAGTTTAAGTTGATAGAGGTTAAGATAGTGATTTGGGGCTATTTTAAGAGATGATTGGGAATAGATTTGAGTATATTTTTATATATAAGTGTTGTTATGGTTGTTGTGGTCGATGTTGGATTGAATGGGAAGTTGAAAGGTTGTTAAGCTTATAACGGAAATGTTGCCTATAATTGTTTAAGCTCTATTCGTATTTAGTATGATTAGTAAGCGAGGTAGATAGCCTAATTAAGGCCTACATTATCTTGATTGTAGACTTACGAGCTTGAGGACTAGAAGTTGGACGATTGGGTACAGTTCGAGGTATGTTAAGGCTATCCTTTCTTTCTTTTTGCATGATCCTATGATATGAGTCATCCAGCAAGTAAGCGAGTTTCCATATTACTCTACTCTTAGAAGCATTAGGAGTACTTCAGCCTTTGATGTTCGTGCACCTCGTTTATGATTGTTCCTTCTGTTCATGGGTCCAGTTTTATGTAGCTAGTTCTATGTATACAGTTTATTCATGCATTACATTCATTATATATCTATGTATATTGACTCGCGTCCAGAAGGAGTTATATTCACGAGTATTATATAAATGTAGGGTATGAGAAGGGGTATAGGCGTTATATATATACGCAATACCACCTGATCAGCTGGTCCACTATGATGATATAAGGATCGGGCTGCACGTACCGCAGCAATGTATATGATGATGGCCGCAGAGAGGTTAATATGATATGATGGGATGCCATAGAGGCTTGACAGGTGTTATACACGCACATACATATCAGTATCACCTACATTGATAGGCATGAGCATGCAGATTATGCGCCCACAGAGGCATTGGCAGTTATACAGATTTATGCAGATACATGCAGATACTAGTTCATACAAGTACATGCAGATAGTCATTTCAATTTATGAGTTCAGATCTTATTCATGATTCTTATATATATTCATGTTGTTCTTATGCCTTTCATGCTCAGTACATTATCCGTACTGACTCCCCTTTGCTCGGGGGGCTGCGTTCATGCCCGCAAGTACAGGTAGACAGGTAGGTGGTCCAGCTTAGTAGGACTTTTATCCAGCAGTGATCAGTGCACTCCATTTGTTCCGGAGTTGCAATTTATTTTGGTATGCCATTCTTTTGAGATCTATATAGATGGGTATGACGGGCCCCTGTCCCTTCCTTCTGCAGCTTTTATTCTAGTAGAGGTCTGTAGACAATTGTATGAATTAGTCCGACGATGTAGCCTTGTCGGCTTCTATTCTTTCGTGTACAGTATATGTAGCAGCCAAACTGGCTTGCACTGTTCATTTAGCATGTTTATGTATATATACAGTTTGTTCGGAGTTCTTGATGTCTCCTAATTATGACATCAGGTTAAGTCATTTTATGGGCCCTTGATGTTCAGTAAGATTCAGATATGAGCATAGTGGTGTTTGGTCGCTAGAGGTCAGACACTCTTCACGACTCATCGGTTTTGGTCGTGACACTAGTTATATAAAGATTAGCATATAGACTGACCCTTTTCCATTTTTTAGTTAGTCAATGTCAATCCAAAATAGGTTTACAATAAACAGGTTTTTTGAGAAAAGAAGAAATGACATATAACTCACATTTTTATTTCTTAGCTCTTGATTAATCAAGCAAAACACTCAAAGCACATTAGTAGAAGGCAATAAAATGACACACTCTTATGTTGACATTTACATTGACTCCATTAAGCCACTTATGATAACTATGCGAATAAATTAGGCTAGAAAACTAGACACATAACAAGTCCATTTAGTAAGGCAACTATGGTGAGTGAACCAACAACAAAACCATTCTAGACTTAAACCTTCCCACAATCACTCTTTTACCCAATTTTTCATACCTATGTGATCAGTGAGCCAACACCGAACCCACTCATCATTATTTTTAATTGAACAATTAACTCTACTTGTTTTAATGAACAGTAAATTGACAGCTTAATATTTATCATGTTTTTGACTAAACACTCTTATGACAACCATTCGAACTAGTAAGTAACTTAGGAAACTTGAACTCTAGGTGATATCTAGACTGAGTGATTCACAACAACTAGTTTGAATCAATAGAGACCAGTGAAATTAACCTATATCACCCTTTCTTTTAAACTCACACTTCATCATCTAAGTAAGCAATGAAATCACAATTGACAATTATCACAAAAACACCTCAGCAGAACCATTTAAAGGACCAACAAGTCAGCAAAATGAGACTAAGAGGTTCACTAGTAGCTTACTATAATTATTGGAATGAAATAGGAAAATAAATGGACAAGATCAGTACATGAGATAACATTAAATTGAGTTTCTCACCATAACACAAAAAAATAAATAGTAGGTTTTAACAATAGTTAACGAGGTTGTTTTCTAACTAAATAACTAGCAAAAATAAGCAAGAAATTATAGAATTTAACAAGTTGTTATTTCACTAAACGACCACCACAAAAATAAGCAGTAAATTAACAGGAATCACTAGGTTAATTAAATAAGTACCATAAAAATAATCAAGAAACTAACAGAAATTACCAAATTAACATTTAACTAAATAATCGTTATAAAAATAGGCAAGAAATTTACAAAATCACCAATCAGATAGAGAGTTACCTTTTTTACACATAGCCATGACCAAGAATGGATTTGAAGACAAAATCCTTCTTAAACTCGAACCATAATACCAAAAAGAATTACATCTGTGAGACTTGTAGATGTGAAAAATGGTTACAAGACAAGGCCTTGGAACTAGTTGGTTTTCTTCTTGTGGTGTTATTAGGATTAGTATAGTTTTAGCATTTCTATTTTCTTAGATTTTTCTTCTTTTCTCTTCTTTCCTGCTTGTACAGTTTGACTTATTTTAATAAATATCCACTTTTTATGGTGGCTTTAATTAAAGAAAAATTACCAGAAAGAAAAGCACGAAAATAAATTTTAGCAACTGGAGGGTTTGAAATCTAAGTTCAAAACCCCAAAAATTATACTAGGCAGTTTATGGTTTCGAAATTAGATTTTAATTTCAAAACTCAATTTTTGCATCACTTTTTTCCGACCCTTTTACTCGTGAATGGGGATTTCTATTTATAGAAACCCCATAACATAAACAACCAACACAAACGTCGATGTGCGACAAATTAATGACAGTCAAGATCGTCCCAAACAATAGAAGATAGACGGTGGAGTATATATCACAACTTGACAGAGCAAAAACTTTCATAAGGGCTTGTTTGGACGTTTTCTGGTGAGAGAAGGACGAAGCTTTTAATGCTTCGTCCTCTCCTCCACATTTTACGCCCCTAATCGATAGGACACGACCAAGAACAGTGAAGGGTAAATGGTGGAACAGGAGCAGCGGCTAGGGTAAACCCTAGTCCCAAAATATTTGTTTGCAAAATGGCCACTGAAAGGAGGCAGATGGACTTCGAGGGAGTGTACATACACTCGTGTGGGCCGGCTCAATTCTTTTATTTTATTTTATAAAACCTGTCCCTATATATATATATACGTGTAATTTATTAAAATATATATATCTGTGTGTGTGTGATTTAAAAAAATGTCCCCACCCCTTTAATAAATTACACGTATATGGGTGTATATCACACATATACATTCACATAGGGGTAATGCGGGTGTTTGCTTAAAATGGGCAAATGTTGAAAATAAGAAATTGGAGACAAATTAGTTAAAAGACATCAAATTATTTAAAAGTTAATAAATCGAGTTCTTTTGTAAGTGTGACCTGAATTGGTCAAATATTAAAACGAAGGTTTGCAATTATACCCTTCGCATCAAAATAAGAAACTCCCTTTATTAAACTATCTAGTTATTACTAAATAAATTTATTATTGCAAATATAGTCTCAATTTGGTGTTAATTTTGCCAGTTAAAAGTAATTTGCATTAATAACCTTAATTAATTTTCCAATCATGATCATAGCATGATCATAGAAAAGGGTTTCACTCCACAGGTGCAAATAAGGACAGGATCAATGGCAATGTCACATAGGTATAGGATAGGTAAAACACAAGGTTGGGAATTTCAAATTACTCACAACAGTTTGGCCCTAGCTCTATGCAATGGGAGGGAAACAAGACAAAGAATAAACAAAGAAACAACACACAGAGTCATGGACAAATGTGTCACACCCTAACAATGGTTGGGTATGACGGGCACCCGACTCTCATCAGAGTCGAGCGAACCCTTAGACATTCGCTCTATCAAAACCTGTCATTTCAAAAACTTTTAAAAACATGAAACTTTTCCAAATAGAAATCATTATCTTTATAACGATTATGAAAACTTTCAATCAAATAAGTACTTTAAACCAATTGAAATTATCTAAAAGACATACTCTTTTAAAATCCACAAATGACTCAATTGACATCACTTTGTCGACATCTCAACAAATATACCACAGGACACTGTCTGCAGAAATCTCTAAGAAGTGAACTGAACATTATGAGTCAGGACAGGGCCCTGACATACCCATAATCATGCATATCTTGTCACGACCCAACCCCATGGGCCGTGACTAGTGCCCGAGCTGGGCACCCATACACACTCACATACCAAATCGACAAACCAACGACTTATCCATATTCAGCATACCTTAATTTATGTAGACACGAAGAGCGGATGTCGTCTTAAGCGGTCTTATATAACCTACATATCATGTAGAAGCCACCAAGGCTGTCATAAAACATATCGCCCAAAATATATATATACGTATTCACACATACAAGCCGTTAAGGTCGTCATGGCATATGGAGTCTCTTATGAAACATATCACACAGACATAACCAAACGACAAAGACCCATGACCCACATACATGTCTACAGGCCTCTAACAAAGACAACAGAATCATCTGACGGGACAGGGCCCCGCCGTACCCCTGAATAGTCATATTGTTATGTCCCGTGTTTTCGTATAATTGGAAATTGAGAAATAATTACGACTTGTGTGTTATAAGGACATAATTTGATTTTAGTGAATATGACTATGTTGGTTATGGAATCTTTAATGTTAAGACATCGGGAAAGGCCGAGGGTAAATTTGGAATTTCGGAAATTAGTTTCGGGAATTACAAAACGGGACATTTTATGATTGGGCCAAGAACAATACAACATAAAAATTGAGGCCCAATGTTTAGAGGTGGCCGGCCATATCCATGGCCCAAGCCCCTTTGTTAATGATCATGTGCTATGCACATGATCAAATATATGGATATATGTCATGTTATACTTGGTAATTATCTAGAACAAAGAACAAAAATTCAAGAACACCAAGAAATAAGAGCTCTCGGCCGAGTGAGAAAGAGAAGAGAAAAAAATTATCCAAGCTTTGTTGTTGATCCAAAAATCTGAATTTCTACATAGTTGGGAAGTACTCAAGGCCCTCTTCAACAGGGGTATAATTAGTTTGGCACAAGAACTACGTTTACGACAAGTCGGGTTTTCAAGAAAAGGTAAGAATTTTGCCCCTTTAATGTTATAGAATTGTTATGAATGTGTTAAGGATTGGGAATAGACGAGAATCCCGTAACTTTGATGCTTATAGAAAGCCGTGGGTGTGTGTGTGTTGGTGTTGTGGCCGTGAGTTACATGAAGTGCAAAGTCATAGGAATTTTATCTTGTTTAGTTTGAATAATGTGTTGTTGTGATCCTTATGTCGTAAATGATTGATTGATGAATTAAATTGGCGTTGGAAAATGAATTCGGATATTATCGGAAAGCGTATACCTTTGGTATAATTGTGTATATCATTGTATATTTAGGGTGCTAAAGACTTTAAATATGAGTTATAGTTGATATTAATGAATTCGGAATGAAACGACGTAAGTTAGAATGTTCGTCGTGAATTTTCGATGTTTTGAAGAATTATGAAAAGTAATGGATTTTGGGGCAATTTCGTGTATGGCTTGGATTGTATTTGGGATGTGATTGTATAAGTTTGAATGAGGAAATGAATACAATTATGTAGATATAGAGTTGGAGTTTTGGAAGTTTGAATGAAAGTTGCCAACTTAGGTAACAAAGTAGAACTTTGAAGCTAGAGTGGTTTGATTATTACTTGTGTTGTTTGATGATGTGTGGGCTGTTGTATTGATGTATTTTGAGCCGAGCTAAGTCTCGGGGATGTTAGATTTATAGGGGAAATGCTGCCGAAATTTCGGTAGGCAAAAATGAAGTTAAAGGCATTTTTAAGCCTAAGAATCTCAATTGGTAACTTTGACCATTTGCAGATTTCAGACGAAACGGGACTTGACTTTTGGGAGAGCATACGACGTCTGTAAGGTATGTAAAGCTTCCCACTCCTTCGTTTGGCATATCTTAGTATGATAGGCGAATATGAGAACTTCCGGAGCATTTCTGCTCCTCGAAACCCGATCCACAGGAAAGTTACTATTCATTCAATCCAATTGAAGCTTAAGGGCTCTATTTTGGCTAGAATGCCACCACTCGTCCGAAACCTATCGAAATGTGGTCGGGTAACTTAGAAATGATTATGTATGACCTTTGGCCTATAAACGTTCGGTAAATATGTTCGCCACCTCAATTCGACTCGAGGTGGGCCCGCTAACCCCGAGACGCCCTATTTGTCTTATTGGGCTGTCCTTCTGAATAAAGTTTGAAATAGTACTTTCGATTTTTGAATTTCCTCCTACGGGATATGTTTGGACTATTACGATATGCTAAGTAACGTTTTGAGCTATACGTACTATTTTGGAAATGTTTGTTGAAATGAAACTTTATATCGACTAAGTATGCGATTATTTTGTATTATGAAATGATTTTTGAGATTATTATGTTTTGGAAGACTATTTTCAAATACTACTTGCATTTGTCTGCTCACGACTCTGCTCGTGCCCTGTTATGACTTCGTTCACCGGTTCCCGGGCCAGTTTTAATTCGTGCGCTTTATGATAATTCGGCCGTATGCTGTGTTACGGTTCCCGAGGCTTCGCCATAAGGCCGGGTTCCGTTTGGAGTTATGCTGTGATATGGCTCGTGATGCGATACGCTCACCTATGATTATGTTTGTGTTCGGGGATGTACGGAGATTTGAAACCTTTTGGTGTTATGCTGTGTGTGGCGCCAGCGTCGGAGTGGCGACCACGTTCCTAAGCGTTTGCATGATTTCGTTTGCATTATGTATACGTATATGATTTTGACATACCGATTTGTACTCCACTTTGACATCTGGTTTGCTTTCGGTTTTGATCCATATTTCTGTACTCCGTGCTTTACATACTCAGTACATATTTCGTACTGACCCCCTTTCTTTGGGGGCTGCGTTTTATGCCCGCAGGTGCAGACATTGGTGATCCTCCACAGTAGGCTTCACTCTTTGCTATTCCGGAGTACTCCTCTTTGACCCGGAGTCCACTTTTGGTACAGACTCCTTTTGCTTTGTATATATATTCTGTACATTTGACTATTTGGGTACGGCGAGGCCATGTCTCGCCATATGTCTTTGTTTTGAATTCGTACAGGCCTGTAGTCATATATGTGGGGTGAGGGTCCTGTATATGTTGGTTTGATTTCGTTTTCTGGTCTAAAAGCGGTCTGTTTGTTATGATGGCCCCAAATGGCCCTTATGCTTATGTTTACACTTTTGACCGGCGATGTCTATTCCGCCGCTCAGTTTGTATTTGATATGGTATTTTGATTTGGCGTGACCGCTTAAGACATATTTTGATATAATTATGTTTGATATGATTTCGTAAAAATTCGGAAATAAGTTTGGACCTTATAATGAATGTGTGATTCGGACTGGGCACCCAGGTAGGGTGCCAGTCGCGGCCCACGGGGCTGGGTCGTGACAAAAGTGGTATCAGAGCGGTTTGTCCTCGGAATGTGTCTACAGGCCGTGTCTCGTAGAGTCTTGTTTATCAATGTGTTGTGCACCACATCTATAAACAGGAAGCTACAGGGCATTTAGGATGTTACTTTCTTTGGAATCTTAGATCGTGCGATAGAGTTGTGCTATTAGGATGATTTTGATCTGACTCGCTATTGTGTTTGCAGTGATGCCTCCGAAGAAGGCAACGGCGGCCCAGAAGGGCAAAGCGAGGATGGGAGAGACTAGCCAGGCACAGCGAGCTACCCGGGCTCGTGTTTATGATTTGCCTGAGGATGTGCCTCATTCTGAGGGGTCTGCTACACCCCCACTAGTACAGCCTGGAGCAGGACCTTCCGCAGCTCCAGAGGTCCGTGTACCCGCACCTGAGACTCCAGCTCCTCAGCCAGGGTCGGAGGATAGGACCCTGAGGGAGGCTGTACAGCTGTTGACTACACTAGTAGCAGGTCAGGCTCGCAGACGCGGGCGGAGGGATGATGATGACGATGACAGGCGGGACATCCTGAGAGTTCGGGAGTTTCTGTTATGTGGCCCTCCAGAGTTCTTCGGGTCTAAGCCCGATGAGGACCCCCATGATTTTATTCGGGGGATGCGACGCTCACTGGACTTGGTCAGGGCTTCAGAGACCGAAGTCGGTTGAGCTGGCTTCGCACAGGCTTCGAGATGTGGCTACCCACTGGTACGAGACTTGGGAGCTGTCTAGAGGAGAGGGTGCCCCTCCAGCCACTTGGGATCAGTTTGTGACAGCATTCACCCGCCACTTTTTGCCCCCAGAGTTACGGCGGGCGCGGGCTGATCGATTCTTACGTCTGCAGCAGAGGGGTCGGAGTGTTCGCGAGTATAACCTTGAGTTTGATTCTCTGGCCCGATATGCACCGGCCGTGGTAGCAGATATGTCTGATCGGATGCACAGATATGTTATGGTATTGGACCGGTATTTGGTTGATAGCTGTATGGCAGTGTCATTGCAGGGAGACATGGACATTGCCCGACTTCAGGCCTATGCGATGGGTATGGAGGACCGTCGCAGGTCTGATCCTTCTGGCAGAGATCGAGACAGGAGGCCGCCCAAGAGGGCTAGGTCCGCAGGTTATTCTGGAGATTCCCGAGGCGGACAGCCTCAGCAGCAGCAGTCAGATAGACCTTTTCCTCCCTCCAGCTGGAGTACTCAGTCAGGCAGCCGGAGATTCGATAGTACGGGACCGTCTGGGGCCGGTCAGAGCTCCAGAGTGGCAGGTTCGCAGGCATCCAGGGGCCCCAGCCAGGCCAGACCACCCAGGCCCCGTTTTCCTCATTGCGGGAAGTCTCATCCCGGGGAGTGTTACCGAGCGACTGGAGCTTGCTTTTCGTGTGGTGGTCAGGGCCACTTTATGAGAGACTGTCATTTGGCTAGCGGTTCTGGTAGTGCTGCTCAGCAGACAGGGTCAGCCGCCGGTTCTTCATCTGTTCCATCTGTTGCACGCCCTGGAGGGCGAGGTATGCCAGCACCGGCAGGACGCGGTCGAGGCCGCGGTGGCGTTTCAGGTTCTAGCGGTCCCTCGAACCGCATATATGCTTTGGCCAGCCGCCAGGATCAGGAGGCTTCGCCAAACGTCGTCACAGGTACATTACTGGTTTTCTCCAGATCTGTATATGCATTGATTGACCCTGGCTGTACTTTATCATATATTTCCCAGCTCGTTGCTAGTAAGATTGGGATAGTGTCTGAGCCTATAGAGCCATTTGAGGTAGCTACGCCAGTTGGGGATTTTATTGTAGCGAGACAGATTTATAGGGATTGTTCTGTGACCATCTATGATCGTAGCACTAAGGCTGATCTGATAGAGTTAGATATGCTTGAGTTTGACGTCATTATAGGCATGGACTGGTTGTCTTCCTGTTATGCTAATGTCGACTGCCAGAAAAGGTAGTCCGTTTTAAGTTTCCAGGGGAACCAGTCAAAGAGTGGTTCGAATCTACAGCATCGCCGAGGGGTAAGTTTATTTCATACCTCAAGGCTAAGAAGATGATCCAAAAGGGGTATATCTATCATTTGGTTCGTGTGCACGATACTGCCGCGGAGGTACCTACCCTTCAGTCTGTTCCGGTCGTCAGTGAGTTTCCAGATGTATTTCCTGACGAGCTTCCTGGCCTTCCGCCTGAGCGGGAGATTGATTTCACTATAGAGCTGATGCCGGATACGCAGCCTATATCTATTCCTCCGTACAGGATGGCACCAGCTGAGCTGAAGGAGTTGAAAGAGCAGCTGAAAGATTTGTTGGATAAGGGCTTTATCAAACCCAGCACATCACCTTGGGGAGCGCCGGTATTGTTTGTCAGAAAGAAAGATGGGTCATTGCGGATGTGTATCGATTACCGACAGCTTAATAAGGTGACTATAAAGAATAAATATCCCCTCCCTCGGATTGATGATTTGTTTGATCAGCTGCAGGGCGCTAAATACTTTTCAAAGATAGATCTGCGCTCAGGTTATCATCAGGTGCGAGTACGGGAGTCAGATATCCCGAAGAGTGCTTTCAGGACCTGGTACGGGTATTATGAGTTCAGAGTTATGTCTTTCGGGCTGACTAATTGTCACGACCCAGCCCCGTGGGCCGCGACTGGTGCCCTTCTGGGACACCCCAAACGAACTCACACCTAGATCATCGTAATCAGACTCGCCCAAACTCACATACGTTATTCGAACTCAACATCGTAATCAGACATCTACCGAACACTTATCCTAAGCAGTCGCACGTACAGATCAGACAAATCACAAATCAGAAAGGAGGTAGAATATACATCGCCAAATTTCACACACACACATCAGAAGGGTGGCGGAATGCACATCGCCCCCAAGTACATACACATACATACAAACTCAGAGGCCGACTTGGCCATAGCAGCGTACGGGCCGCTTAAGAACGCAAAACAGACTCACATGCAAACACACCGGACCCACGACCCACAAATCTGACTACAGGCCTCTAGACAAAACAGAACATAAGAACATAGGACGGGACAGGGCCCCGCCGTACCCACTCATCCAAATATACAGAATACAGACACAACAAAAGATATGTACCAAAAGTAGGCTCCGGATCAAAGGGGAGCTCTCCAACACAGCAGAATGAGTAGCCTAAACTGGAGGACCACCCAAACGAGCTTCTGTACCTGCGGGCATGAAACACAGCCCCCGAAGAAACGGTGGTCAGTACGGGAGAAGTACTAAGTATGTAAAGCAGAAGGTACAGAAATCACAAACACAGTTGGAGTCAGAAAGAACAAACGCACCGACATCGCAAACAAGAAAACCTGTGCGGGAGGTGAACGTACAAATGCAAATCAAATCATGTATAGGGTTTAGGAACGTGGTCACCCCCCGACGCTGGTGCCACAACACATCATAACTCCAGAAGTTTTCAAATCTCCGTACAGTCTCCAGACACATCATATCACCAGAACATATCAAATGCCATATCACATCATAACTCCATAAACGGTAACCGGCCCTATGGCGAGGCCTCAGAAACCGTAACACATCATAACTCCCGAATATAATATAGCGCGCACGATCACAAAGCCGGCCCGGGTACCGACGAACGAAGTCCTAGTAGACAGCACGAATAGAGTAGTGCAGAAACCATATGCATATCGAAAATAATTTGTCGGACTCGACATATAGTTTACGTATAGGCATATACTGACACCCGAAGGCTCGGAGTAGGAATCAGATTGATCAAAGTTTGCGTATAAAAGTTACGAAGTGCCAAACGGCCAAATTCTCAAGAAAAAACTGTTCATACGTCTTTTTTCGAAAATCTCCCATCGTTCAAAGTACAGAACGTACATTAATGGCATAGGAAGTTTCAAACACATCCTTGGGTCATAAACAGACAGTCGCAGATTATAACGGACACAAACGGACCAAACAAACCGAATAAGGGGAGCCTCGGGGCTCGCGGGCCCACCTCGGGTCAAACTGAGGCGGTGGACGCAAATCACAGACTTTCGGCTCCATAGAGCCATCTACGAAAGTTTCGGAGAGTTTCGGACACAACAACACAAGTTATGGAGGTATGAACATTCTTTTAACCAAATGCGACAAAAAAGGTTCAATCGCGCTGAATGAATAGTGCTCGAACTTGAACTTCGATTTCCAAGAGTAGGATTATTCCCGAGGGGCCAATCTTAACCTAGTATGTCTAGGACATGCCAAAAGAATGATAGGTAGGCTTTACATACCTAGTTGGCGCCTTACGCTCCTCAAATCGCAATTCCCGTTTCGTCCAGAAACTGCAAATGGTCACTTTTACCAGTTACTATTCATGAGAATTAACATTTTAGTCTTTGGGCTATATTTGGCTACCGAAATTTCGGCAGCACTTCCCCTATAAATCTAACACCCCCGAGACTTAGCTCGGCTCAAAATACAACGACAACAACAGCCCAAACATCATTAAACCATACAACCCACAATCATACTACATTAACTTCAAAATTTCACTTTAATACATAAGTTGGCAAATTCTTGATTCAACTTCAAAATTCCAAATCTATTTCCACATTAGTCCATTCATTCACTCATTCCCAATTATTCAAACACACTACATACAAGTTCCAAACCACATACAAACATCCCCAAAGTTCACTACTTTCCAATTTTCATTCAAAACACCAAAAGTTACGACTAATGTTCTAACTTGCGTCGTTTCATTCCAAATTCGTTATCATCAACCATAAATCTTATTTAAGGTCTTTAGTGTCATAAATATACTATGATATACACAAATATACCAAATGTATACGCTTTCCGATAACGTCCGAAATTATTTGCTAGCACCAACTCAATTCTTTAATCGATCCTTTACGACATAAAGATCACAACAACACATTATTCAAACTAAACAAGATAAAATTCTTATGGCTTGCACCACATGGAACTCACGGCCAAACACACCCTTTTTACACACACACACCATGCACAAACACAACCTCATCCCACAATCTTCACACTAATCCAATCACTAACACATATATATCCATTTCATAACATTAAAACATAAAAATCTTACCTTTTTCTTGAATTTCCGACTTGTCGCAAACGTCGCTCTTCCTCCAAACTACTTGTATCACGTCGGAGAGCGTCTTGAGCACTTTACAACTATGTAAAAGTCAAGATTTTTGGAGCAAGCACAAGGCTTGGGAATTATTTTTTTTTTCCTTTTTCTCTACACGGCCGAGAGGGGTTTTGGTTGGAGTCAAGTTGAATTGTGATTTTTCTTGCTAAGTCCAAGGGGAGAATTGATATATATCCATATGTAGAGGTCATGTGCATAGCACATGACCTTTAAAATTGGGTTTGGGCCTCCCTAGGGGCCGGCCACCCCCAAAGACTTGGGCCTAATTCCTTGTTGTCCAAACTTGGCCCAATTCGTGAAATGTCCCGTTTTGTAATTACCGAAACTAATTTCTAAAATTCCAAATTTACCCTCGGCCTTCCCCGAGGTCTTGACATCAATGATTTCATAATCAACATGAGCATAGCAACTTGAATCAAATTATTTCCTCAACACACACAAGTCTTATTTATTTCTTGACTTCCCGTTATACGAAAATACGGGACATAACATTCTCCCCCCCTTAAGAACATTCGTCCTCGAATGTTGAATCGAACTCATGGGTGTCGTACTACTCCGGGAGGGTTCTCTTGATAGTTGTCCTTTATTGATTTCTCCGACATGGCTTCTTTACCAATACTAGGGTAGATTTTTCGCATCACCGATCCAAATGCCTTCATAATACATTTTCTCATATTCTACGTAATCACCGAACCATACGCCATATTCTTGTAACAGACGAACGCTTTCCAGACGTCATCGTCAATATCATCTTCTTTTCACACTCCTGAGTTTCCTTACCACATAGTCGTAATCTCACTTTACTTCATATCAGACACTTCATACCAAACAGATTCAGAACTAAAACCGGACGGATTCATAATCGGAGGCAGACTTACTCAACTATGGCGGACGGATTCGTAGTCAACATCAAAGGTACGGAAGCATATCAGACACATCTGAGATCGGAGTCAGACGTACAAAGGCGTATCAGACGAATTTGTTAGCAGAATCAGACACACGAAGATATACTAAACAGATTCACGATCAAAGCCAGACGTACGGAATTATATCGAACAAATCCGAAATCAAAAGCAAATATACAGAATTGTTTCATACCGAACCGTGATCAGATAAACCAAAAGGTATCAAACACACGCGCGGTCAAAATCAAACGCACAGAAGTATATCAGACGGATTTATATCCAGAGTCAGACATACAGAGGTGTGCCAGACAGAAACGGATTCGGAATCAAACGCACAAAAGGTTCATCGGACGGGAACATAGTCGAACTCAGAATTACAGAGGCGTACTAGGTAGAGCCTCATCGGAATTGGAAGTGCAGAAGCACCAGAGGTAGATTGTCACTTTAGGATCAAATCATTCATATTAAGGCTCCAATAATTCATGGGAATTTCCTTTTTATTTGCAAACTCACTCATCCAGTCGTCACACAATTTACCTTGCGTCTTACGTATCGGCTCCTTCAAAAATTCCAATTACTCACACTGCTTATCCTTTGTTTATCACAACATTAGTTTCCGGGGCTCGGCTCTTAGCCCTCATAGGCAGCAGTTGAGAATCATACACACACATACACATACATATACACATACACACGTTTACTCACACCTTACTGGCGAACATCTCTGACTATTATTCAAATTCGTTCAATTTCCCAAGAGGTGTTGTACCCTTTCCTTTTTGCCCATTTAGTCCGCCTCGTTCCGCGCAACTCTCGAAAGGGCACTAATTACTTCACACACATCCTATTTGCCTTTGGTTACCCCAAGTTTTCATTAATTCGGATTCTTACCCTACCTTTACTGACACACACAAAAAGAATATCGCATAATACTGAGGTACAAACCTACCATTGCACATATTCATTAAACAAAAGGGTTAGTAGTATACCTGGGTCTGCGTCTGGGGTGCCTCTGGGTCCCGATGACCAGTCAGAGCATAGATGCGATTCGAGGGACCGCTAGAATCTGAAGCCCCACCACGGCCTCTACCGCGGCCCGCTGGTGCTGGCATACCTCGCCCCGCAGAGCGCGTGGCCGAAGGGGTAGATGACGAACCAGCAACGGACCTCATCGGCGGTGCTGCGCTGCCGGAACCGCCTGCCCACGGACAATCCCGCATGATATGGCCCTGGCGGCCGCAAGCAAAACAGGCCCCCGTGGCCCTGAAGCACTCCCCTGGGTGCGATCTTCCGCAATACGAACACTGGGGTATGGGTGGCCTAGACTGACTGGGACCCCTGCTCGACTGAGGACCTGGGGCTCTGGAACTCTGGTCTGCCCTGGACGGTCCTGCTCCATCAAACCTCTTACCAATAGACTGTGTGTCCCGGCCTGACGGCGGAAAGTGCCCGCTGGACTGATACTGAGGCTGCCCGCCCCGGGAATCTCCAGAATACCCCGCTGATCTGGCCCTCTTGGGCCGTCTCCCATCATACTCTCGGCTGGGCCGATCTGCTCGGTGCCGGTTCTCCATCCCCTGGGCGTAGGCCTGTAGACGGGCAATGTCCATATCTATCTGCAATGACACCGCCATACACCCGTCAATCAAGTAACGATCCAGCCCCATAACATATCTATGCATCCGATCTGTCATATCTGCCACCACGGCGGGGGCATACCGGGCCAGGGAATCAAACTCCAAATTATATTCACGGACGCTCCGACCTCTCTGCTGCAGATGCAAAAACCGATCAGCTCGCTCCCGTCGTAACTCTGGGGGCAGAAAGTGGCGGGTGAAAGCAGTCACAAACTGATCCCACATAGCTGGAGGAGCACCCTCACCCCGGGATAGCTCCCAAGTCTCATACCAATGCGCGGCAACATTCCGAAGTCTATGCGAAGCTAGCTCAACCGACTCGGTCTCTGACGCCCTGACCAAGTCTAATGCACGCCGCATCCCCCGAATGAAGTCATGGGGGTCCTCGTCGGGCTTAGACCCGAAAAACTCTGGAGGGCCACATAACAAGAACTCCCGAACTCTCAGGCTTTCCCGCCTGTCCTCATCATCATCGTCCCTCCGCCCGCGCCTGCGAGCCTGTCCGGCTACAATCGTGGTCAACAACTGTACAGCGTCCCTCAGGGTCCTATCCTCCGCTCCTGGCTGAGGAGCTGGAGTCTCAGGAGCGGGTACACGGACCTCTGGAGCTGCTGAAGGTCCCGCTCCAGGCTGTACTAATGGGGGTGTAGCAGACCCCTCAGAATGAGGTGTAACCTCAGGCAAATCATAAACACGAGCCCGAGTAGCCCGTTGTGCCTGACTGGTCTCTCCCACCTTCGCCTTGCCCTTCTGGGCCGCCGTTGCCTTCTTCGGAGGCATCGCTGCAAACACAACAACGGGTCAGATCAGAATGACCCTAATAACACAGCTCTATCGCACGATCTAAGATTCCAAAGAAAAGAGCAACACAACATCCTAGATGTCCTGTAGCTCCCTGTTTATAGATGTGGTGCACAACACATCGATAAACAAGACTCTACTAGACACGGCCTGTAGACATTCCGAGGACAAACTGCTCTGATACCACTTTTGTCACGACCCAGCCCCGTGGGCCGCGACTGGTGCCCTTCTAGGACACCCCAAACGAACTCACACCCAGATCATCGTAATCAGACTCGCCCAAACTCATGTACGTTATTCGAACTCAACATCGTAATCAGACATCTACCCAACACTTATCCTAAGCAGTTGCCCGTACAGATCAGACAAATCACAAATCAGAAAGGAGGCGGAATATACATCGCCAAATTTCACACACACACATCAAAAGGGTGGCGGAATGCACATCGCCCCCAAGTACATACACATACATATAAACTCAGAGGCCGACTTGGCCATAGCAGCGTACGGGCCGCTTAAGAACGCAAAACAGACTCACATGCAAACACACCGGACCCACGACCCACAAATCTGACTACAGGACTCTAGACAAAACAGAACATAAGAACATAGGACGGGACAGGGCCCCGCCGTACCCACTCATCCAAATATACAGAATACAGACACAACAAAAGATATGTACCAAAAGTAGGCTCCGGATCAAAGGGGAGCTCTCCAACACAGCAGAATGAGTAGCCTAAACTGGAGGACCACCCAAACGAGCTTCTGTACCTGCGGGCATGAAACACAGCCCCCGAAGAAACGGGGGTCAGTACGGGAGAAGTACTGAGTATGTAAAGCAGAAGGTACAGAAATCACAAACACAGCTGGAGTCAGAAAGAACAAACGCACCGACATCGCAAACAAGCAAACCTGTGCGGGAGGCGAACGTACAAATGCAAATCAAATCATGTATAGGGTTTAGGAACGTGGTCACCCCCCGACGCTGGTGCCACAACACATCATAACTCCAGAAGTTTTCAAATCTCCGTACAGTCTCCAGACACATCATATCACCAGAACATATCAAATGCCATATCACATCATAACTCCATAAATGGTAACCGGCCCTATGGCGAGGCCTCAGAAACCGTAACACATCATAACTCCCGAATATAATATAGCGCGCACGATCACAAAGCCGGCCCGGGTACCGACGAACGAAGTCCTAGCAGACAGCACGAACAGAGTAGTGCAGAAACCATATGCATATCGAAAATAATTTGTCGGACTCGACATATAGTTTACGTATAGGCATATACTGACACCCGAAGGCTCGGAGTAGGAATCAGATTGATCAAAGTTTGCGTATAAAAGTTACGAAGTGCCAAACGGCCAAATTCTCAAGAAAAAACTGTTCATACGTCTTTTTTCGAAAATCTCCCATCGTTCAAAGTACAGAACGTACATTAATGGCATAGGAAGTTTCAAACACTTCCTTGGTTCATAAACAGACAGTCGCAGATTATAACGGACACAAACGGACCAAACAAACCGAATAAGGGGAGCCTCGGGGCTCGCGGGCCCACCTCGGGTCAAACTGAGGCGGCGGACGCAAATCACAGACTTTCGGCTCCATAGAGCCATCTACGAAAGTTTCGGAGAGTTTCGGACACAACAACACAAGTTATGGAGGTACGAACATTCTGTTAACCAAATGCGACAAAAAGGGTTCAATCGCGCTGAATGAATAGTGCTCGAACTTGAACTTCGATTTCCAAGAGTAGGATTATTCCCGAGGGGCCAATCTTAACCTAGTATGTCTAGGACATGCCAAAAGAATGATAGGTAGGCTTTACATACCTGGTTGGCGCCTTACGCTCCTCAAATCGCAATTCCCGTTTTGTCCAGAAACTGCAAATGGTCTCTTTTACCCGTTACTATTCATGAGAATTAACATTTTAGTCTTTGGGCTATATTTGGCTACCGAAATTTCGGCAGCACTTCCCCTATAAATCTTACACCCCCGAGACTTAGCTCGGCTCAAAATACAACGACAACAACAGCCCAAACATCATTAAACCATACAACCCACAATCATACTACATTAACTTCAAAATTTCACTTTAATACATAAGTTGGCAAATTCTTGATTCAACTTCAAAATTCCAAATCTATTTCCACATTAGTCCATTCATTCACTCATTCCCAATTATTCAAAGACACTACATACAAGTTCCAAACCACATACAAACATCCCCAAAGTTCACTACTTTCCAATTTTCATTCAAAACACCAAAAGTTACGACGAATGTTCTAACTTGCGTCGTTTCATTCCAAATTCGTTATCATCAACCATAAATCTTATTTAAGGTCTTTAGTGTCATAAATATACTATGATATACACAAATATACCAAATGTATACGCTTTCCGATAACGTCCGAAATTATTTGCTAGCACCAACTCAATTCTTTAATCGATCCTTTACGACATAAAGATCACAACAACACAATATTCAAACTAAACAAGATAAAATTCTTATGGCTTGCACCACATGGAACTCACGGCCAAACACACCCTTTTTACACACACACACCATGCACAAACACAACCTCATCCCACAATCTTCACACTAATCCAATCACTAACACATATATATCCATTTCATAACATTAAAACATAAAAATCTTACCTTTTTCTTGAATTTCCGACTTGTCGCAAACGTCGCTCTTCCTCCAAACTACTTGTATCACGTCGGAGAGCGTCTTGAGCACTTTACAACTATGTAAAAGTCAAGATTTTTGGAGCAAGCACAAGGCTTGGGAATTATTTTTTTTTCCTTTTTCTCTACACGGCCGAGAGGGGTTTTGGTTGGAGTCAAGTTGAATTGTGATTTTTCTTTCTAAGTCCAAGGGGAGAATTGATATATATCCATATGTAGAGGTCATGTGCATAGCACATGACCTTTAAAATTGGGTTTGGGCCTCCCTAGGGGCCAGCCACCCCCAAAGACTTGGGCCTAATTCCTTGTTGTCCAAACTTGGCCCAATTCGTGAAATGTCCCGTTTTGTAATTCCCGAAACTAATTTCTAAAATTCCAAATTTACCCTCGGCCTTCCCCGAGGTCTTGACATCAATGATTTCATAATCAACATGAGCATAGCAACTTGAATCAAATTATTTCCTCAACACACACAAGTCTTATTTATTTCTTGATTTCCCGTTATACGAAAATACGGGACATAACATTCTCCCCCCCTTAAGAACATTCGTCCTCGAATGTTGAATCGAACTCATGGGTGTCGTACTACTCCGGGAGGGTTCTCTTGATAGTTGTCCTTTATTGATTTCTCCGACATGGCTTCTTTACCAATACTAGGGTAGATTTTTCGCATCACCGATCCAAATGCCTTCATAATACATTTTCTCATATTCTACGTAATCACCGAACCATACGCCATATTCTTGTAACAGACGAACGCTTTCCAGACGTCATCGTCAATATCATCTTCTTTTCACACTCCTGAGTTTCCTTACCACATAGTCGTAATCTCACTTTACTTCATATCAGACACTTCATACCAAACAGATTCAGAACTAAAACCGGACGGATTCATAATCGGAGGCAGACATACTCAACTATGGCGGACGGATTCGTAGTCAACATCAAAGGTACGGAAGCATATCATACACATCTGAGATCGGAGTCAGACGTACAAAGGCGTATCAGACGAATTTGTAAGCAGAATCAGACACACGAAGATATACTAAACAGATTCACGATCAAAGCCAGACGTACGGAATTATATCGAACAAATCCGAAATCAGAAGCAAATATACAGAATTGTTTCATACCGAACCGTGATCAGATAAACCAAAAGGTATCAAACACACGCGCGGTCAAAATCAAACGCACAGAAGTATATCAGACGGATTTATATCCAGAGTCAGACATACAGAGGTGTGCCAGACAGAAACGGATTCGGAATCAAACGCACAAAAGGTTCATCGGACGGGAACATAGTCGAACTCAGAATTACAGAGGCGTACTAGGTAGAGCCTCATCGGAATTGGAAGTGCAGAAGCACCAGAGGTAGATTGTCACTTTAGGATCAAATCATTCATATTAAGGCTCCAATAATTCATGGGAATTTCCTTTTTATTTGCAAACTCACTCATCCAGTCGTCACACAATTTACCTTGCGTCTTACGTATCGGCTCCTTCAAAAATTCCAATTACTCACACTGCTTATCCTTTGTTTATCACAACATTAGTTTCCGGGGCTCGGCTCTTAGCCCTCATAGGCAGCAGTTGAGAATCATACACACACATACACATACATATACACATACACACGTTTACTCACACCTTACTGGCGAACATCTCTGACTATTATTCAAATTCGTTCAATTTCCCAAGAGGTGTTGTACCCTTTCCTTTTTGCCCATTTAGTCCGCCTCGTTCCGCGCGACTCTCGAAAGGGCACTAATTACTTCACACACATCCTATTTGCCTTTGGTTACCCCAAGTTTTCATTAATTCGGATTCTTACCCTACCTTTACTGACACACACAAAAAGAATATCGCATAATACTGAGGTACAAACCTACCATTGCACATATTCATTAAACAAAAGGGTTAGTAGTATACCTGGGTCTGCGTCTGGGGGTGCCTCTGGGTCCCGACGACCAGTGAGAGCATAGATGCGGTTCGAGGGACCGCTAGAATCTGAAGCCCCACCACGGCTTCTACCGCGGCCCGCTGGTGCTGGCATACCTCGCCCCGCAGAGCGCGTGGCCGAAGGGGTAGATGACGAACCAGCAACGGACCTCATCGGCGGTGCTGCGCTGCCGGAACCGCCTGCCCACGGACAATCCCGCATAATATGGCCCTGGCGGCCGCAAGCAAAACAGGCCCCCGTGGCCCTGAAGCACTCCCCTGGGTGCGATCTTCCGCAATACGAACACTGGGGTATGGGTGGCCTAGACTGACTGGGACCCCTGCTCGGCTGAGGACCTGGGGCTCTGGAACTCTGGTCTGCCCTGGACGGTCCTGCTCCATCAAACCTCTTACCAATAGACTGTGTGTCCCGGCCTGACGGCGGAAAGTGCCCGCTGGACTGATACTGAGGCTGCCCGCCCCGGGAATCTCCAGAATACCCCGCTGATTTGGCCCTCTTGGGCCGTCTCCCATCATACTCTCGGCTGGGCCGATCTGCTCGGTGCCGGTTCTCCATCCCCTGGGCGTAGGCCTGTAGACGGGAAATGTCCATATCTGTCTGCAATGACACCGCCATACACCCGTCAATCAAGTAACGATCCAGCCCCATAACATATCTATGCATCCGATCTGTCATATCTTCCACCACGGCGGGGGCATACCGGGCCAGGGAATCAAACTCCAAATTATATTCACGGACGCTCCGACCTCTCTGCTGCAGATGCAAAAACCGATCAGCTCGCTCCCGTCGTAACTCTGGGGGCAGAAAGTGGAGGGTGAAAGCAGTCACAAACTGATCCCACATAGCTGGAGGAGCACCCTCACCCCGGGATAGCTCCCAAGTCTCATACCAATGCGCGGCAACATCCCGAAGTCTATGCGAAGCTAGCTCAACCGACTCGGTCTCTGACGCCCTGACCAAGTCTAATGCACGCCGCATCCCCCGAATGAAGTCATGGGGGTCCTCGTCGGGCTTAGACCCGAAAAACTCTGGAGGGACACATAACAAGAACTCCCGAACTCTCAGGCTTTCCCGCCTATCCTCATCATCATCGTCCCTCCGCCCGCGCCTGCGAGGCTGTCCGGCTACAATCGTGGTCAACAACTGTACAGCGTCCCTCAGGGTCCTATGCTCCGCTCCTGGCTGAGGAGCTGGAGTCTCAGGAGCGGGTACACGGACCTCTGGAGCTGCTGAAGGTCCCGCTCCAGGCTGTACTAATGGGGGTGTAGCAGACCCCTCAGAATGAGGTGTAACCTCAGGCAAATCATAAACACGAGCCCGAGTAGCCCGTTGTGCCTGACTGGTCTCTCCCACCTTCGCCTTGCCCTTCTGGGCCGCCGTTGCCTTCTTCGGAGGCATCGCTGCAAACACAACAACGGGTCAGATCAGAATGACCCTAATAACACAGCTCTATCGCACGATCTAAGATTCCAAAGAAAAGAGCAACACAACATCCTAGATGTCCTGTAGCTCCCTGTTTATAGATGTGGTGCACAACACATCGATAAACAAGACTCTACTAGACACGGCCTGTAGACATTCCGAGGACAAACCGCTCTGATACCACTTTTGTCACGACCCAGCCCCGTGGGCCGCGCCTGGTGCCCTTCTGGGACACCCCAAACGAACTCACACCCAGATCATCGTAATCAGACTCGCCCAAACTCACGTACGTTATTCGAACTCAACATCATAATCAGACATCTACCGAACACTTATCCTAAGCAGTCGCCCGTACAGATCAGACAAATCACAAATCAGAAAGGAGGCGGAATATACATCGCCAAATTTCACACACACACATCAGAAGGGTGGCGGAATGCACATCGCCCCCAAGTACATACACATACATACAAACTCAGAGGCCGACTTGGCCATAGCAGCGTACGGGCCGCTTAAGAACGCAAAACAGACTCACATGCAAACACACCGGACCCACGACCCACAAATCTGACTACAGGACTCTAGACAAAACAGAACATAAGAACATAGGACGGGACAGGGCCCCGCCGTACCCACTCATCCAAATATACAGAATACAGACACAACAAAAGATATGTACCAAAAGTAGGCTCCGGATCAAAGGAGAGCTCTCCAACACAGCAGAATGAGTAGCCTAAACTGGAGGACCACCCAAACGAGCTTCTGTACCTGCGGGCATGAAACACAGCCCCCGAAGAAACGGGGGTCAGAACGGGAGAAGTACTGAGTATGTAAAGCAGAAGGTACAGAAATCACAAACACAGCTGGAGTCAGTAAGAACAAACGCACCGACATCGCAAACAAGCAAACCTGTGCGGGAGGCGAACGTACAAATGCAAATCAAATCATGTATAGGGTTTAGGAACGTGGTCACCCCCCGACGCTGGTGCCACAACACATCATAACTCCAGAAGTTTTCAAATCTCCGTACAGTCTCCAGACACATCATATCACCAGAACATATCAAAATGCCATATCACATCATAACTCCATAAACGGTAACCGGCCCTATCGCGAGGCCTCAGAAACCGTAACACATCATAACTCCCGAATATAATATAGCGCGCACGATCACAAAGCCGGCCCGGGTACCGACGAACGAAGTCCTAGCAGACAGCACGAACAGAGTAGTGTAGAAACCATATGCATATCGAAAATAATTTGTCGGACTCGACATATAGTTTACGTATAGGCATATACTGACACCCGAAGGCTCGGAGTAGGAATCAGATTGATCAAAGTTTGCGTATAAAAGTTACGAAGTGCCAAACGGCCAAATTCTCAAGAAAAAACTGTTCATACGTCTTTTTTCGAATATCTCCCATCGTTCAAAGTACAGAACGTACATTAATGGCATAGGAAATTTCAAACACATCCTTGGGTCATAAACAGACAGTCGCAGATTATAACGGACACAAACGGACCAAACAAACCGAATAAGGGGAGCCTCGGGGCTCGCGGGCCCACCTCGGGTCAAACTGAGGCGGCGGACGCAAATCACAGACTTTCGGCTCCATAGAGCCATCTACGAATGTTTCGGAGAGTTTCGGACACAACAACACAAGTTATGGAGGTACGAACATTCTTTTAACCAAATGCGACAAAAAGGGTTCAATCGCGCTGAATGAATAGTGCTCGAACTTGAACTTCGATTTCCAAGAGTAGGATTATTCCCGATTGGCCAATCTTAACCTAGTATGTCTAGGACATGCCAAAAGAATGATAGGTAGGCTTTACATACCTGGTTGGCGCCTTACGCTCCTCAAATCGCAATTCCCGTTTCGTCCAGAAACTGCAAATGGTCTCTTTTACCCGTTACTATTCATGAGAATTAACATTTTAGTCTTTGGGCTATATTTGGCTACCGAAATTTCGGCAGCACTTCCCCTATAAATCTAACACCCCCGAGACTTAGCTCGGCTCAAAATACAACGACAACAACAGCCCAAACATCATTAAACCATACAACCCACAATCATACTACATTAACTTCAAAATTTCACTTTAATACATAAGTTGGCAAATTCTTGATTCAACTTCAAAATTCCAAATCTATTTCCACATTAGTCCATTCATTCACTCATTCCCAATTATTCAAACACACTACATACAAGTTCCAAACCACATACAAACATCCCCAAAGTTCACTACTTTCCAATTTTCATTCAAAACACCAAAAGTTACGACGAATGTTCTAACTTGCGTCGTTTCATTCCAAATTCGTTATCATCAACCATAAATCTTATTTAAGGTCTTTAGTGTCATAAATATACTATGATATACACAAATATACCAAATGTATACGCTTTCCGATAACGTCCGAAATTATTTGCTAGCACCAACTCAATTCTTTAATCGATCCTTTACGACATAAAGATCACAACAACACATTATTCAAACTAAACAAGATAAAATTCTTATGGCTTGCACCACATGGAACTCACGGCCAAACACACCCTTTTTACACACACACACCATGCACAAACACAACCTCATCCCACAATCTTCACACTAATCCAATCACTAACACATATATATCCATTTCATAACATTAAAACATAAAAATCTTACCTTTTTCTTGAATTTCCGACTTGTCGCAAACGTCGCTCTTCCTCCAAACTACTTGTATCACGTCGGAGAGCGTCTTGAGCACTTTACAACTATGTAAAAGTCAAGATTTTTGGAGCAAGCACAAGGCTTGGGAATTATTTTTTTTTCCTTTTTCTCTACACGGCCGAGAGGGGTTTTGGTTGGAGTCAAGTTGAATTGTGATTTTTCTTTCTAAGTCCAAGGGGAGAATTGATATATATCCATATGTAGAGGTCATGTGCATAGCACATGACCTTTAAAATTGGGTTTGGGCCTCCCTAGGGGCCGGCCACCCCCAAAGACTTGGGCCTAATTCCTTGTTGTCCAAACTTGGCCCAATTCGTGAAATGTCCCGTTTTGTAATTCCCGAAACTAATTTCTAAAATTCCAAATTTACCCTCGGCCTTCCCCGAGGTCTTGACATCAATGATTTCATAATCAACATGAGCATAGCAACTTGAATCAAATTATTTCCTCAACACACACAAGTCTTATTTATTTCTTGATTTCCCGTTATACGAAAATACGGGACATAACACTAATGCTCCAGCGGTATTTATGGACCTGATGAACCGGGTATTTTGGCCTTTTCTGGATATGTTTGTTATTGTGTTTATTGATGACATCCTGATTTACTCGCGATCAGCCGAGGAGCATTCAGATCACTTGAGGACGATACTTGGCATTCTCCGTCAGCAGAAGTTATATGCTAAATTCTCTAAATGTGAGTTCTGGTTGACTTCTGTGGCATTCTTGGCCCATATTGTCGGCGCAGACGGTATTCGGGTCGACACGCAGAAGATTGAGGTTGTGCAGAATTGGCCCAGGCCTACTACACCGACAGAGGTGCGCAGTTTTCTGGGATTGGCTGGGTATTATCGCAGGTTCGTGGAGGCTCTTCTATTGCTGCACCACTGACGAGGCTTACCCAGAAAGCAGCAAAATTCCAGTGGACAGATGCCTGCGAGCGCAGCTTTCAGATGCTGAAGGAGAGATTGATTACAGCACCAGTTTTGGCTCATCCAGAGGGATCTGACGGGTATGTTGTCTATTGTGACGCCTCTGGTATTGGGATAGGATGTGTACTGATGCAGGACGGTCGAGTTATAGCCTATGCTTCCCGGCAGCTCAGACCGCACGAGAAGAACTATCCCACCCATGATCTTGAGTTGGCCGCGGTGATTCATGCTTTGAAGATTTGGCGGCATTATTTATATGGGGTCCATGTTGATATTTATACGGACCATAAGAGTCTCCAGTATATTTTTAAGCAGAAGGAGCTAAATTTGCGGCAGCGGAGATGGCTTGAGCTACTAAAGGATTACGACGTCGATATTCTGTACCATCCGGGGAAAGCCAACGTGGTAGCTGATGCGCTTAGCCACAAGTCCGTGGGCAGTCTGGCTGATGTCCCATCTGATAAGAGGGATTTGGTTCGTGATATTCATAAGCTGGCCAGCCTCGGAGTTCGTTTGGTGGATTCTGGAGATTCTGGGATTTCTGTTCGTCCAATTGCTGAGTCATCTATTATTCAGGAGGTAAAGCAGCGCCAGTTAGAGGATCCTCTTCTGATTCAGTACAGAGATGTGGCCCTTAATAAAGCAAAGACTCAGTTTGAAATCTCACCTGAAGGAGTATTATTATATGACGGCAGATTCTGTGTACCGGACATTGCGGGCTTACGACGGCAGATTATGGGCGAGGCCCATAATGCACGGTATTCTGTTCATCCTGGTTCCACTAAAATGTATCGGGATCTCGGGTGTTTGTATTGGTGGGACGGCATGAAGAAGTATATTGCTGAGTTTGTTAGTCAGTGCCCGAACTGCCAGCAAGTTAAGATCGAGCATCAGAAGCCCGGTGGATTATTACAGGAGATGGAAATTCCAGCCTGGAAATGGGACATGATTAATATGGATTTCGTTGTTGGGTTACCGCGCACTCCACGCAGGTATGACTCTATCTGGGTTATCGTTGACAGGCTGACGAAATCAGCCCATTTCCTTCCGGTTCGGACTACTTATTCGGCTGAGGACTATGCCAGATTGTATATCAGAGAGATAGTCAGACTTCACGGAGTCCCTATATCTATTATTACTGACCGAGGTGCCCAGTTTACAGCTAATTTCTGGAGGTCATTTCAGGAGGGATTAGGGACTCAGGTGAGCCTTAGTACAGCTTTTCACCCTCAGTCCGACGGGCAGGCCGAGCGCACTATTCAGACGCTCGAGGATATGTTGCGGGCCTGTGTTATTGATTTCAGGGGCAGCTGGGATGATCATTTGCTGCTTATAGAGTTTGCCTACAATAACAGTTATCACTCCAGCATTCAGATGGCTCCGTACGAGGCCCTTTATGGCAGGAGATGCAGATCTCCTATTGGTTGGTTCGACGTCGGCGAGACTAAGTTGTTTGGGCCAGATGTGATCCAGGAAGATGTAGATAAGGCGAAGCTTATTCGGGAGCGACTATTGGCTACTCAGAGTCGACAGAAAGCTTATGCTGATAGACGACGTCGACCGTTAGAGTTCCAGATTGGTGACTGGGTCTTCCTGAAGGTGTCGCCCATGAAGGGCGTTATGAGATTTGGTAAGAAGGGTAAGTTGAGTCCGCGGTACATCGAGCCATACCAGATTGTTCGGAGGATAGGCGCAGTCGCCTACGAGCTAGACTTGCCATCCGATTTGGAGACCGTGCACCCGGTGTTTCATGTATCTATGCTGCGGAAGTGTATTAGTGACCCTTCCAAGATATTCCCAGTAGATGATCTTCAGGTGACGGAGCAGTTGTCTTATGACGAGCAGCCTGTATCTATTCTGGATCATCAGGTGAGGAGATTGCGCACTAAGGAGGTGCCTTCTGTCAAAGTTCTGTGGCGCAACAGTAACCGGGAAGAGATGACTTGGGAGGCGGAGGATGAGATGAAGAAGAGATACCCCCATTTATTCCCTACGCCTCTTGTAATCTAGACTTTTGTATTTGTTGTACCAATGAACGGATGGACCATGTGTGCTATTTTTATATAAAATGGTTTTCCCGTTATGTTTGTGAGTCTTCATAAGATTTATTTAACATTCGGGGACGAATGTTCTTAAGGGGGGGAGAATGTTATGTCCCGTGTTTTCGTATAATTGGAAATCGAGAAATAATTACGACTTGTGTGTTATAAGGACATAATTTGATTTTAGTGAATATGACTATGTTGGTTATGGAATCTTTAATGTTAAGACATCGGGAAAGGCCGAGGGTAAATTTGGAATTTCGGAAATTAGTTTCGGGAATTACAAAACGGGACGTTTTATGATTGGGCCAAGAAAAATACAACATAAAAATCGAGGCCCAATGTTTAGAGGTGGCCGGCCATATCCATGGCCCAAGCCCCTTTGTTAATGATCATGTGCTATGCACATGATCAAATATATGGATATATGTCATGTTATACTTGGTAATTATCTAGAACAAAGAACAAAAATTCAAGAACACCAAGAAATAAGAGCTCTCGGCCGAGTGAGAAAGAGAAGAGAAAAAAATTATCCAAGCTTTGTTGTTGATCCAAAAATCTGAATTTCTACATAGTTGGGAAGTACTCAAGGCCCTCTTCAACGGGGTATAATTAGTTTGGCACAAGAACTACGTTTACGACAAGTCGGGTTTTCAAGAAAAGGTAAGAATTTTGCCCCTTTAATGTTATAGAATTGTTATGAATGTGTTAAGGATTGGGAATAGACAAGAATCCCGTAACTTTGATGCTTATAGAAAGTCGTGGGTGTGTATGTGTTGGTGTTGTGGCCGTGAGTTACATGAAGTGCAAAGGCATAGGAATTTTATCTTGTTTAGTTTGAATAATGTGTTGTTGTGATCCTTATGTCGTAAATGATTGATTGATGAATTAAATTGGCGTTGGAAAATGAATTCGGATATTATCGGAAAGCGTATACCTTTGGTATAATTGTGTATATCATTGTATATTTAGGGTGCTAAAGACTTTAAATATGAGTTATAGTTGATATTAATGAATTCGGAATGAAACGACGTAAGTTAGAATGTTCGTCGTGAATTTTCGATGTTTTGAAGAATTATGGAAAGTAATGGATTTTGGGGCAATTTCGTGTATGGCTTGGATTGTATTTGGGATGTGATTGTATAAGTTTGAATGAGGAAATGAATACAATTATGTAGATATAGAGTTGGAGTTTTGGAAGTTTGAACGAAAGTTGCCAACTTAGGTAACAAAGTAGAACTTTGAAGCTAGAGTGGTTTGATTATTACTTGTGTTGTTTGATGATGTGTGGGCTGTTGTATTGATGTATTTTGAGCCGAGCTAAGTCTCGGGGATGTTAGATTTATAGGGGAAATGCTGCCGAAATTTCGGTAGGCAAAAATGAAGTTAAAGGCATTTTTAAGCCTAAGAATCTCAATTGGTAACTTTGACCATTTGCAGATTTCAGACGAAACGAGACTTGACTTTTGGGAGAGCATACGACGTCTGTAAGGTATGTAAAGCTTCCCACTCCTTCGTTTGGCATATCTTAGTATGATAGGCGAATATGAGAACTTCCGGAGCATTTCTGCTCCTCGAAACCCGATCCACAGGAAAGTTACTATTCATTCAATCCAATTGAAGCCTAAGGGCTCTATTTTGGCTAGAATGCCACCACTCGTCCGAAACCTATCGAAATGTGGTCGGGTAACTTAGAAATGATTATGTATGACCTTTGGCCTATAAACGTTCGGTAAATATGTTCGCCACCTCAATTCGACTCGAGGTGGGCCCGCTAACCCCGAGACGCCCTATTTGTCTTTTTGGGCTGTCCTTCTGAATAAAGTTTGAAATAGTACTTTCGATTTTGGAATTTCCTCCTATGGGATATGTTTCGACTATTACGATATGCTAAGTAACGTTTTGAGCTATACGTACTATTTTGGAAATGTTTGGTGAAATGAAACTTTATATCGACTAAGTATGCGATTATTTTGTATTATGAAATGATTTTTGAGATTATTATGTTTTGGAAGACTATTTTGAAATACTACTTGCATTTGTCTGCTCACGACTCCGCTCATGCCTTGTTATGACTTCGTTCACCGGTTCCCGGGCCGGTTTTGATTCGTGCGCTTTATGATAATTCGGCCGTATGCTGTGTTACGGTTCCCGAGGCTTCGCCATAGGGCCGGGTTTCGTTTGGAGTTATGCTGTGATATGGCTCGTGATGCGATACGCTAACCTATCATTATGTTTGTGTTCGGGGATGTACGGAGATTTGAAACCTTTTGGTGTTATGCTGTGTGTGGCGCCAGCGTCGGAGTGGCGACCACGTTCCTAAGCGTTTGCATGATTTCGTTTGCATTATGTATACGTATATGATTTTGACATACCGATTTGTACTCCACTTTGACATCTGGTTTGCAGTCGGTTTTGATCCATAGTTCTGTACTCCGTGCTTTACATACTCAGTACATATTTCGTACTGACCCCCTTTCTTCGGGGGCTGCGTTTTATGCCCGCAGGTGCAGACATTGGTGATCCTCCATAGTAGGCTTCACTCTTTGCTATTCCGGAGTACTCCTCTTTGACCCGGAGTCCACTTTTGGTACAGACTCCTTTTGCTTTGTATATATATTCTGTACATTTGACTATTTGGGTACGACGGGGCCCTGTCTCGCCATATGTCTTTGTTTTGAATTCGTAGAGGCCTGTAGTCATATATGTGGGGTGAGGGTCCTGTATATGTTGGTTTGATTTCGTTTTCTGGTCTAAAAACGGTCTGTTTGTTATGATGGCCCCAAATGGCCCTTATGCTTATGTTTACACTTTTGACCGGCGATGTCTATTCCGTCGCTCAGTTTGTATTTGATATGGTATTTTGATTTGGCGTGACCGCTTAAGACATATTTTGATATAATTATGTTTGATATGATTTCGTAAAAATTCGAAAATAAGTTTGGACCTTATAATGAATGTGTGATTCGGACTGGGCACCCAGGTAGGATGCCAGTCGCGGCCCACGGGGCTGGGTCGTGACACATATACACATAAATATGTACAACGTAAAGATCTGTACCAAAAGTGTGGGCTCCGGACCAAAGGAACACTCCAAAGTAGCATTATGGGTACCCTAGGCTGGCGGATCACCACAATAAGCGTCTCTACCTACGGGCATGAAACGCAGCCCCCGAAGAAAGGGGGTCAGTACGGAATATGTACCGAGTATGTAAGGCATGAAATACAGAAGGCAGAACCATAATCGAAAAAAAACCAGTACCAGAGTACCAAAATGTTTACCTTCCAGACACAATCATGTATACCGATGTGGTATGTCAGAAGAAATACAGAAAATAAGTAAATCATCCAGAGTGCCAAAAGAGCTTACTTTCCAAACACAGATCATGCATGTTAGAATCATATATCATATATGCATATAACGTGCCCCGGCCCTCCAGTGAGGGGCGCGGTAAATCATATATTATGTATGCATATAATGTGCCCTGGCCCTCCAGTGAGGGGCACGGTAAATCATATATCATGTATGCCAATGTCATGTATCATATATGCATGTAACGTGCCCCGAACCTCTTTTGCGGGACGCGGTGAATAGAATCATCATATGCCATCCTGGCCACTGCCCCGTCATCATATCATCATATCATATATATCGTGCCCCGCCCGCAAGTGAAAGGGACGCGGTGAACAATGCAGAGAAGTACGCTCAAGAACATATCCTGGCCCGGGCTCAGTGAAGGACATACTGAGGCTTGCACGAACATAGTAGTGCGAAACCATATGCACAAAAAACAAGACTCGATAAACAAGTATACTTACCGACACCTGAAGGCTCAGAACAAGTTTCGGATCAATCGGATTTAGTATAAGAAAGCTATGAGCATTTGAAGTACAGAACTTTCTACAAACGTTTCAGAAGCCATTTTTGGAAAATCAAAGCAACAATCATGTTAGGCACCCTTCGAATATCGTTAGGGATCAAGTCATTATGCCGACATCATATATACATATAACCGATTCATGCATGCATACTCATAGAACATCATACAGTGTATTGCTGCCGAACGTGCAGCCCGATCCATAAATATATTGCTGCGGAACGTGCAGCCCGATTCATGAATATAATATATTATTGTCGAGGAACGTTCGGCCCGATCCAAGACTGTATGCAAAAGTTAGAAACATTAATACTTACAGAACCATTTTTAAGGACAGGAACTCTTATACTTGGCTCATTATCCAATTATGCCATAATCTCAACTATACTAAGTATAGTCATATCAATAGGCCAATAAGAATCCTAAACAAACTCGGAAGCTCATCAAATAGAGCTTCGGAATCATGGATACGTATCGAAACCATATGAAGTGGCTTATGGGGATCAAGGGTATTAGCCATCCTAGTGGCTCTACGAATAGGAATTTGTTTGAATTCATAAATATACGTCATTTGCTCGTTTCATAGGGATCATGCCAAAAGAAAGAAAGGGTAAGCCTTACATACCTTGCCCGCTTTCTACGCTAATCCAAATTTGAGGCTTTGGCTCGCAAGATCTACAACAACATTAGTATATACCAAACATTAGCCATAAACACTTAAGAGTCCAATTCCAAACCAAGACTTTATTTACAGAAATTTCAGCAGCATTTCCCCTGTAAATTCAACAACCCCGAGAATTCCACTCGGCCAATCATCAACAACAAATCCGAGAATTTAACTCGGCCAAATTATCGACAACAATACCAACAGTCATTCTAACAATATCAACAATCAATTCAAAATGCGTTCCAACATTAGCAACATTATTTCTACAAACTTCAACGACATTTTACTTATGTTCAATTCATATTTGCTCACATATTCAAGTACTACTCCGAAACCATTCAAACAATATTCAAGAACGCTTCAAACAATCCGTTCGACATTTCAAACGGCCAAACCAACACACTACCCGGAATATTCCAAACTCAACAAGAACAATGACAACACATTTCTTTCTTTCAACTTCATGAATTACACTAACAACATTATCTTCCATAAATACAAGAACACTATATTCAATTCACATTAACTTCTAAAACAAGTCTCCAACCATTACAACTTCGCTAGGATCATTAAACTTCCATTATCAACATGGAATCCATAACAACAACAACCAAAATACTAAGTACAATTGGTCCCTTAATCCTACACAACACACACGGCCACAATACCATATATGCACGGCCACAACATAATATCCATATTTTCGTAAATTTCATCCATTTCTACATACTACAACATACACAACCATCCATAACATATAAAAAGAAGATTAAATCTTACCTTTTTCCTTCAACTTCTCACTTGGCTAGGGTTGTGAACTTGCAACAATAAGAGGGATTCTTGCTTCAACAATTATACCACGTTAAAGAGGACCTTCAAATTAGTAGGAATACTAGAAGAAATAATTTTTTTTTATCAAGATTCTTGGTCTTCAATTTTTGGACCCCTTGGCCGAATAGGCCTCCCTTTTTTTCTCTCAAAGTTTCTTGAAAGTTCTTAAGTTGAAGATGATAATATGAAGAATTGGGTCATCTTTCTATTACTTATTTTGAGCTTCCATATGGGCCTTGGCCCATACCCCCTTGGCCGGCCACTTTGGCTATTTGTGCAAGCCCATTTTTTTTTTTTTTGTAATTCATGAAAATTATTTTCCAAATTCCAAATTTTCCCTTAGCCTTCCTCCACATGTCTATGAGTCATCTTGCGAATTTACCTTTTTACCCCTAGCCATTCTTAACATTTCCACTTCAAAAATTTTCATAAACAACTTGTGTGTTAAACAAGATCACAATATGGGCTTGTCCTTAACTTCTCGCAATTATCTTAAATTATCCGGATGTACAAAATGCGGGATATAACATATCTATACATGACTCAGCACAGCTCCAGAATGAGGTGGAACTTGCCAATCCCGGCTGACGTCCAAGCATTCTAGCTATACACTTAACCTGCCAAACAAACTGGGGCTGCGGGCATGAACGCAGCGTCCCCAGGCAAAAGGACGTCAGTACGGACAATGTACTGAGTATGTAAGGTGGTAACAAATCATAATCATAATTTTATTTAGGAGAGAAGAAATCACAATCTAACTCAATACTTACAGCCTTCGCTGGAAGAAACATAAATGTGCACACGAAGTCTCAAAACAATCTTTAAGTAAATAATGCAATCCAACACACATACCGCTTCCGACATGTTAACTGAATGGTCCCTTCGGGCAGCCGCTTCTGGCTAGTATTACAATATTCCTTTCGGACGGCCGCTTCCGGCATAATAATGATGGCCCCTTTGGGCAGCCGCTTCCGGCTTAATAACGATGGCCCCTTCGGGCAGCCGCTTCCGGCTTAATAACGATGGCCCCTTCGGGCAGCCGCTTCCGGCTTAATAATTATGGCCCCTTCGGGGAGCAACTTCCGACTTAATATCACCATCATATCAACACAAACTCAATCCACAAATATCAATTTCAAATCATATCATAAGTCACTAATCAATTCATCACAATCCAGCTATTAGCCTTAGTCTTTATAAGAAGTTATCAAATTTGTATCTCACTAGACTTAGGAGGACATACTTCCAGGTTTGAGGGTAGAATTGTTATGAAATTCTTACTACTTATATTTTACTCAATTTCATCTTATTTCCCTACTCAAAGAGTAAATGATCATATAGATACAAAGGGATGATACTATGGAATGTAAACATAAATCATAAATGAAATGAAGTAGTAAAATCTCACACCCCCTTCGAAGTGGTTTTGAAAATCAAACTTTATGTTTCCTTTAGTATAAAACTAATTTCCTCGAAATCATTAGTAAAACAATATACACAACTCAACTTGGCACCTTATGGGTGTTCCCTTTGGAACAGAATAGGAGTACAATATCAATAAGCCATCACAAGAAACATTTAGACCTTACTCGTCTAAGAATGGAATCATATGGAGTACATATAGAATGAATAGCAACAAGAATCATGACAAAGGAAGAAAGGTTTGCCTTACATACCTTTGCCGCTTTCCAACTAACCACAGCCCATCTTCGGGTCAGGCTAATCTATCAATCCCTTAAACTTATCTTTATTTCTAACGAAATTTCGACAGCATTTCCTTTATAAACTCGAAAACCCCAAGAATCCAATTCAGCTAAATTAGCAACAATAAGAACCATCTCATATAAGCCTTTTTAAACTCAAAGTATCAACTCCCAAGGATATACACCAAAACGACCTGGTATACGCTTTGTATACGATATCTTCATACACTTTATTCTCCCAAATTCAAGAACAACAACTTATCAACAACATCAAAAACAATATCAAAAACTATTTTATATCAATATCCAACTAATCCTATCCATTTAATCATACCAAAACAGCCCCCAAGTCATTTGATATCCAAAAATTATAACCGAACTTTCAATGTCATTTTCTCTATTCTAACCCGTCAAATCTATCAATGATCAGGGTAAGAATAACATTAAAATCTTAAACATACCTTATATGAGCAGCCACCACGAAAACAACATCCCCCAAGTTCAATTTTTAGCTTAAAACGATGGAAATAACTTGTACTACACTTTACTCTTCACGAGCCTCAGAATTTGGGACCTCGAACATGATCAATTCTCCACTTTCTCTCTCTAACTCTCCTCTCTCTCTATGTAAAATATTCCGGACCTTTGGTATGAAAAAAACAAGGGAAGTGGGCCTGACTCGACTTGGAATCGGGTTGGGCCGTGCCCACTGCCCAGCTTGACCTTTCTGCCTTAAAACATCCATAAATTTTTATCCCTATGTCACATGCAGGCCCACGACCTATGGTTGGAAAGGTATTCCAATTATCTACAACTTTCATTTTAGGAGTTTTCCCAAATTCACAAATAATGATGGGGTTATGGCCTCCCGAAGTCAGATCACCCGAAAACGTAACTTAAAAACATCTTTTTGGAGGGATTTCACTTTGATTTGGCTCAAGGGTCCTTCTTGAGTTGTGTTTAACTTCACATATATTATCCATATAACTTGTCATATGTCCTTTATAAAATCTCGACATGTGGACCCCACCTCAGCTTATGATTACAAGGGCTATATATCTTTTAACGTATCATTCTAATCATATTGTATGAATTCCAAATATCATACTCATGCTATCCTCATGCAAATACAGTAGAATTTCATCCTTTATACTTGTAATATTTGCTCCTCCTTGAGCTCATATTAAGCTGTCTGCAGCCTTAGTAACATGAAATTTTCTGGGGCGTAACAAAATGGGGTTCAAACAATATTTCAGACAACAAAATAAAATGAAGCAAATTTGTGCCATCAAATCCTAATGTGATCCAGAGGAATGCAGGAGTAATACTAAGTCAAGGTCCCATGAATGATCAAAGACGAGAGCTACATTAGGTCACAGACTGGGCTAGCCACTTCATCATTTTATTCTAGAAGGAATTTACAACTTAAGAAGCAGCTTACGGTAAAAATATATGTGTTCAAATAAACTTGTCACCCAGTTAAAAATAAGTAAACAAAAATCTGTAGAATGCCAGTGATGGATTTAGAACTGACAAGAAGGATCATAAGAAGAAAGTCCTTAACACAAGAAGAAAAGAATAGACAACATGCTAAAGTTAAGTGGTCTAAGCCCCTCAACTTGATGCCCCTCCCAAAAATGAGTGACTTTAGGTACAAAACTTATGGAAATTCAGACAGTAATGCCAAGAAAAGACATAGCAGGCAAGACAGAACCAACAGGGGCAACCAAAGACCATAGTATCACATAGACATGAAGAAGATCAACTAATACCACGAAACACTCACTAAGGCATCTCCATAGTGATTAAACACAGAGGTGTAAGGTAAAAAAATAAAATAAGTTCCACTCAGACCTAGGCAGAGAAATATGTGAACCTGTTTTGGAATTTTGAGTAACATAAATGACAGGCTTCTAAGCTTAAAAACATCATTTTTTGCAACCATGACACCAGGGCAGTCAAAGCCCAATACTAGTGTTATAGAAATTGCAAGCCATAGTCTACTTTTTAGAAAAGAAAAACTACAAAAGACCTAGTTATACAAAGATTAGCACATAGACTGACCCTTTTCCATTTTTTAGTTAGTCAATGTTAATCCAAAATAGCTTTACAATAAACAGGTTTTTGGGGAAAAGAAGAAATGACGTAGAACTCACATTTTTATTTCTTAGCTCTTGATTAATCAAGCAAAACACTCAAAGTACATTAGTGGAAGGCAGTAAAATGACACTCTTATGTTGACATTTACATTGACTCCATTAAGCCACTTATGATAACTATGTGAATAAATTAGGCTACCAAACTAGACACATTACAGGTCCATTTAGTAAGTAAACTATGGTGAGTGAGCCAACAACAAAACCATTCTAGACTTAAACCTTCCCACAATCACTTTTTTACCCAATTTTTCATACCTATGTGATCAATGAGCCAACACTAAACCCACTCATCATTCTTTTTAACTGAACAATTCACTCTACTTGTTTTAATTAGCAGTAAATTGAAAGCTTAATACTTATCATGTTTTTGACTAAACACTCTTAAGACAACCATTCGAATCAGTAAGTAACTTAGCAAACTTGAACTCTAGGTGATATCTAGACTGAGTGATTCGCAACAACTAGTTTTAATTAGTAGAGACAAGTGAAATTAACCGATATCACCCTTTATTTTTAACTCACACTTCATCATCTAAGTATGCAATGAAATCACAATTGACACTTATCACAAAAGCACCTCACTAGAACCATTTAAAGGACCAACAAGTCCGCAAAATGAGACTAATAGGTTCACAAGTAGCTTACAATAATTATTGGAATGAAATAACAAAATACATGGAGAAGATCAATGCACAAGATAACATTCAATTGAGTCACTCACCATAACACAAAAAAATAAACAGTAGGTTTTACCAAGAGTTAACGAGGTTGTTTTCTAACTAAATAACTATTAAAAAGAAGCAAGAAATTTCAGATATTAACAAGTTGATGTTTCACTAAACGACCACCACAAAAATAAGCAGTAAATCAACAGGAATAACTTAATTAAATAACTACCATAAAAATAATCAAGAAACCCACAGAAATTACCGAATTAATATTTAACTAAACAACCATTATAAAAATAAGCAAGAAATTAACAAAATCACTAATAAGATAGAGAGTTAGCTTTTTTAGACACAGCAAAGACCAAGAATGGATTTGAAGACAAATTCCTCCTTAAAATCAAACCACAATACCAGAAAGCAAAGCAAGAAAATAAATTTTAGTAACTGGAGGGTTACAAATTTAAGTTCAAAACCCCAAAAATTATACTACGCAGTTTATGGTTTCGAAATTAGATTTTAATTTCAAAACTCAATTTTGCCTTTCTTTTTTCCGACCCTCTTACTCATGAATGGGGGTTTCTATTTATAGAATCCGCAGAACATAAACAACCAACACAAATGTCAATGTGGGACAAATGAACAACGGTCAATAGCATCCCAAACAATAGAAGATCGATGATGGAGTATATATCACAACTTGACAGAGCAAAAACTTACATAAGGGCTTGTTTGGACGTTTTTTGGTAAGAAAAAGGCGAAGCTTTTAATGCTTCGTCTACTCTTCCACATTTTAATCCTCTAACCGATGGGACACGACCAAGAACAGTGACAGGTAGGTTGTCGAGCAAGGGCGGCGGCCAGGGTTAACCATAGCCCCTAAATGTTTGTTTGCAAAATGTCCCCTGAAAAAGAGGCGGATGGACTTGGAGGGAGTGTCTATGCACTCGTGTGGGGTGGGTTGAGTCCGACTGGACTGAGCTCGGCCCAATTCTTTTTCTTAAAAACATGTCCCTCCATTATATATATATATATGATTTAAAAAAATATCCCCACCCCTTTAATAAATTACATGTATATTGGTGTATATAACACATATACACTCACATAGGGGTAATATGGGTGTTTTGAAAAAGTGGGCAAATGTTTAAAATAAGAAATTGGAGACTAATTAGTTAAAAGACATCAAATTATGCAAAGCAAATTATTTAAAAGCTAATAAATCGAGTTCTTTTGCAAGTATGCCCTGTATTGGTCAAAATTTAAAAAAAAGGTTTGCAATTATACCCTTCGCAACAAAATCAGAAATTCCCTTGATTAAACTCTCTAGTTATTACTAAATAATTTAATTATTGCATATATAGTCTCAATTTGGTATTAATTTTGCCAGTTAAAACTAATTTGCATTAATAACCTTAATTAAGTTGCCAATTGATTGAGCTTCTCAATTAAAGTTATTTGGGAGGCTAGAATTGCAAAATGACCCCGGCTTATCTTGAACCAAGAATTGGTTAATTATGGGGAGGTCATTTACATTGGAACTCAGAAATTAAATGAAATTGTATTTTGTCAATGCAATTTTCGTCAATAAAAAATAAGCAGATAAACAGGCAAAATTCAAAGCTTGAGGGGTAAAATTATAATTTTGTTAATTTGCTTGAACCCGTTGGATAAATAAAATAAATTGGTTTCTTATCTAATTTCTTGATTTTTTTGATTAATTATAATGAACAATTGTTTAAAAACTGTCCTGCGGTTGATAAATTTAAAAAGTATTTCATAAAATGCCGTAAAAATGTTGTAAAATGCTAGTAAATTTTTTGATAATTAATAGAGCTTTGAGGGTTCCCGTATTAACTATAGAAGTATAGCATTGGCTTGAATAATTATGAAAAAATCATTCAGGTCCTCTGTGAGTCTGCAAATTATTTTATTTATTATCCAAGGACTTTAAGTAGTCAAAATAAATTACAGGAGAGGTCAAAAATCAGGTGGCAACAACATCCCCTTCAGTGTTCTGGGATGGCGGGACCATCCCTAAGCAACGAAATTTGACTAACCATGATTTTTGGCCTACCCAGCTTACTCTACCCTTCAATCTTATGCAAATCACACAACTGTGGCCGGACCTCGGCCTCTGGGTTTCCTACATATCTTGGGCTACACGTGAATTCAGGCAACTAGTAGTTCGACTCTTCTAAAGGATTTTAAGTCCGTAGTTGAAGAGTCTTGAGATTACCGGTGTTGTGCCCGTTTTTCTCAGAGACCTGTTGGAGGGTGGCCGACTCTCTGGTTTTGAGCCCGCCTACATACCCTTGGTCTTAGGGAATCAGGCCATATGTAGTTCGACCCGCATGAGAAGAGTATGTCCCTTATACGTGAATACCTTCAGATTTCCCGGTGTGTACCCGACCGGTCACGATTCTTAGTAAAAGAAATCAAAAGCAAACAAATTTGGCTGAGTTTGAGAGTGGATTGCTTTCAAGTCCTGGCCGGAGAGCTTGACTCTCATGGGTGCCCTATCTTGACCAACTACGTAAGAAAAAGTTTCACGTTTGCTCTGCAATTTGTTTGGATCCGGTTCAGCAGGTTGGCTCTCTCTCGGAGATTGCGCACCTGCTTCTGAAATTCAACAATATCGTAGATGTCTTCATGATATTTGTATGAATGGTCCTCTCTGTAGCAAAAAGTAAATATGCAATGGCAGTATTTAAAAATGAATAGCCCTTTCGGCAGTGTGAATGAATAAATGAATGGCCCTATCGGCAGTATGAATGAATGAATGGACCTCTTAGCAGTATGAATGAATGAATGAATGACCCTCTTGGAAGCAGAAAATAAACGTGCAATGGCCCTCTAGGCATCAGAAAATAAATATGCAATGGCCCTCTCGGCAGTAGAAAATAAACATGCAATAGCCCTCTCGGCAGTAGAAAATTAAAAAAATTGAAAGGAATAAAAGACGACAGATATGGCCCTTACGGCTGGATGATCTTTCTTTCTTCCGTAGTGTGGGCTGTGACCCTTGTGGTCAGATAGGTCCTTTTATTTCTGTCATTACCCTTTTGGTTGAATATGTCTTTTCACTCCTTCATTGCGACCCTTTTGGCCTGATATGTCTTTGTTATTCGCTCTTCGTGTGGCCCTTATGGTTAGATAGGTCTTTGTCGTTCATTCTCTGTATGACCCTTTTTGTCGGATATGCCTTTAGGCTCATTCATTTCTTACCCTTTTTGTTGGACTTATCCTTTCCCATTTGTTTGTGGTGTACACGATAGTCAAACGAGTTGTTCTCGCTGGACTTGGCCTTCACAACTCTGTCGCTTTCGTGATAGTTGAATGGGTTGTTCTTGCTAAGCTAGGCCTTCACAGTCCTGTCTCTTTCCTATTAAGACCTGCATCCACAGAAAAAATGTGAGTTTCCTAAAAGGCCGATTAGTGTTGTTGTCCTCCCGTCTGGTGGCTTCTCTGGACGTCCTTCTGAACCCTCTTGGCCTCGGTATTTCTGGAGAAAGTTTTGGAGTGTGCTTACACTAATGGGTGTACATTTTTTCTTGGAATCTGAAGTATAAACTAGTAAAGCGCATTGTTCTACATGTTTGTTATTACTATTTTTTATACTTTTTTTTTTTTTGAAAAATATTTTGTCATGACACGTGACTTTGAGTGCGGTCTTTCGGATCCCCCGGAGGCATGACTGCTGATTCTCAAACTTGATGGAAGAATCTTAAGACCTTTCTCAAAGATTCTGTCTCAGTTTGGTCTTGCCTTGAGCGACCCCAGCAATTTCTCATCATGCGGGAATTTTTGAGGTTCCCTAAAAAATTCTACCCCAGTGTAGGGTCTTATTTTGCTATCTGCCTGCTGATTTTTCCTGATAGGAATTTTTTAGATCCTCTCAAAAATTCTGCCCCAATGTGGGGTTGGTACTGCCCAGTCATTCTGTCTCAGTCTTTGTAGTTTGATCTCGTCGATTCTATCCCGCTTCATTGTCTCTGGGGTCTTCTTAATGGTTTTTGGGTTTTTCTTTTATGACGACCAAGCTCAAAAGCGCCCACGTATCCCATCGTAGCAGGAATTCAGGTCGAACGTAGTGCGGAACAAAGTGATTGAGTTTGGGTTTCACTAATAAAGCGATCGGGTCCGATATTGACTGCCTACGTATCCCACCATAGGGAAGTCAGGTCATTACATAGCTCATTACATAGATGATTTGTTTTTCTCTTAATCTAGTACGAATACAAGCAGAAGGTACATTTACAAGGAAATTGTTACACCTTGGAAATTTCCCCCGCTAGCGTACAGTGATTAGGCCAATGAAGGGTATGACGTATATGGTGTTTTAACGAGGGACATCGCCCTTTAGACTGGTATCGAGGTGCTAAATAATTGTTAAGAAGGCTCCATAAGGATCGGAGATCAAACGAAATGACGAGAATAAGACTCGATGAACTGATGGGTTATACGGTCAATTATACGGACCGTATAACATTATACGGTCGTATAATGGACGATAAAAGAGTCACCGAATGAGGCAGAATGAGGTTGCTGAAGGGATGATTTTACGGTAAATTATACGGACCGTAAAAAAATTATACGGCCCGTATAATGCACCATCAAATTGACACAGAAAAGGGTAATCACTGGAGCAGTTTTACGATCGATTATACGGACCGTATAATGATGTCGGGACAGATTTCAACTTTATAAAATAATGATCCAAGTCCATTTTATTTATTTTCCCTTCTCTCTCCACGACCCAATCTCTCTCTAGAACATTCCAAAACTCTTCCAATACAAGAATACAAGTAAAAAATCAAGATCAATAACACCCAAATCCATGAAATCAAGAGTGTGAAACTCACCAAAGTTCATCTATACCAAGAAATTGCAAAGGAAGTGAAGTAGGGTTTTTAGTATAAAAGAGTATTGCTACTCAAGAATTGTTCCACCATCATCTAAGGTATGTTTTATGACTTTATCATGTTATTTAAAGTATTAGGAAACTAAGAAGCTTGAATTGTAGAAAGACATGGGAAATGGGTCTTGAATGAGTGAATAGTGTCACCATTGAATGATAGTGGAATGGAATCATGAATGTGACGTGTTGTGATTATGAATACGTTATAAATGATGTTTATATCATGAAACAAGTATTAAATGCGCGAAAACACAATAATGAGTTATAAGGACAAATGTGGGGAAATTAGAGAAAAATGGTGGAATGTGGTGAATATATAAATGATGGTTGTTGATTGTAATATTGTGGATGTTATTGAGAACGTTGGGAGTTGATATGGACTACGAGAAAAGTAGTATAAGTAAAGGAAGTGCTGCCCAACTTTCTCTAGAAATAGTGACGTATTCCTTAAGTCGACTAACTAACGTTAATACGGATTCTTTCGTGAAGGTAGCGACGTGACATTATGGAGAGCAAGCGAACGATAGCTCAGCTAAACGACAAAGGTATGTGAGGCTAGTCCTTTCTTTCTAATGGCATGAATCCTATAGCATAAGTTCCTTTCCTCTCCCAGAGTTCCTATATTCCGGAAAGCTAAAAGCCTATATCCGTAAACGTCTATGTAAGATAAGAGATATGATATGATGATGCTATATTGATAATGATGTTATTTATTGCTTACACTAACCTTATTTACTAATTCCTTCAAGGCGAGGCAGAATGTCAATCATTGCTCCATAATGAAATCAGGGGATCACGACCTTACGTCACCCTGATAGAGTATAGTTGATCTAGAGCTTTATGCATGTACTATAATAATATGAGCATGTTATGATAATATCACACCGCGCCTAGTTGGCCGGGCAGTCACCGCTAAGGCGGGCAGCTATACGGATACACCATGACCATTTGGCATGGGCAGACACCACTAGTGGGCGGCATGAGATGGTACCCCAGACGCGGGCTATTGTTATTGATTATCACATCGTTCCGATATGGACGGACAGTTTATATATTATGCATATATGATATGATGATGAGTATGAGTAAGATAGCATGCATTACTTCTCTTATGATTGTCAGTCAGATCCAGATGTTTCATATTGATGTTCTCATTATATTATTATTGTCTCTGTTCATTGTTCATGCCTCTCATACTCTGTACAATATTCGTACTGACGTCCGTTTTCTTTGGACACTGTGTTCATGTCCACAGTTAGACAGGGAGGTGAGCTTGATCTAGGTTCTTAGTAGCTGTCAGCTGATTGAGAGCACTCCATTGTTCGGAGGTTCTTGTGATTCTCCTTTTGGTATATATGCATATTTTGGGCACGGCGGAGTCTTGTTCCGTCTATATGTTTAGTATGTTAGTAGAGGCTCGTAGATACGCAGTGTGGGTTAGATGGTCTCGCAAGATGCTATTATGTGTATATAGTATTTTGATGGCTGAGAGGAAAATGTATATAAAGCATTTATGTTTCCATATAAAATATGATTTTCCTACAATTAGTGTATAAAGTTGATAAAAGAGCATTAAGTGAGTAAGATGAGTAGTAGGTCGAGTGGTGCTCGGTGGCTAGCCCCGGGTACCCGTCGCGGCCCCTAGCTGGGTCGTGACAGAAGTGGTATTAGAGCGGTTCAGTCCTAGGAAGTGTCTACGAGCCGTGTCTAGTAGAGTCTTGTTTATGGTGTGTTGCGCGCCACGCTAATAGACAAGAGGCTACAGGGCATTTAGGAAAATGACCATCCTTCTTCTTATGAAATCGTGCGATAGAGCCATGCGTAAGATTTTATCCTCCCTAATAGTGTCGTGTGATTTCAGAAAATGCCGCCAAAGGGAAAAGCTACAGCCGCCCAGAAAGGCAAAGCTACGACAAAAAGGCAGGCAGAACGAGAGCTTCCAATGAATGTAGGGGAAGGCGAATAACAAAATGAGGCCTCACCCGATGTAGAGGAGCAAGGAGGGGCTTCTGCCCCAATTCCTCCACCAGTTGCTTCGGGTCAACAAGTGACCGAAGCTATTCATTTATTGACGCAGTTGGTTGCCACCCAGGCACAGCGGCAGAATGCGGGCCCGAGTGATCGTTCAGCTAGTACGAGAGCCCGTGATTTTATGACCTTAAATCCCATTCTTTGGGTCAAAGCCGGATGAAGATCCGCAAAACTTCATTGATGAGATGTTGAGGACCTTAAAGATTATTCATGCCTCTGAGACCGAATCCGTGGAGTTGGCTTCTTATACACTCCGCGATGTGGCGGTATTATGGTACAACAATTGGATGGCATCAAGAGGAGAGAATGTGCCTCCTCCGGTATGGCAAGAGTTCGTGGATGCCATTATTCATCACTATTTGCCACCCGAGGTCCGCCGAGCTAGAGCGGACAGGTTTTTGAATCTACAGCAAGGAAGCATGAGTGCCCGAGAGTATAGTATTAAATTCAATTCTTTGGCTAGATATGCTCCAACTATGGTGGCCGACATGGGAGACCGGGTCTATCGGTTTGTCAGTGGTTTGGGGCCATATCTATTTAGAGAATGTTTGATGGCCTCTTTGCAAGACGGGATGGATATTTCCCGATTACAGGCCCATGCTCAGAATCTTGAGGAACGACAACAACCGCAAAGAAGTGATCGTGATAATGATCGAAGACAAGGTAAGAGGGCTAGATCTATGGGAGCGAGCAGTGAATATAGAGGGGGACCGAGACAGATGTATTCTAGGAACTCAGGTCGGTCAGCGACCAGTGCGCCACCCAGATTCTCAGATAGGAGGTTTGATCATTCTTTTCAGTCATGACAGGGCCAGAGTTCGAGGGCCTCAGATTCTCAGTTTAGGGGAGATTTTGGTCAGCGAAGACCTCCGGTACCGCAGTGTAGCCAGTGCGGTAGATTGCATTCCAGACAGTGTCGTTAGGGTTCGGATGCTTGTTATGCCTGCGGGCAAGTTGTCCATATGATGAGGGATTGCCCTTCAGCGAGAGGTAGAGCTGGGACTCAGCCTACAGGATCAGCAGCTGGGTCTTCTTCAGTACGCCCGACAGCACAGACTTCTCAGACTACAGCAGGTAGAGGCAGAGGCAGAGGGGGAGCATCTACTTCAGGTGTTGTTCAGCCCCGCGTATATGCTTTAGCTGGGCGATAGGATCTTGAATCCTCCCCAGATGTTGTCACAGGTACATTAACTATATTTGTCACGACCCAGTTAGGGGCCGCGACGGGTACCCGAAACTAGTTACCGAGCACCGCTCACTCTACTACTTATCTTGCTCATTAATACTCTTTTATCAATTTACATACCAGTTGTAGGAAAATCATAATTTAAGCAAACATAAATACTTTATATACAATTGCCTTTCGGCCATCAAAATAATATACATGCATATGAAAGCGTCTTGTGAGACCATCTAACCCACACTGCGTATCTACGAGCTTCTACTAATATATTGTATATACATGGACGGAGCAAGACTCCGTCGTGCCCAAAATATACATATATATATACCAAAAGGATAATCCTAAGCACCTCCGGACAATGGAGTGCTTTCAACCAGCTGACTGCTACTGAGGATCTGGGCCAAGCTCTCCTCTCTGTCTACCTGTGGGCATGAACACAGCGTCCGAAGAAAGGACGTCAGTACGAATGTTGTACTGAGTATGAGAAGCATAAACAATGAAAGAAAACATCAACAATATAGTGATCACATCAACATGAAATATCTGGATCTGTCTGATAATCATAAAGGAAATCATGCGTGCCATCTTACTCATACTCATCCTCATAACATATATGCATCATATGCAAGCTGTCCGTCCATGTCGGAACGGTGTGAAAATCAATAATATTAGCCCGCGTCCAGGCCTCCCGCGTCTGGGGTACCATCTCATGCCGCCCACTAGTGGTGTCTGCCCATGCCCGAAGGTCATGGTGTATCCGTATAGCTGCCCGCCTTGGTGGTGACTGCCCGGCCAACTAGGCCCGGTGTGAAATGCTCATGTCATGCTTATCATAAAATGCTCATAATAATAATATACTCATCATAAAATACTTATCTCATTGTAATACATGCATAAGGCTCAAGATCAACTTTACTCTATCGGGGTGACGTAAGGTCGTGATCCCCCGATTCCATTATGGAACAACTATTGATACTCTGCCTCACCTTGAAGGAACTAGTACATAAGGTGAGTGTAAGCGATAATTAACATCGTCATTATACTAGCATCATCATATCGTATTCCTCATCTTATATAGATATTAAGGAGTTAGACTCTTAGCCTTTCGGACTATAAAAACTCATGAAGAGAATAGGAATTTCGTGCTACAAGATTCATGCCATCAGGAAGAAGGGACTAGCCTCACATACCTGGTCGTTTAGCTATACTATCGCTCACTTGCTCTTCTTCAATATCACGTTGTTACCTTCATAAGAGAATTTGGATCAGCATTAGTAACTAACTACAAGAATGTATCGCTAATTGTAGGAAAGTCGGACAACGCTTCCTTCGTTCATACTACTTTTCTCATGCTTTATCTCAACTCTTAACATTCCTAACATTACTCATAATATCACAATCGACCATCGTCATTTACGTACATTTAGCAAATCCACCATTTTCCTCCAATTTCCCCATTTTTAGCCTTATGAATCGTCTTTGCGTTTTCATGCGTTTAACGCTTGTTTCATGATGTAAACATCATTCATAATGTATTTGTACTCACAACACTTCAATATTCGCAGTTCAATTCCACTAGCATTCATTTACAACACTATTCACTCAATAATGACCCATTTCTATGTCCTTCTACATTTCAAGTGTCTAAGCTTTCCAATACTTCAAACAATATGGAATAATCATAAAACTTACCTTGGATGAAGGTTGAACAATCCTTAAGTTGAGATTCTTCACTTAGCCAAAACCCTAGTTCCACCCTTTGTGGGATTTGTTGACCTGGATGATCTTTTATGGTGTTCTTACACTTGATTTCATAAGTTTGGTGGTGTTGATCTTGATGTTCCTTGTGATTCTCTTGAATTCTTGTGGAGAAAATATTTGGAAAGTTCTAGAGGTCTCTTGAGTTGTGTTGATGAATAATGGAAGAACATGATGTCTAAGTCTCTTTTAGTAATCCCAAAATCTGATCTTTAATGAATTCTCGTCGGGTGAACAGTGGTCGTAAAATGCAGTTTACGGACCGTATTTTGATTTACGGGTCGTCCACTGTGGTCGTAATTAAGTGTTTCAAAAACAGAGAGTTTAGCTTCTGGACATGGCAGTTTACGACCTGGTTTACGGTCCGTAAACCAGTTTACGGGCCGTAAACTAGGTCGTATTTAACCATATCAACATTTACAGAAAGTCTTGGCTGAGGGACCTGGTGGTTTACGACCTAGTTTACGGGCCGTATCCTGGGTCGTTTTTAACCATCTCAACACTTAACAGAAACTTGAGATTTTTGACGCAATGAAAGACGATTGCACTATACGGTCCGTAAATCACTTTACGGGCCGTATAGTGCCACACACGACCACTGGGTGGAAATTTTTCGCGACTTTCTTATTTCCAAATTTTTCTTAATTAGCCATTCCCGACTTAATAAAACATCATTTACTCAACTTTTCATCGTTCCACTCTTCATACAAGTACGGAGAAATTTCCGAGGTGTAACAATATTTTCCCGTGACGTATATGCTTTGATCGATCCGGGTTCTACTTTATCTTATGTTACGCCATGTGTTGCTGATTGTATTGGGGTGAGACCTGAGCAAATTAAACCTTTCGGGGTATTCACTCCGGTTGGTGATCCCGTAATAGCAAGGCAAGTATATAAGAATTGTGTAGTTGTTATATGTGATTGCCAGACAAAAGCCGATTTGATTGAGCTGGAAATGATAGATTTCGATGTAATTATGGGTATGGATTGGTTGGCCTCGTGTTACGCCAATGTTGATTGCCGGATGAAAATGGTTCGATTTCAATTTCTGGGAGAGTCCATACATGAATGGAAGGGTAATACGACATCTCCAAAGAGTAGATTTATTTCCTACCTTAAGGCAAGAAAGATGATAGCTAAAGGCTATATTTATCATCTAGTTCGAGTTCATGACACCGAGGCAAAGCCATCAACTCTCCAATCTGTTCCAGTAGTGAATGAATTCCCAGATGTATTTCCAGACAAACTTCCAAGTCTTCCTCCTGAAAGGGAAATTGATTTCACTATTGATGTATTGCCGAAAACTGAGCCCATTTCTATTCCTCCTTATCAAATGACTCCGGCAGAACTGAAAGGGCTAAAGACACAGTTGAAGTGTTATGTCCCACGTTTTCGCATAATTGCAAATCGGGAGATAACTATGACTCGGGTGTTAGAAGGACATAAATTAATTTGTGGGAATATGACTATGTTGGTTATGTAATCTTTAATGTTAAGACACCGGGAAGGTCCGAGGATAAACTTGGAACTTCGAAGATTAGTTTCGGGAATTACAAAACGGGACTTTTTAAGCATTGGGCCAAGAAACCAAAAATGCTATTGAGGCCCAACAATGGAAGAGGGGATCCGGCCATGTCATTGGCCCAAACCCATTTTTAAAAGGGTCATGTGCTATGCACATGACCCCTAAATAGATATATATGAGAGTACACTTAGTTGTATTCAAAAAAAAAAAATCATAAGTCAAGAACACCCAAAAGGGCATTCGGCCGAACCACTTAGGAGAAAGAAAAGAAAATTCCCAAGTTTGATTAGTGACCAAAAATCCAAAGTTTTCACATATTTGTGAAGTACTCAAGACGCTCTCCGAAGTGGTATAATTAGTTTAGCACGGGGACGACGTTTTCGACAAGTCGGGGTTTCAAGAAAAGGTATGAATTCTTACCCTTTTATGTTATAGAATTGCTATGAATGTGTTAAGGATTGGAAGTAGACGAGAATCCCGTAATTTAGACGTAAATAGAAAGTCGTGGGTGCGTGTTTGTAGTGTGTTTGGCCGTGAGCCATAGATAGGGAAATTGGTGTGAATTAATCTTGTTTAAGTTGGTAGAATGTGTTGTTGTGGCCCTTATATCGTAAATGATTAATTGGTGAATGAAATTGGCATTGAAAAATGATTTTGAATACTATCGGAAAGCGTATACCTTCGGTATCTTTATGTATATCAATGTATATCTTGGGTGTTATAGACTTTAGATATGAATCTATATCGATGTTGATGAATTCGGAATGAAACGACGTGAGTTAGAATGTTCGTAGTGCATTTTAGATGTTTTGAAGAATTTGGGAAAATAATGGATTTTTATGCAATTTCGTGTATGGCATGGTTTGTAATTAGAATGGGATTATACAAGTTTGAATGTGGGAATGCATACCATTATGTAGATATAGAATTGGAGTTGTGAAGGTTTGAATGAAAAGTTGCCAACTTAAGAAATCATGTAAAACTTTGAAACTAGAATGGTGTTATTGTTGTTTGTTTTGGTTGTTGATATGTGGGCTGTTGTAGTGGATGAAATAGGAGCCGAGCTACGCCTCGGGGATGTTAGATTTATAGGGGAAGTGCTGCCGAAATTTCGGTAGGCAATTATGGAGTTAAAGGCATTTCAAAGCCTAAGGATCTCATTTGGTAACTTTGACCATTTGCAGATTTTTGACGAAACGGGACGAGACATTTGGAAGAGCTTACGACGTCTGTGAGGTATGTAAAGCTTCCCAATTCTTTATTTGGCATATCTTAGTGTGTTAGTTGAATATGAGACCTTCCGGAGTATTTCTGCTCCTCGAAACCCGATCCACAGAAAAGTTACTATTCATTCAATTCTATTGAAGCTTAAGGGCTCCAATTTGGCTAGAATGCCACTATTCGTCCGAGACCTATCGAAATGAGGTCGGGTAACCTAGAAATGATTATGTATGACCCTTGGCATATAACTGCTCATAAAGATATGTTCGTCACCTCATTTCAACTCGAGGTGGGTCCGCTACCCCAAAAATGCCCGATTTGCCCTTCGGGCCACCTTTGAGAACAAGTTGAACGTACTACTTCTGATCTTTGGAACATCCTCCTACGGGGTATGTTTGGACTATTCGATGCGCTAATCTATGTTCTGAACTATATGGACCATTTTGGAAACGTTTTGCAAAATGAAACTTTATGTCGGCTAAGTACTCGACTACTTGTATTTTAAAATGACTTATGAGTTCACTTTGCTTTGAAAGACTATTTTGAAATACGATTTGCATTTGTTTGCTCACGACTCCGCTCGTGCCTTAGTATGACTTCGTTCACCGGTTCCCGGGCCGATTTTGATTCGTGCGCTGTATGATAAATTCGGCAGTATGCTGTGTTACGGTTCCCGAGGCTTCGCCATAGGGCCCGGTTCCGTTTGGAGTTATGCTGTGATATGGCTCGGGATGCGATACGCTCACCGATGATTATGATTATGTTCGGGGATGTACGGAGATTTGAAACCTTCCGGTGTTATGCTGTGTGTGGCGCCAGCGTCGGAGTGGCGACCACGTTCTTAAGCGTTTGCATGATTTTACTTGCATACTATATACGTATATGATTTCGATACAGACTTTGACATATCAGTTTGTACCCCACTTTGACATCTGATTTGCTTTCGATTTTGATTCATATTTCTGTACTCCGTGCTTTGCATACTCGGTACATATTCCGTACTGACCCCCTCTCTCCGGGGGCTGCGTTTTATGCTCGCAGGTGCAGACATCGGTGATCCTCCGCAGTAGGCTTCACTTCTTGCTTTCGGAGTACTCTTACTGGGTCCGGAGTCCACTCTTGGTACAGACTCCTCTACTCTGTATATCCTTTGTATATTTGACAGTTTGGGTACGGCGGGGCCCTGTCTCGCCATATGTTATGTTTTGAATTCGTAGAGGCCTGTAGTCATATTTGTGGGGCGAGGGTCCTATGTGTATGTTGTTTGATTTTGTTTTCGGGTCTTAAAGCGGTCTGTTTGATATGATGGCCCCAAATGGCCCTTCTGTATATATTTGCATTTTGACCGGCGATGCCTATTTCCGCCGCTTTGTTTGAGTTTGATTTGATACGACCGCTTAAGACGTATTTTCGATATAAATTATGTTTGATATAACTTTTGAAAAAATTCTGAAATAAGTTTGGATTCGGAAATGAATATGCGATTTGGTCTGGGTACCCAGGTAGGGTGCCAGTCGCGGCCCACGGGGCTGGGTCGTGACAAAAGTGGTATCAGAGCGGTTTGTCCTCGGAATGTCTACAGGCCGTGTCTCGTAGAGTCTTGTTTATCGATGTGTTGTGCACCACATCTATAAACGGGAAGCTACAGGGCATTTAGGACGTTACTCTCTTTGTAATCTTAGATCGTGCGATAGAGCTGTGCTATTAGGATGATTTCGATCTGACTCGCCTTTGTGTTTGCAGTGATGCCTCCGAAGAAGGCAGCGGCGGCCCAGAAGGGCAAGGCGAGGATTGGAGAGACTAGCCAGGCACAGCGAGCTACCCGGGCTCGTGTTTATGATTTGCCGGAGGACGTGCCACAGTCTGAGGGGTCTGCCACACCCCCACCAGTACAGCCTGAAGTAGGACCTTCAGCAGCTCCAGAGGTCCGTGTACCCGCACCTGAGACTCCAGCTCCTCAGCCAGGGGCGGAGGATCGGACCTTGAGGGAGGCTGTGCAGTTACTGACTACACTGGTGGCAGGACAGGCTCGCAGACGCGGGCGTAGGGTTGATGATGATGATGATGACAGGCGGGACAGCCTGCGAGTTCGGGAGTTTCTGCTATGTGGCCCTCCAGAGTTCTTCGGGTCTAAGCCCGATGAGGACCCCCATGACTTTATTCGGGGGATGCGACGCTCGCTGGATTTGGTCAGGGCTTCTGAGACCGAGTCAGTTGAGCTGGCTTCACACAGGCTCCGAGATGTGGCTACTCATTGGTATGAGACTTGGGAGCTGTCTAGGGGAGAGGGTGCCCCTCCAGCCACTTGGGATCAGTTTGTGACAGCATTCACCCGCCACTTTTTGCCACCAGAGTTACGGCGGGCACGAGCTGATCGATTTCTACGCCTGCAGCAGAGGGGTCGGAGTGTTCGAGAGTATAGTCTTGAGTTTGATTCTCTGGCCCGATATGCACCGGCCGTGGTAGCAGACATGTCCGATCGGATGCACCGCTATGTTATGGGATTGGACCGGTATTTGGTAGACAGCTGTATGGCCGTGTCACTGCAGACAGACATGGATATTTCCCGGCTTCAGGCCTATGCGATGGGTATGGAGGACCGTCGCAGATCTGATCCTGCTGGCAGAGATAGAGACAGGAGGCCGCCCAAGAGGGCTAGATCCGCGGGTTATTCAGGGGATTCTCGAGGCGGACAGCAGCAGCAGCAGCAGTCTGATAGATATTTTCCTCCTTCCGGCCGGGGTACTCAGTCAGGTAGCCGGAGATTCGACAGTACGGGACCGTCTGGGGCCGGTCAGGGCTCCAGAGTGGTAGGATCGCAGGTATCCAGGGGTCCCAGTCAGACCAGACCACCTAGACCCCGTTGTCCACATTGCGGGAAGTCTCATCCCGGGGAGTGTTACCGAGCGACGGGAGCTTGTTTTACTTGTGGCGGTCAGGGCCACTTTATGAGAGACTGCCCATTGGCCAGTGGTTCGGGTAATGCGGCTCAGCAGACAGGGTCAGCCGCCGGTTCTTCCTCTGTTCCATCTGTTGCACGCCCTGGAGGGCGGGGTATTCCAGCACCGGCAGGACGCGGTCGAGGCCGCGGTGGCGCTTCAGGTTCTAGCGGTCCCTCAAACCGCATATATGCTTTGGCCAGCCGCCAGGATCAGGAGGCTTCGCCAAACGTCGTCACAGGTACATTACTGGTTTTCTCCAGATCTGTATATGCATTGATTGACCCTGGCTCTACTTTATCATATATTTCCCCGCTCGTTGCTAGTAAGATTGGGATCGTGTCTGAGCCTATAGAGCCATTCGAGGTAGCTACGCCAGTTGGGGATTTTATTATAGCGAGGCAAGTCTATAGGGATTGTTCTGTGACTATTTATGATCGTAGCACTAAGGCTGATTTGGTAGAATTAGACATGTTCGAGTTTGACGTCATTATGGGTATGGACTGGTTGTCTTCCTGCTATGCTAATGTCGACTGCCAGCAAAAGGTGGTCCGTTTTCAGTTTCCAGGAGAACCAGTCATAGAGTGGTTCGGATCTACTGCATCGCCGAGGGGCAAGTTTATTTCATACCTCAAGGCTAAGAAGATGATCCAGAAGGGTTATATCTATCATTTGGTTCGTGTGCACGATACTGCAGCGGAGGTACCTACCTTTCAGTCTGTCCCGGTCGTCAGTGAGTTTCCAGATGTTTTTCCTGACGAGCTTCCTGGCCTTCCGCCGGAGCGGGAGATTGATTTTTCTATTGAGTTGATGCCGGATACGCAGCCTATATCTATTCCTCCCTATAGGATGGCACCAGCTGAGTTGAAGGAGTTGAAGGAGCAGCTGAAAGATTTGCTGGATAAGGGCTTTATCAGGCCCAGCACGTCACCCTGGGGAGCGCCGGTATTATTTGTCAGAAAGAAGGATGGGTCGTTGCGGATGTGTATTGACTACCGGCAACTGAATAAGGTGACTATTAAGAATAAATATCCCCTTCCCCGGATTGATGACTTGTTTGATCAGCTGCAGGGTGCTAGACACTTCTCCAAGATAGATCTGCGCTCAGGCTATCACCAGGTGCGAGTACGGGAGTCTGATATCCCGAAGACTGCTTTCAGGACCCGGTACGGGCATTATGAGTTCAGAGTTATGTCTTTCGGGCTGACTAATGCTCCAGCGGTGTTTATGGATCTGATGAACCGGGTATTTCGGCCTTTTCTGGATATGTTTGTTATTGTATTTATTGATGATATCCTGATTTACTCGCGATCAGCCGAGGAGCATTCAGATCACTTGCGGACGGTACTTGGCATTCTCCGTCAGCAGAAGTTATATGCTAAATTTTCTAAATGCGAATTCTGGTTGACTTATGTGGCATTCTAGGGTCATATTGTCGGCGCAGACGGTATTCGGGTCGACACGCAGAAGATTGAGGCTGTGCAGAATTGGCCCAGGCCTACTACTCCGACGGAGGTGCGCAGTTTTCTGGGATTGGCTGGGTATTATCGCAGGTTTGTGGAGGATTTCTCTTCTATTGCAGCACCACTGACGAGGCTTACCCAGAAAGCAGCAAAATTCCAGTGGTCAGATGCCTGCGAGCGCAGCTTTCAGATGCTGAAGGAGAGATTGATCACAGCCCCAGTTTTGGCTCTTCCAGAGGGGTCTGATGGGTATGTTGTATATTGTGACGCCTCTGGTATTGGGATAGGATGTGTATTGATGCAGCACGGTCGAGTTATAGCCTATGCTTCCCGGCAGCTCAGACCGCACGAGAAGAACTATCCCACTCATGATCTTGAGTTGGCCGCGGTGATTCATGCTTTGAAGATTTGGCGGCATTATTTATATGGGGTCCATGTGGATATCTATACGGACCATAAGAGCCTTCAGTATATTTTTAAGCAGAAGGAGCTAAACTTGCGGCAGCGGAGGTGGCTGGAGCTACTAAAGGATTACGATGTTGATATTCTGTACCATCCAGGGAAAGCCAACGTGGTAGCGGATGCGCTTAGCCGCAAGTCCGTAGGCAGCCTAGCGGATGTTCCATCTGATAAGAGAGATCTGGTTCGTGATATTCATCAGCTGGCCAGCCTCGGAGTCCGTTTGGCAGATTCTGGGGATTCTGGGATTTCTGTTCGCCCGGTTGCTGAGTCATCTATTATTCAGGAGGTAAAGCAGCGCCAGTTTGAGGATCCTACTTTGATTCAGTACAGGGATGTGGCCCTTAATAAAGCAACGACTCAGTTCGAAATCTCGCCTGAAGGAGTATTATTGTACGACGGCAGGCTCTGTGTACCGGATGTTGCGGGCTTACGGCGGCAGATTATGGGCGAGGCACATTGTGCCCGGTATTCTGTCCATCCTGGTTCCACCAAGATGTATCGAGATCTCAGGTGTTTGTATTGGTGGGACGGCCTGAAGAAAGATATTGCTGAGTTTGTCAGTCAATGCCCGAACTGTCAGCAAGTCAAGATCGAGCATCAGAAGCCCGGTGGATTATTACAGGAGATGGAAATTCCAGCCTGGAAGTGGGAGATGATTAATATGGATTTTGTTGTTGGATTACCGCGCACCCCACGCAGGTACAACTCTATCTGGGTTGTTGTTGACAGGCTAACGAAATCAGCCCATTTCCTTCCGGTTCGGACTACTTATTCGGCTGAGGACTATGCCAGATTGTACATCAGAGAGATAGTCAGACTTCACGGGGTCCCGATATCTATTATTACTGACCGAGGTACCCAGTTTACAGCAAATTTCTGGAGGTCATTTCAGGAGGGATTAGGGACTCAGGTGAGTCTCAGTACAGCTTTTCACCCTCAGTCCGACGGGCAGGCCGAGCGCACTATTCAGACGCTCGAAGATATGTTGCGGGCCTGCGTTATTGATTTCAGGGGCAGCTGGGATGATCATTTGCCGCTTATTGAGTTTGCCTATAATAACAGTTATCACTCCAGCATCCAGATGGCTCCGTACGAAGCCCTGTATGGCAGGAAATGCAGATCTCCTATTGGTTGGTTTGACGTGGGTGAAACTAAGCTGATTGGGCCAGATGTGATCCAGGAAGCTGTAGATAAGGTAAAGCTTATTCGAGAGCGATTATTGGCTGCTCAGAGTCGACAGAAAGCTTATGCAGATAGACGACGTCGACCGTTAGAGTTCCGGATTGGCGACTGGGTATTCCTGAAGGTGTCGCCCATGAAGGGTATCATGAGATTCGGTAAAAAGGGTAAGTTGAGCCCCCGGTACATTGGACCGTATCAGATCGTGCGAAAGATAGGCGAGGTAGCCTATGAGTTAGACTTACCATCCGACTTGGAGGCCGTACACCCGGTGTTTCATGTGTCTATGTTGCGGAAATGTATTGGTGATCCTGCCAGGGTATTCCCAGTAGATGACATTCAGGTGACGGAGCGGTTATCTTATGACGAGCAGCCTATATCTATTCTGGATCGACAGGTGCGGAGACTACGCACTAAAGAAGTGCCCTCCGTCAAAGTCCTATGGCGCAACAATAATCGGGAGGAGATGACTTGGGAGGCGGAGGATGAGATGAAGAAGAAATATCCCCACCTGTTTCCGACATCCACAGGTAATCTAATTTCTTTTTCAGTTTGTTGTGTTGATTGATAAAATGAACTATGTATGTCATTATTAAAAAGGGACACTCCTGCCTTGATCAAAAGACCTTATAAGATTAACTTAACATTCTGGGACGAATGTTCTTAAGGGGGGGAGAATGTTATGTCCCACGTTTTCGCATAATTGCAAATCGGGAGATAACTATGACTCGGGTGTTAGAAGGACATAAATTAATTTGTGGGAATATGACTATGTTGGTTATGTAATCTTTAATGTTAAGACACCGGGAAGGTCCGAGGATAAACTTGGAACTTCGAAGATTAGTTTCGGGAATTACAAAATGGGACTTTTTAAGCATTGGGCCAAGAAACCAAAAATGCTATTGAGGCCCAACAATGGAAGAGGGGATCCGGCCATGTCATTGGCCCAAACCCATTTTTAAAAGGGTCATGTGCTATGCACATGACCCCTAAATAGATATATATGAGAGTACACTTAGTTGTATTCAAAAAAAAAAATCATAAGTCAAGAACACCCAAAAGGGCATTCGGCCGAACCACTTAGGAGAAAGAAAAGAAAATTCCCAAGTTTGATTAGTGACCAAAAATCCAAAGTTTTCACATATTTGTGAAGTACTCAAGACGCTCTCCGAAGTGGTATAATTAGTTTAGCACGGGGACGACGTTTTCGACAAGTCGGGGTTTCAAGAAAAGGTATGAATTCTTACCCTTTTATGTTATAGAATTGCTATGAATGTGTTAAGGATTGGAAGTAGACGAGAATCCCGTAATTTAGACGTAAATAGAAAGTCGTGGGTGCGTGTTTGTAGTGTGTTATGCCGTGAGCCATAGATAGGGAAATTGGTGTGAATTAATCTTGTTTAAGTTGGTAGAATGTGTTGTTGTGGCCCTTATATCGTAAATGATTAATTGGTGAATGAAATTGGCATTGAAAAATGATTTTGAATACTATCGGAAAGCGTATACCTTCGGTATCTTTAGGTATATCAATGTATATCTTGGGTGTTATAGACTTTAGATATGAATCTATATCGATGTTGATGAATTCGGAATGAAACGACGTGAGTTAGAATGTTCGTAGTGCATTTTAGATGTTTTGAAGAATTTGGGAAAATAATGGATTTTTATGCAATTTCGTGTATGGCATGGTTTGTAATTAGAATGGGATTATACAAGTTTGAATGTGGGAATGCATACCATTATGTAGATATAGAATTGGAGTTGTGAAGGTTTGAATGAAAAGTTGCCAACTTAAGAAATCATGTAAAACTTTGAAACTAGAATGGTGTTATTGTTGTTTGTTTTGGTTGTTGATATGTGGGCTGTTGTAGTGGATGAAATAGGAGCCGAGCTACGCCTCGGGGATGTTAGATTTATAGGGGAAGTGCTGCCGAAATTTCGGTAGGCAATTATGGAGTTAAAGGCATTTCAAAGCCTAAGGATCTCATTTGGTAACTTTGACCATTTGCAGATTTTTGACGAAACGGGACGAGACATTTGGAAGAGCTTACGACGTCTGTGAGGTATGTAAAGCTTCCCAATTCTTTATTTGGCATATCTTAGTGTGTTAGTTGAATATGAGACCTTCCGGAGTATTTCTGCTCCTCGAAACCCGATCCACAGAAAAGTTACTATTCATTCAATTCTATTGAAGCTTAAGGGCTCCAATTTGGCTAGAATGCCACTATTCGTCCGAGACCTATCGAAATGAGGTCGGGTAACCTAGAAATGATTATGTATGACCCTTGGCATATAACTGCTCATAAAGATATGTTCGTCACCTCATTTCAACTCGAGGTGGGTCCGCTATCCCAAAAATGCCCGATTTGCCCTTCGGGCCACCTTTGAGAACAAGTTGAACGTACTACTTCTGATCTTTGGAACATCCTCCTACGGGGTATGTTTGGACTATTCGATGCGCTAATCTATGTTCTGAACTATATGGACCATTTTGGAAACGTTTTGCAAAATGAAACTTTATGTCGGCTAAGTACTCGACTACTTGTATTTTAAAATGACTTATGAGTTCACTTTGCTTTGAAAGACTATTTTGAAATACGATTTGCATTTGTTTGCTCACGACTCCGCTCGTGCCTTAGTATGACTTCGTTCACCGGTTCCCGGGCCGGTTTTGATTCGTGCGCTGTATGATAAATTCGGCAGTATGCTGTGTTACGGTTCCCGAGGCTTCGCCATAGGGCCCGGTTCCGTTTGGAGTTATGCTGTGATATGGCTCGGGATGCGATACGCTCACCGATGATTATGATTATGTTCGGGGATGTACGGAGATTTGAAACCTTCCGGTGTTATGCTGTGTGTGGCGCCAGCGTCGGAGTGGCGACCACGTTCTTAAGCGTTTGCATGATTTTACTTGCATACTATATACGTATATGATTTCGATACAGACTTTGACATATCAGTTTGTACCCCACTTTGACATCTGATTTGCTTTCGATTTTGATTCATATTTCTGTACTCCGTGCTTGGCATACTCGGTACATATTCCGTACTGACCCCCTCTCTCCGGGGGCTGCGTTTTATGCTCGCAGGTGCAGACATCGGTGATCCTCCGCAGTAGGCTTCACTTCTTGCTTTCGGAGTACTCTTACTGGGTCCGGAGTCCACTCTTGGTACAGACTCCTCTACTCTATATATCCTTTGTATATTTGACAGTTTGGGTACGGCGGGGCCCTGTCTCGCCATATGTTATGTTTTGAATTCGTAGAGGCCTGTAGTCATATTTGTGGGGCGAGGGTCCTATGTGTATGTTGTCTGATTTTGTTTTCGGGTCTTAAAGCGGTCTGTTTGATATGATGGCCCCAAATGGCCCTTCTGTATATATTTGCATTTTGACCGGCGATGCCTATTTCCGCCGCTTTGTTTGAGTTTGATTTGATACGACCGCTTAAGACGTATTTTCGATATAAATTATGTTTGATATAACTTTTGAAAAAATTCTGAAATAAGTTTGGATTCGGAAATGAATATGCGATTTGGTCTGGGTACCCAGGTAGGGTGCCAGTCGCGGCCCACGGGGCTGGGTCGTGACATGAAGGATTTGCTTGAAAAGGGGTTCATAAGGCCCAGTTCATCGCCGTGGGGAGCACCGGTCTTATTTGTGAGAAAGAAGGATAGATCTCTACGGATGTGCATCGATTATAGACGGCTGAATAAGGTAACAACAAAGAATAGATATCCCCTCCCTAGAATTGATGATTTGTTTGATCAACTGTAGGGTGCCAAGTGGTTCTCCAAGATAGATTTGAGATCTGGTTATCATCAAGTGAGAATTAGAGAAAAAGATATTCCCAAAACAGCCTTCAGAACGAGGTATGGCCACTATGAGTTTTGCGTGATGTCGTTTGGGTTGACGAATGCCCCGGCAGTGTTCATAAATTTAATGAATAATGTATTCAGGCCATTTTTGGATCTCTTCGTGATAGTATTTATTGATGATATTCTGGTGTATTCTCGCACAGAATTAGAACATGCAGATCATCTAAGGTGTTATTGGCATTCTTCGAGCTCGAGAATTATACGCGCAATTTTCACAGTGCGAGTTTTGACTAAACTCTGTGACATTTCTGGGCCATGTTATTTCAAACAATGGCATTCGAGTCGACACTCAGAAAATTGAAGTCGTGAAGACTTGGCCAAGGCCTACGACGCCCACAGAAGTTCGTAGTTTTGTGGGTTTGGCAGGCTATTGTAGAAGATTTGTAGAGGGTTTCTCATCAATTTCAGCCCCACTAACGAAGCTAACCCAGAAGTCGACAAAATTCCAGTGGAGCGACGCTTGTGAGCGTAGTTTTCAAGAGTTGATAGATAGATTAACTTAAGCTCCAGTGTTAACACTTCCAGAAGGGCCAGATGGCTATGTTGTATATTGTGATGCTTCCGGTATGGGACTAGGTTGTGTATTAATGCAGCATGGCAGAGTTATTGCATACGCTTCGAGACAGTTGCGGAAACATGAACAGAATTATCCAACTCATGATCTCGAATTGGCCGCGGTTATTCATGCCTTAAAAATATGGAGGCATTATTTGTATGGTGTGCGTGTTGATATCTACAGAGATAACAAAAGTCTCCAACATATTTTCAAACAGAAGGAGTTGAACCTGCGGCAAAGGCGGTGGTTAGAATTGTTGAAAGACTATGATGTGAACATTTTGTACCACCCCGGCAAAGCAAACGTAGTAGCCGATGCACTTAGCTGCCGATCAATAGGCAGTCTATGTGAAGTTTCTCCGGAAAAGAAAGAGATGGCTCGTGAGCTCCGCCAACTAGCTAATCTGGGAGTACGTGTGATGGATTCGGGTGATGCAGGGATTAGCATTAATGACCCCACAGTGTCATCTTTGAATATAGAAGTGAAGGAACGGCAATATGAAGATTCTCAGTTAATCCATTACCGAGACCTATCTCGTGAAAAGGAGAAGTCCCCATTTGAAGTTTCCATAGATGGGATCCTTAGATATCGAGGCAGGCTATGTGTACCGGACGTGGAAAATTTGCGCCAATGGATTTTAGAGGAAGCACACTATTCTCGGTATTCTATTCATCCTGGTGCGACCAAAATGTATCATGACCTCAAATTGATATATTGGTGGGATGGCATGAAGAGGGACATAGCAGATTTTGTAGCACAATGTCCAAATTGCCAACAAGTGAAGGCCAAACATCAAACGCTAGGGGGGCTTGTTGCAAACAATGGAAACTCCTACGTGGAAATAGGAATAATTAATATGGATTTTATCGTGGGATTACCCCGTTCACGAGGGAAGTATGATTCTATATGGGTGATCGTGGACAGACTCACGAAAGCCGCTCATTTCCTCCCTGTTAAAACCACGTATTCAGCGGATGATTATGCCAGGTTGTTTCTCAAGGAAATTGTGCGACTTCATGGTATTCCATTGTCTATTATTACTGATAGAGGAGCACAGTTCACGGCCAAGTTTTGAATGTCCTTTCAAGAAGGTCTAGGTACTCAAATTAAGCTCAGCACGGCGTTTCATCCACAGACCGGCGGACAAGCCGAGCGTACTATTCAGACCTTGGAAGATATGCTACGAGCATATGTGCTAGATTTTGGTGGTAGTTGGGATGAGAATTTTCCCCTTATTGAATTTTCTTACAACAATAGCTACCATTCCGGTATTCAAATGGCTCCATATGAAGCCTTATATGGAAGGAAGTGTAGATCTTCAATAGGATGGTTTGAAACAGGAGAGGTACAATTAATAGGCCCCGACTTGATTCAACAAGCGGTCGAAAAAGTTAAAATCATCCGAGACCGATTGTTAACGGCCCAAAGTCGTCAAAAGTCTTATGCAGACAATCGCCGACGAGACTTGGAATTTCAGGCCAATGATTAGGTATTCTTGAAAGTATCGCTAATGAAAGGGGGTAATGAGATTTGGTAGAAAGGGGAAGTTCAGCCCAAGATATATTGGACCTTATATAATTATCCGTAAGGTGGGCTGTGTAGCCTACGAATTGGACTTGCCTTCGGAACTTGAATCAGTGCACCCAGTTTTTCATGTATCGATGCTTCGCAAGTGTATCAGAGATCCCACAAAGATTGTCCTGATAGAGGATTTGCAAGTGACAAAGAAGCTAACATACGAAGAAGTCCCTGTTGCCATTCTAGATAGGCAAGTGCGAAGGCTTCGCAATAAAGAGGTAGCATCAGTCAAAGTTTTATGGCGGAACCACAATCTGGAAGAAATGACTTGGGAGGCGGAAGAGAAGATTAAATCCAAGTATCCACATCTATTCCCATCTCCAGAAGAGGTTCATGGTGAAACGTCCACAAGATGAGGTATGTATGCTTTATTTTACACTTTGGGTCGTGTGTGGCCATAGATATGTTGATATTGTAACGTAGCCCCGTGAGGCAATGATATTATGGGTTGTTGTGACAGGTTGGTAGTGCCAAATTACAGGGGAAACTCTGGCAAAAATTTTCTAGAATCCCGAGTGTTTAACATTCGGGGACGAATGTTCCAAAGGGGGGAAGAATGTTACACCTTGGAAATTTCCCCCGCTAGCGTACAGTGATTCGCCCAATGAAGGGTATGACGTATATGGTGTTTTGACGAGGGACAACGCCCTTTAGACTGGTATCGAGGTGCTAAATAATTGTTAATAAGGTTCCATAAGGATCGTAGATCAAACGAAATGACGAGAATAAGACTCAATGAACTGATGGGTTATACGGTCAATTATACGGACCGTATAACATTATACGGCGGTATAATGGACGATAAAAGAGTCACAGAATGAGGCAGAATGAGGTTGCTGAAGGGATGATTTTATAGTCAATTATACGGACTGTATAAAAATTATACTGCCCGTATAATGCACCGTCAAATTGACACAGAAAAGGGTAATCACTGGAGCAGTTTTACGGTCGATTATACAGACCGTATAAAGAACCGTATAATGATGTCGGGACAGATTTCAACTTTATAAAATAATGATCCAAGTCCATTTTATTTATTTCCCCTTCTCTCTCCACGACCCAAACTCTCTCTAGCACATTCCAAAACTCTTCCAATACAAGAATACAAGTGAAAAATCAAGATCAATAACACCCAAATCCATGAAATAAAGAGTGTGAAACTCATCAAAGTTCATCTATACCACGAAATTGCAAAGGAAGTGAAGTAGGGTTTTTAGTATAAAAGAGTATTCCTACTCAAGACTTGTTCCACCATCATCTAAGGTATGTTTTATGACTTTATCATGTTATTTAAGGTATTAGGAAACTAAGAAGCTTGAATTGTAAAAAGGCATGGGAAATGAGTCTTGAATGAGTGAATAGTGTCACCATTGAATGATAGTGGAATGGAATCATGAATGTGACATGTTGTGATTATGAATACGTTATAAATGATGTTTATATCATGAAACAAGTATTAAATGCGCGAAAACACAATAATGATTTATAAGGACAAATGTGGGGAAATTAGAGAAAAATGGTGGAATGTGGTGAATATATAAATGATGGTTGTTGATTCTAATATTGTGGATGTTGTTGAGAACGTTGGGAGTTGATATGGACTATGGGAAAAGTAGTATAAGTAAAGGAAGTGCTGCCCAACTTTCTCTAGAAATACTGACGTATTCCTTAAGTCGACTAACTAACGTTAATACGGATTCTTTCGTGAAGGTAGCGACGTGACATTAAGGAGAGCAAGCGAACGATAGCTCAGCTAAACGACAAAGGTATGTGAGGCTAGTTCTTTCTTTCTAATGGCATGAATCCTATAGCATAAGTTCCTTTCCTCTCTAGGAGTTCCTATATTCTGGAAAGCTAAAAGCCTATATCCGTAAATGTCTATGTAAGATAAGAGATATGATATGATGACGCCATATTGATAATGATGTTATTTATTGCTTACACTCACCTTATGTACTAATTCCTTCAAGGTGAGGTAGAATGTCAATCATTGCTCCATAATGAAATCAGGGGATCACGACCTTACGTCACCTCGATAGAGTATAGTTGGTCTTGAGCTTTATGCATGTACTATAATGATATTAGCATGTTATGATAATATCACACCGCACCTAGTTGGCCGGGCAGTCACCACTAAGGCGGGCAGCAATACGGATACACCATGACCATTTGGCATGGGCAGACACCACTAGTGCCCGGCATGAGATGGTACCCCGGACGCGGGAGGCCTGGACGCGGGCTATTGTTATTAATTTTCACACTGTTCCGATATGGACGAGCAGTTTACATATTATGCATATATGATATGATGATGAGTATGAGTAAGATAGCATGCATTACTTCTCTTATGATTGTCACTCAGATCCAGATGTTTCATATTGATGTTCTCATTATATTATTGTTGTCTTTCTTCATTGTTCATGCCTCTCATACTCAGTACAATATTCATACTGACGTTCATTTTCTTTGGACGCTGTGTTCATGCCCACAGGTAGACAGGGAGGTGAGCTTGATCCAGATTCTTAGTAGCTGTCAGCTGATTGAGAGCACTCCATTATTCGGATGTGCTTGTGATTCTCCTTTTGGTATATATGTATATTTTGGGCACGGCGGAGTCTTGTTCCGTCTATATGTTTAGAGGCTCGTAGATACGCAGTGTGGGTTAGATGGTCTCACAAGATGCTATTATGTGTATATATTATTTTGATTGCCAAGAGGCAAATATATATAAAGCATTTATGTTTCCATATAAAATATGATTTTCCTACAATTAGTGTATAAAGTTGATAAAAGAGCATTAAGTGAGTATGATGAGTAGTAGCTCGAGTGGTGCTCAGTTGCTAGCCCCGGGTACCCGTCGCGGCCCCTAGCTGGGTCGTGACAGAAATAACAATGCGATTACAAGCAAATGGAATCATAAATGTAGTATCTCTTAAGTGTGTCTGCATTGATGGCCTTGGGCCACTCTTGTCCGAGCATCTCAGCTAGGACTACGGCTGGGATTACTTTCCAGACCATGCATGGCCCTTGCTAGTTCGGCGCGAATTTTCCATTATATTATTCTTTGTGAGGGAAGACTAGCTTGAACACGAGTTGTCCGATCTGGAAAGGTCGGGTTCTGACCCCTCTTGTTAAAGGCTCGAGACATTCTTTGTCAGTGTTGCTGTCCGTGACATACTGCCACCATCCTTTTCCTCTATCATGGCCAATTGTTCATAATGATTTCTAACCCATTTTGCATCTTGCATCTCTGCCTCTTGGATGATCTGGAGCGAGAGGATTTCTACTTCTGCAGGTATGACCGCTTCTGTGTTATAGATAAGGAGGTATGGAGTTGCCCCGGTGGAAGTGCGTGTAGTAATTTGGTACCCCAACAAGGCATAAGGCAATTGCTCGAGCCAATCCCAGTAGTTGTCGATCATCTTCCTCAGAATTCTCTTGATATTTTTATTAGCGGCTGCTATGGCCCCATTCATCTATGGTCTATAGGTGGTAAAGTTCTTGTGGGCTATATTGAATTGTGTGCAGATGTCCTTCATCAAATGACTATTTAAATTGGCACCGTTGTCCGTGATCATGGATTCCGGTACACCAAAGCGGCATATCACATTGTTTTTAACAAAGTCAGCTATGACTTCTTGGTCACTGACTTGTGGGAAGTGGCTTCCACCCATTTAGTAAAGTAGTCTATGGCGACTAAAATGAAACGGTGTCCATTGGAGGCCAGGGGCTCGATGGGTCCTATGAAGTCCATCACCCATGCTACGAAGGGCCACAGTGAGCTCATCACGTGTAACTCGGTGGGAGGAACCTTGATTAAATACCCGTGTATCTGGTATTGATGGCATCTGCGCACGAATCATGCTCCATGGTCATCCAGTAGTATCCTGTCCTTAAGATTTTCCTTGCAAAGATGAATCCATTCATGTGACGACCGCATGCCCCTGCATGCACCTCCCCCAACAGTTTTGTAGCCTCTTCGGGGTCCACACACTTGAGTAAGCCAAGGTCAGGTGTCCTTTTGTACAATATTTCTCTATTAAAAAAGAAACTGTTGGCCATCCTTCTGATGGTCTTTCTCTGATTTTCCGAACTCTCAAGGGGGTATTCTCCTTTCTCCAAGTATGTCTTGATGACGGTGTACCACGGTATGTCTTGATGACGGTGTACCACGGTCAGCCATCCAGCTCAGCCTCGATGTGGGCGCAGTGAGCCTGTTCTTCCCTTAGCGTGATCTCCAGAGGGTCGGTGTGAGCACTTTTGGGGTGCTGGATCATAGAGGCTATCGTAGCTAATGCGTCCGCAAACTCATTTTGGGCTCTCGGGGTATGCCTGAAATCGATGTTCTTGAATCTCCCACATAGTCTTTGCACTAAATTCACATACAAGAGCATCTTATCGTTTTTGATCGCCCAACTTCCTTTTACCTGATTTCTGAGTAAATCGGAGTGTCCGATCACCAACAACTTCGGTACGTTCATATCTAATGCCATTCTGAGGACGAGGACACATTCTTCGTACTCTGCTATGTTATTAGTACACCTAAAGTTAAGCTTCACGACCATCGAATAGAGTTGTCCTGTCTCTGATATCAACACCGGCCTGATGCCGGACCCTTTGTAATTGACTGCCCCGTCAAAGAACAGTATCCATCCTGTGTATGGTTCCTCCAATTCTTCCTCCATAGCTAGTACCTCGTCACCTGGGAATAAAGTCCGTAAAAGCTCAAGCTCGTTGTCGACGGGGCTCTTTGCTAGCAGGTCGGCCATGGCATGTCCTTTGATTTCCTTTTGTGCTACGTATATGATGTCGAATTTACTTAGAAACATTTGCCATTTATCCAACTTTCCGACGGACATTGGTTTCCTAACAATGTATCTTAATGGATCCATTCGGGATATGAGGTGGGTGGTGAACACCGATAGGTAATGCCTTTGCTTCTGAGTGATCCACGTCAGAGCGCAATATGTCTTTTCTATGAGCATGTACCGCGCCTCGCTGGATGTAAACTTCTTGCTCATATAGTAGATGGCATGTTCCTTTTTTCCTTCTTCGTCATACTGGGCCAGCATAAAACCGAAAGCATTTTCTGATACCTATAGGTACAGTAAGAGGGGACTCCCTTGCCTGGGTAGCACCAGAATGGGGGGATTAGAGAGATGTCTCTTGATTTTATCGAATGCACCTTTGCATTCCTCCATCCAGTTCGTGGGAGCATCTTTTTTGAACAATTTAAGGATCGGCTCTGTGATCCCGGTGTACTGGGCTATGAACCGCCCAATGTAGTTTAACCTTCCCAAGAAACTCATGACCTCCTCCTTGGTTTTGGGCGGCGGAAATTCCTGAATCGCTTTGATTTTGGTAGGATCAAGTTCAATGCCCCCTGCGGCTGAATAAGAATCCCAGTAACTTTCCTGCAGCTCCAAATGCGCACTTAGCAAGGTTCAGCTTCAGATTGAATTTGCGAAGCCTATTTAAGAACTTGCGCAAGTCTATTGTGTGTTCCGAGCTTTCTATTGACTTTATGATAACATCGTCCATATAGACTTCAATCTCTCGATGTATCATATCATGGAATAGGGTAGTCATGGTTCTCATGTCTGTGGTGCCGACGTTTTTTAGGCCGAACGGCATTACCCTGTAATGATAGACTCCCTAAGGGGTAATAAAGGCTGTCTTTTCAGCGTCTTCCTCGCTCATGAGTATTTGGTGGTATCCGACGAAACAATCTACGAGTGACTGCTTGTTTGGGAGAGGGAAGTTATCTATCAGGATGTGGATGGTTGGGAGAGGGAAGTTATCCTTTGGGCTAGCCTGGTTGAGATCTCGATAGTCAACATAGATTTGGAAATTTCCATCCTTCTTAGGTACTGGCACTATGTTGGACACCCAAGTGGGGTAGGACGTTACTTCCACTATTCCTAACTTGATCTACTTTTTCACCTTGTCTTTTATCCTGATAATTATATCTGGTTTGAATATTCACGTCTTTTGTGATAGGGGAAAAACCCTCCTTGATGGGCAATATGTGGGCCACTATCTCAGTGCTCAACCCTGGTATATCTGCGTATGACCAAGCGAACATGTCCACATATTCCTTCAAAAAATCTATGAGCTCTCCCCTTTGTGAGGCTCCAAAGTGAGCACTGATTCGCATCTCTTTGACATCCTTTCAGTCACCGAGGTTGATCACCTCAGTTTCATCCATATTTGGCTTCTTCTTTTCCTCCAATTCTTTCAATTGTTCTACCCATCCTTCTGGCATTATTGTCGATTCGTCGTACTCCTCGTACTCCTGTGGGTCACTCTCTTCATTCGTTTCGTGACATGTCATGACATTTTTGGTTGTTTTATTATGATTACTACGAGGATCTAAGAGGGGGGTGGACGTCCAATTGCTTAGGCATTCTTTTGGCCTTAGACTGTGTATGTTGGGTGTCTCCTGACTTTCTTCGGTGACCATGTAGCATCCCTCTTGTTGGAACAGTGATTCGAGACTTTCACCAGCTTTCTATTCATTCGGCATCGGCATCTTTCTAAGGAATGACTGGCACAAACCCGGGATTGGACGAGGTAGTTTCCTTGTTATGGGCTCTCTCTTAATTGCCCTTGTGAGCTCGTCTTCTTTAAGGGTGTACCCAAATGGAAGCGGTAGTTTTGTTTTGGGATTGGCACAAGCTCTGTTATCCATCTGAGGGTTCTTCCTAAGCCTTTTCAAGTTTTAAATCCCTTTCATAGTATGGTAGAGGCGATCATTTTTTAACCTGCTGGAATAGGTCTACCGACATCTTTTTCAGCATGTGTGGCCCCCACGTATTCCACTATATGAAAGTTGGAGAAATCAGGACTCCCTTCAATCACGGGGACAGTGTTGTAAGGATGCTTCTGAGCATCCTTCTCAGATACTACTACAAACTCTTGCCCTTGCCATTCGAATTTTATGGCTTGGTGCTGGCTTGATGGCACCGCGCCGGCGGAGTGGATCCAGGGTCTTCCTAAGAGCATGTTGTAACTGGCAGTGATGGCCATGACCTGGAACTCTACTGTGAAGGAGGCTGGCCCGACCCAGATCTGTAGATCGACCTCGCCTACATAATCACTTAAGGATCCGTTGAATCCCCTGGCGTTCATCGCGCTTTGGCACATCTTTCCTGTATCGTAGCCAAGCTGTGTTAGGGTGGTTGCAGGGCAGATGTTGATGCCTGACCCGTTATCCACCAGTACCCTTCCTACGGCCTTGTCACAGCATTCCAGGGTGATATGGAGTGCTTTGCTGTGGGATGTCACTTCTACTTGCAGTTCTTCCTTCGAAAAGCAGATGTTTTGCTCCCTAATGATATGGGCCACTATCCCGGCCAAATCCTCACTATTGTTCCCGCTAGCACATTTGCATTGTCCAATACCTTCATGAGGGCATGCCTATGAGACGGTGACCTAGCCAGTAGCAACGACACTGAGATTTGCGCTGGTGTTTTCTTCAAATGTTCAATGATGGAATAATCTTTGGGCTACATGCGCCGCGAGAAATCTTCGGCCTCTCCTTCGGTTATCACCCTTTTTTTAATATTTTCCTTCCTTGTGGCGTTCTAGGACAATTCTTCAAGAGTGTAGAATTTCCCCGAACAAGTCATGCCTTGGGTCACCGCTCTCTGCACGATGATTGGATTTTTGAGGTCAGGCATAGTTTGTTGTGCTACTTGGGCCGCCACATGTGCTGGGACTAAAGTTATGAATATAGCCTTAGGAACCCTCAGACTGGTAACAAGACTTTGAATTTGGGTTGTTCTTGGAGGGTGAGGGAAGCAACCATCTATTCCAGAGGCTTGGTGATTCTAGGAGACAATGTTCCACAAGCTTCCCAATCCTCGTCCCTTTCTATCGTGTGGACCCCGCCGATTCCATGATTCGGTACCGGGTTCATTTTACGTTAGGGACGGCGATTTCCAAGATGATTTCCCTTTTATTGATCAGATCCTGGATTTTGTGTTTCAGGTTTATGCAATCCTCCGTAGTGTGCCTGACCCCTCCCGAGTGGTAGGCGCAAGTTTGATCGGCCCTGCAGAATCGGCTTCCAGGCTGTGCCAGTTTTGGCGGGGCTTTCTTAATTAGCCCTGCGGTCAGTAGCCTCTCTAAAATTGTAGCCCTTAGTTCGAGGAGCGTCGTGAATTACCTCACAGATCTCTTCTCGAAAGCTGGACGTGGCGCATTATATGTTGGGGGCGGTGCCTGATTTTGGTAGTTCTGGGTTTGATAGGCTTGCGGGGGTTATTTTGTGTGGACGATAGTTTTCCTGGGGTGGTGGCTGGTATGTTTGCTGTGGCAACGGTTGGTAAGCAGGCGCGGATACATGGACATTGGGCGGAGTCACGTATGCCAGCGCGGAAGTGGTAAAAGCTTGTTGTGTGTAATGCATGGGTGCTGAGCTGTACGAAGGGGTAGAGTAATTCAAAAGGGGTCAGGCTCTGTGGTAAGATAAGGGACCTTTTAGGTTTTTTTTGAAATGTGGGATATGCTTGCCACGTCCTCTTTCTTCTTGCGGAAGATCCCAACCGTAACCTGCGCAGATGCTTTGCTGAAGATACTAACGATCTTTCCAAATTAACCCCATCTTCTATGGCCTCACCCGTTTTTAGCAATTCAGAGAACAACCTTCCAGCCATGGACAACATCCTATCATAGAAATCTTGCTCCTGTGACATGATGAATACGAAAATGAGTTCCCCCTCGTTCATGGGCGGCTGCACACGGGCTGCTTTGGCCCTCCATCTGCTGGCAAATTCTCAATAGTTTTCCGTTGATTTTTTCTTGACTTTCTCGAGGTAGTAGCGGTCTGGTAGGATCTTGATATTAAACCAAAACATTTCCATGAAGGATTCTGTCATGTCTTCCCAGTGGAGCCATTGTCGCATGTCTTGTGTGGCGAACCATTCTGCGGCCTCACCGGTCAGGCTACGACTGAATAACCGCATGATCAAGGGTTTATTCCTTTTTACCCTGACTAACTGGTCGCAGTATGAACAGAGATGGGCTTTGGGGTTTTCTGTCCCGTAGAACATTTCAAATTTCGGGATTTTAAATCTTTCCGGCAGGTTCAGATCCGGATGCATAAATAAGTCGTCGTATCTTAGGCCCGTCATCACATAGGCACAAACAAGTTTCCACAAAAAACATAAATGAGATGCGGTATTTTTTGGGTCTTAGACCGTCTGAACACGGGGTAGTCACTTTTAATGGTCCTTAGGTAGGTCTGAGATACCCAAGGCCTGTCTAGGTATAAATGTTCTAGTTCAGTAGGGATTTGGCTTAGCTCTATCCTAGTTTTTCTAGAGTGGCTTTTCACGAATGACTGGGAACCCGAACGGACAACTGGGGCTGAACCGTTAGGTCTGTTGCACGACGGCGTACCAACCCTGCCTCATAACGGTTCCAAGAGAAAATTTATTCTTATAGGGAAGGAACGACCGCGTGCTCTGCGAAGTAGGCTTTGGAACAAAGTGTAAAATAAATGCCAGGAGTAGCAAAGTTATGTTATGCATGCAAATACAGTTCATAATTGCGGGCAAAGTAAAAAAAAAAGCATTTTATAAAAAATATACTCATATTATACTGAAATCTTTATGGTTAGAACCTTTAAGTGCCCAGCGGTGTCACCATCTATGACGGTTCACTTTTTCACGCAGGTTTAGGGCGTAAAAGCTACTGCGTAGTCGTTGGTGCTCTTTCAAACATTATTTTAAAAGAGTCGCCACCTAATTTTTAGGAAATTAGGAAAACTAGTTTTGAAGGGTTTATTTAAATACCATGAAAAACCCTTCGTAATCTAGAGTTCTAGGTAAGGGTTCTGATGATTCCCTAGGGACGATGTTAGGCACCCCAGTATTAAGGATCGATCCATACTATATATTTGACCTTCGAATTACAAAGTATGAGTATTTGCCTAAACTGTCTATTTTGTTTTTACTTCCCGCATTTAGAAAAGACTATCATTTTGTATGTTTGCATATCATTTGGAAAGATTTGAGTATATCCCCTGTACATACGGGGTATCGTACTTTTTGATTTATAACATCTGAACATAGATATCCTTCCTTTATATAAGGAATATATACTTTGGGGTTTTGTAAATAAAGTGGTTAGAACTTATGCTTATACTCATACTCTGTCTCGGGTTGATCCGTATTGATACGTTTAGTTTTATCCGGAACTCTTTATATTACGATGGTTTTTATATAAAAAAAAAAGGAATTTTTTCCCATTTTTAGGGGTGTGGTATACTGGCTATATATACTCACCTTTTTGTCTTTCTTTCGGCCCAAATGTACAATAAAGGATCGAGTCTCACTTTAATTTTTCAAGAAGATGCAAGTCGAGTCTTGTTAAAATCTGGTCTGCTCTTATTTTGAAGACCGAGTTCAGAGTTGCCGAGATTTGTGTCATCTTGGAATTTTATGCGAGTGACATAAAGAAAAACAAGCTTTTTCTTGGTTAAAATCGGTTGTGGGCATTGGGCCCAAAATTCTATCTCTTGAGGCCTTAATATAAGGTTTTCCTTTTGAAACAGACTTTAAATGAAGCGGGTTGCATTTTTTTTCAGAAAATATAAAGGAAGAGGGTTGTTAAATTCTATTGAATAACTAGTTTGAATTTTATTAACACTAAGCCATATTTGCCTTTTTTTTTGTTTTGGAAAAGACGGATTAGAACTTATTTATGTGAAAAGCAATCTTGGAAATCCAGTTTTATACTTTATTTAAAACGTTTGAGTTTTATCGTGGTTCTAAAAATTCATTCGTGGACCTAAAATCAGTTAAACGGCATAGGAACCGTTATTCTCACGACCCAACCAGAGGGCCATGATGGGCACCCGATGCTAACCCACCTGGGCACCTCTTATCGTACATTCTCATTCACGTCTAGGTGGACCACATAGCTTATTCACAATTCCTATACATCAACAACACATTTATAACATCATCGACAACAATGCCCATATCCATATATACATACCGACGAGGCTATCAAAATAATATACAAAATGTGAGCCGACAAGGCTAAAAGGTGTCTACCAATACCCAACTGTCTACGAGCCTCTAAGAAGAGTATGTAACCTCATATAGGCGGGACAGGACCCCGCCATGCCCATATGTATATACACAAAAGAATAATACCCAAAAGTTGTAGCTCCGGATGAAATGGAGCTCCTCTATGCAGTCCCTGAATAAGAAATCTATGGACCAAGCCTGTCTCCCTGTCCACCTGCGGGCATGACGCAGGGTCCACAAAGAAAAAGACATCAGTACGAATAATGTACTGAGTATGTAAAGCATAATCAACATCATAGTAGAAGTATAAGAGACAACATAAGAAATAACATAGGATGGGAGAATCAGGAGGTGATAGAGTCATTTGTACCACTAGTGGCCTTCATCATATCTACTTACTTGTCTTTCATAGGGACCTTCCATTTCCAATTCTTACTCATGCATATATATACATACATATACATATTCGTATTCGTATTCATATTTATACCCGTATTCGTATCCATATCATACTGGACCATAAAGGTTCAGTGGTTCACATACCCGGCCATGACAAGGCTCGGTGAGTATACATACCTGGTCCTACCAAGGCTCAGTGTTATCCGTACCCAACTGTAGAGGTGTGCGCGCGATAGGTATCATACCCGGCCATATAAGCTCAGTGTAACATAATAGTCATACATACTTAGACACGTATACATAAGAGTCCATAAGTATCATCAACATCATTACCATCATCGTTTTCGTTACATCTATCCTTATAGAATCAACTATCATATAAAGGAAGTACTAGTATCGTGAAAGAATCGAGAATCATGAGCTTTGGTAATCTTAGAGATAGAGTCATTTGGAAGACATTATGGAACCATGCCTTAATGAAAGAAGGGTTAGCCTTACATACCTCTTTGTCTTCTTAACGTTCATCGTCGAAGCTTGAACAATCTACATTTAGAAGGGTTCATACCGTGGTTAAGCCTTAATTATACTCTTACATGCAAACTAGAATAATTCATTATCTAATGAAAATGGGGCAGCATTTCCCCTTTTTTCATCAACTTCCACCATATTACAAAGCAACTCCCAAACATCCATAATACACCCACAATATCATAATCAAGTAATCACATTCCATTAAGCCTCCAAAATTCATCCTTGTGTTCAACTTATACCCACAACCTCACACCAATTTTAGCACTTTTTCATACAATACTTCCTCATCGCCATTACTACCTTCCATAACAAGATTATATCCATATTATACTAAGAATCATGACTCAAGTTAGCTTATTACTCAAAAAATATCATAAAAGTTACATTTAGCCCTCATTTTCTACTTTCTTCTTCAACCCAAGTTCTTCAACCACCAAGCATTCATAATAACATGAAATATGCACGAAAACTAACCTTTTATCTCATAGGAAAGAGCTTTGGAAAAGAAATCAACTTAGGTGAAAAACCTAGCTTCAATAACCAAGAAGCTTTTGTAGTCTAGTAACCCTAGGAAGCCTTCTAACACATGAACACTTTGATTCTTGCCTCTTGATCTTTGTTTTCTCTTGGATTGGGGTGGAATATGCTTGGAGAAGGGTTTTGAGCTCTCAAGACTTGTAGAAAATGAAAAATGAAATAAATGAACCAAGGCCATCTATTTATACTAAAAGTTAAAAATCTGCCCGATGGACTTATACGGATCATATAAGTGGACCGTTTAACACCGCCATGGGAAAGTTCCTTTCTGATTTAGGTCAAGTTATACGGATCCCCTTATACGGACCGTATAAGTGGTCGTATAACACCACCAAGCAATTGACCTCTTCTGTGAAGGCCATGTTATATGGACCCTCCTTATACGGACCGTATAAACTTATACGGACCATATAAGTGGTCGTGTAACTCTCAGTTATGCGAAACTTTCTCTCGTTGATTCATTTGACTTCCAATCCTTGTGGAACCTTCATGGCACTTACATAATACTTCATTAACCAAACAATAGGCTCTATATCAGCCCCTCAAGACATCACAAAATAAATATTAGCTCAATCATAGCGAAAACCTTTCCGAACAGGACTTATATTTCACCTTCTTCAACGAACTACATTTCACATATTCATACAACTTAAAAATCTTATGGTATGATCCTTAAGTCATGTAATACTTCCCTTAATCTCGTGAGGATTTTATATTCACCTTAAGCTCACATTAGCCTATCCACAAGGCAACAAGTCCGGAAATTTCCGACGTGCAACAGTTATCCTAAGTGTCACAGCCTGATCTTACTAGGGTGTGATGGGCACCCGACCCCATATTCGGAGCCGAGCGAACCCGCTGACTCTTATTACATACATAATCTCTTTGGACTTTTAAATCAAATAAGAATGAAATACATAGTAAAGCCTTCAGAAACTTTTCTTTCATCGTACTCAGATCAAGTATAATCTGTAATCATAATACAATAAGACGCATCGGCTGATGGAGCCGCTTACAAAACTGACATCCTATACCCACGACTCTGTTTGCAAAGTCTCTAACTCCGGACAAGACATCATAGCATAATACTCTGACCCGGAAACACTCCAGGGCAAATGGAGGTTGCCAACTCCGCTGGAACCTCTTCTATAATGGCTTCTACTCATCTGGGTGTACCTGCACGGCATGAAACGCAATGTACAAGCAATGTACTGAGTATGTAAGGCATAAATAGTAACATAGGGAGGGATGTAAAGTATGAATAATAACAGAATGGACATATAGGGCATACCGTAAGATAAAAGAGCAACTTGTACATATGAATGCCTTTTGGCGGTACCATGCATGCTTAGTGCTGCGGAACGTGCAGCCCGATCCATATATATATTATATTGCTGCGGAACGTGCAGCCCGATCTATTTATATATATTATATTGCTGCGGAACGTGCAGCCCGATCCATTTATATATATTATATTGCTACGGAACGTGCAGCCCGATCCATTTATCCATATATTATATTGCTGCGGAACGTGCAGCCCGATCCATATATATATATATATATATTGTATTGCTGCGGAACGTACAACCCGATCCATATATATATATATATATTGCTGCTGAACGTGCAGCCCGATCCATAACTCAATATAATGTCGAGTATAACATATTGCGCAGAATGACATAACCGACCCGGGACTCGGCGAACGATATAACAATAGTATGCACGAGCAGAGTAGTGAGAGACCATATGCATATAAATCAATTCTAAGATTTGATGGACAAGTATACTTACCAACATCTGAAGGCTTAGAAACAAGTTTCGGGCCAATCTGATTTAGTATAAGAAAGTTATGAGCGTTTGAAGTACAGAACCTTCTACGAACGTTTCAGAAGCCATTTTTGGAAAATCAAAGCAACAATCATGTTAGGTACCTTTCGAATATCGTTATGGATCAAATCAGATAGAGCTTTTGGAACCATATGTACGTATCAAAATATATCAAAGACTCAATGGAATAATCGAACGTGCTAGCATTTGAAATTCAAGACATTAGTCATATCAATTATCTCTCGAATGCCATTCGGAAACATATCAACCGAACTTCGGACATCATAGATACGCATCAAACCATATGAAACAACTTATGGAAATCAAGAACGTTAGCCATCCTAGTGGCTCTAAGAATAGGAATCGCTTTGAAGTCATACATATACGCCATCTACTTGTTTCATAAGGATCATGCCAAAAGAAAGAAAGGGTAATCCTTACATACCTGCTCCACGTCCCATTAGCTACGCTTATTTGTCCAAGCTCGCTATCTACATTCAAGAAGATTTACACAATCATAAAACTCATCGTCACACACACTTGTCTTAGTCTTTCAAATAAATCCACTAATGATCTGCCAAAATTTCGGCAACATTTCCCCTGTAAATACACCATCCTCGAGAATCTAACTCGGCTAATTTATCGACAACAATCCGAGAATTCAACTCGGCCAAGCTATCAACAACAATACCAACAATCATACTAACAACTTCAACAATCAATCCAAAATATATTCTAACACGGTTCAAGAACTTTCAAACAATTCACATAATGTTCAAACAACCCAACCAACATGCCACTTCACCCGAAACCTTCCAAATTCAACAAGAACGATAACAACACATTTCCTTCTTTCAAATTCAATCACAACAACCCAACTTACAATCTTCCAACACATGTCTCCCTTCCAAATTCATGAATTATATTTACAACCTACACATTAACAATATCATTCATACAATATAAGAAACCATACTAATATCACATTAACTTCTTCAACAATCCACAAACGATTTCCACTTCATTTCAAACCACTAAATCCTCATTTTACATCATAGAATCTACCACAACAACAATTAAAATACTAAGTAAAATCAATTCATCACATCTCACCAATTCAACCCCTATTCGGCCACATCCCTACACACACATATTTCATGAATTTCATCCATTTCTACATACCACAACATCCACAAATCATTCATAACACATAGGAGAGAGGATTAAACCTTACCTTCTTCCATCCATCCTCTTGTTCGGCTAGGGTTGGAATTGCACAAATAAATGGTTTGCTTACTTCAACAGCCACCCCATGTTAATTAGGGCCTTCAAATTAGTTGGAATACTAGAAGAAAATATATTTTTTTTCTTGATCAACTCCATGGCTCCAAGTTCGGCCAACCTTGGCCGAACCCCCCTCTCTTTTCCTCTTTTTATTTTCTCTCCAAGCTTCTTGATTTAGAAGATAAAATATGCGTCATTTAGACATCAATTGTATATATATATATATGTGTGGCTTCTACCAACACAAGGTAGACACATGTCCCCTTCTCCCTTTTTCTTGAACTTTCTTAAAATAAACAAATATGACCACTTGTCTTGTTATATAAGCTTTGGTCCATATATATATATTTATAATTAGCCCCATTTAATAAAAAATATGGACATATGCCACACGGCCAACATGGCCCCTTCAAGAACCTTCATGAATATTTTGTGAAATTCCCATTTTGCCCCTAGCCTTTCACAATATTACCATGAACCACTTTGAGAAATTCCCTTTTTACCCTTAGCCTTTCTCAATATTTCCATACTAATAAACAACTTGTACATTAAAATAATTCGGAAAAAAGTCTTACCCTTAACTTCTCGCAATTATCTTGAATTATCCGAAAGTACAAAATACGGGCTATAACACTAAGACGGCTAGTTCAAAACATAAGGTTCCACTACAATATTAGTTTAATACAATTTTTACAAGTACATCAACTTAACACATAAACATGATATGAATAATAGAGTAGAGGTAGACTAGGGGCGTACCAAGCCCATAGTCAGCCATTTTTACCCATGGCTGGGCCTTCAGCGCGCCTCACTATTATTTTCATCGTGGTCTCGATCCTAATTTGAGGCCCAATAAGAGGCTGGTCTTGACCCGAATGATCATGCAAGTGGAGGAAGAAAAGAAAAAAAGAACTCGGTTAGCTTATATTTAATGGTCCTTATCACTAAAATAACAAAGGCACACGTATGTGTATATATATATATATATATATATATATATATATATATATATATATATATATATATATATATATATATAAAGTCATGCAAGAATCCAATACTTGTGCCCTGTATCTTAAACTGTTGTAATGGTTCATTTCAAGACTTGGTATGGCTTGGGGACTGGGTCCTAGCCCCGTATTCCTGATGTCGCACAAGTTCCAAAGGGTTTCTGAGAACCTGAGGCATGGCTAACACCGGTGAGACTTGGACAACCCTGAATTACCATGACACATCTAAAATCAACCAACTTAATATGAGACAAATGGAGAGCATCGGAATTTAAAGTCTTGACACAAACCAAAATGCCACGGCAAACATTGACAATTTTAAGAATGCTAGTCGATCAAGATTAGGAGTCAAGATAAGTTATGTATTACAGCAATAATGTGTCCCTTCAAATATATAAAAAACTCTCAACCTAAACTGGCGTAATTGTAAACACTGGTTGTGGCAAAATGTGCTCAAAATAAATTCACATGATGGTACACTAGCACCATCTTCAAACAGACAATTCTAAGTCAGTATCTTAATACAAAATAACACTAAAACTGTAAGTGATGAGAATTAGAATCTAGGCAACTAAAGGACAAAAAAAGAGGGACAACAGATTGGCAGAAACTATTCAGAAAAAATGAAAAAAAGAATTGTTAACCTGGGAATAAGTGGTCGCACATAATTTTTGCCTCTCTTTTTTCCGACCCTTTTACTCGTGAATGGGGGTTTCTATTTATAGAAAGCCCAGATCATAAACAACCAACACAAACATCGATGTGGGACAAATGAACGATGGTCAGGATCATCCCAAACAATAGAAGATCGACAATGGAGTATATATAACAGCTTGAAAGAGCAAAGGACGAAGTTTTAATGCTTCGTCTGCTCCTCCACATTTTATGCCTCCAACCGATGGAACACGACCAAGAACAGTGACGGGTAGGTGGTGCAATAGGGGCGGCGACAAGGGTTAACCCGAGCCCCTAAATGTTTGTTTGCAAAATGGCCCCTGAAAAGAGGCAGATGGACTTGGAGGGAGTGTATATACACTCGTGTGGGCCGGGTCGAGTCCGACTGGATTGGGCTGGACCCATTTCTTTTTTTAAACCTCACCATTATATATATATATATATATATATATATATATATATATATATATATATATATATATATATATATATGATTTAAAAAAATATCCCGCCCCTTTAATAAATTACTTGTATATGGGTGTATATCACACATATACACTCACATAGGGGTAATGCGGTTGTTTGGTTAAAATGGGAAATGTTTAAAATAAGAATTTGGAGACTAATTAGTTAAAAGACATCAAATTATGGAAAGCAAAGTATTTAAAAGAAAATAAATCGAGTTCTTTTGCAAGTATGACCTGAATTTGTCAAAAATTAAAAGAAGGTTTGCAATTATGCCCTTCGCAGCAAAATCAGAAATTCCCTTTATTAAACAATCTAGTTATTAATAAATAAATTAATTATTGAAAATATAGTCTCAATTTGGTATTAAATTTTCCAGTTAAAACTAATTTGCATTAACAACCTTAATTAATTTGCCAATTGATTGAGCATCTCAATTAAAGTTATTTGGGAGGCTAGAATTGCAAAATGACCCCGACTTATCTTGACCCATGAATTGGTTAATTACGGGGAGGTCATTTATGTTGGAACTCAGAAATTAAATGAAATTATATTTTGTCAATACAAGTTTTGTCAAAAAAAAAGCAGCTAAACAGGCAAAATTCAAAGCTATATGGGTAAAATAGTAATTTTGTTAATTTACTTGAAATTCTCGGATAAATAAAATAAATTTCTTTGTTGTATAATTTCTTGATTTTTTTGATTAATTATAATGAACAATTGTTTAAAACATGTCCTACGGTTGATAAATTTTAAAAGTATTTCATAAAATGTCGTAAAAATTCTGTAAAATTCTTGTAAATTTCTGGATAATCAATAGGGCCTTGAGGTTTCCCTTATTAACTATAGAAGTAAAGCATTGGCTTGAATAATTATGCCAAAATCATTTAGGTCCTCTGTGAGTGTGTAAATTATTAGATTTGTTATCCAAGGTCTCTGAGTAGTCAAAATAAATTACGAGAGGTCAAAAATCAGGTGTCAACAAACGTACGACCATTACACAATTCAATTACCCTACAACACAACCTTCATAACATAATGAGCACTTCCAGTCGTACCTAAAAAGTACGAGTTATAACATTATCTCCCCCTTGGGACCATTCGTCCTTGAATGAAAAGTAATACTCGAATATGAGTCTAACACTGTGAAGTTCTAGAATTTGCAACAGAGTCTTGTTTGTACATAATCCAGAAGCCTGTCAGCTAAACTCACAGGGAAACATCACACAAAATAAGTGTCACGACACAAACCGAAGAGCCGTGATGAGTACCTGACCACTGCTGGCCAAGCACTCCTATGCTTGCATTTACTTCTCACTGACTATCCTGGGCCCATATACAATCTGTAGCTGAGCTATACTGTCTCCTGAATGATCAACATAAGAAACACCGTCTCGAGAACTCACGGCCAATGCATATATATAAGCATAAATACTGAGAGTAACAGCGCAAACCAATTTGGTCACTATACATGTATATACGGTACAATAAAATAAGAGCCGACGAGGCTACATAACATCATTGCTACACATCACTCTCTACAGACCTCTATGGAAAATAGATTGTAGAAAGGACAGGACAAGGCCCTGCCATACCCATATATGTACATATCAAGATAGCATACCAAGAGGGCTGCAGCTCCGGATCAATAGAGCATACTGACTGTCGCTGGGGGGGAGGTCCTACTGATGTAGATTGTCTGGTTGGCTACTTGATCCTGCGGGCATGAATGCAGCGTCCACAAGAAGGGACGACAGTACTAGTAATGTACCGAGTATGTAAGGCATGAATAGTAATATAATAAGACATATGGAACGTAACATGAGATAGGGGAATAACCTGTACATCTGGATGCCTCTTAGGGCGGATACCATGCATGCTTAGCTTTCTTTGAAAAACATTTCTTATACATGTATACATAAAATATAACATATGATAGTGCCTAGGAATGTCGGCCCCGATCCATTTAACCATATACCCCGCGTCCGGGCATCCTGCGTCTGGGATGATATCATATTATACCAACTGATCAGGTGGCCATGCGTCTATAGCGCCTCGCCGTTTTTCCCATATCCCACATATACATATACATATATATATATATATATATACATATATCATATACATATATCATATAAGCAGCATGTAGGAGAGCCCAAAGAAAATTATGTCTCTATCGGAGTGACGTAAGGTCGGTAACCTCCGATTGTATTATGGAATATTTGTCATCGCTCTATCTCACCTTGAAGGAACAATTATTATAACGTGAGATCAACAACAATGAATAAAATTGAGACAGTCAAAAGATAGCTCAATATTCTCATATCATCATTGAAATCAAAAACTTGGATCTTTTAACCATAAGATCACCATCATCATAACCTTCATAGAAAATATTCTCATCTTTGACATCATCATTATCATTGTGAAAACATGTTCATCGTTGTTATCATACGAGCTTACAGTGTCATAAATCTATGATTTGGAAAATATGAACATTATTTAAAACATTTATGAATTATCAGGAAAGGAATTATTCCTTGGAGTAATAAACATCTAAATTTTGAAAACAAGGAAGATATGGAAACATTTATGAAATTATAACATAGGAATCATGCCTTTGAAAGAAAGGGACGAGCCTTAACATACCTGTTCAGCCTAAAACTATCTACGTTTATTCGTCCGATCCCACAAGTCTACATATAAGAACATTCATACTATGATTAGGCCCGTTGTTATATACTTATCCTAAGCCTTTAAATAAGTCTTTCTAAAATCTGTCGAAATTTCGGAAGCATCTCCTCTGTTTATATGCCTCTGTTTATATGCCTAGCCTGAAATTCCAACTCAGCAACCAACAACAACAACAAAAATACCAACATTAACCATAATATTTCCCATACCAAAATAATTCATAAAAATCCCATATGGTGTTTGTCCCATATTTCCACCACGGGATCATTTTATGACTATTTAACATCTCCTTCTCCGTAAATAAACTAGGATTAGCATTAATAATAAGAGATTCATACCTTTACCTCGATAATATCGCTATATATTCACTCCTCCACCATGAACATAATGCACAACGCGTCAATACACAAATTTGTAGTTGGAACCATACGCCGTCTAGACTAGAATTTGGGAATTATTCCTGGTTTTGGCTTAAAAGTAGATGTTGGAATGTTTGGGAAATTTCCAGAGGATTGGAGAGGATTTTAGGGGTGTTTGGTCAGAAAAATAAGGGGGCCTCCCCTTTTTATAACCGACTTAAAAATTGCTCAGCGCGATCGGCTACCATGCGGTGCGTTCACGCTTAGTCACAGGGTCTTGCCCACGGCGTTCGCGCCACCTTCTGGCGCGTTCGCGCAATGTTAATTTCCTGCCCTGACAGCTGATCTTAAAATGCGCATAACGTTTGATCCCTTTATCGTACGAGGGCCCATGACCTATGGTTGGAAATCTAATTCAATTATCTACAACTTTCATTCTTGGTGTTTTGCCAAATTCAAAACTTATAATGACGTTTTGGCCTCTTCAATGCAGATCATCCGAAAACATTTCCTTAAATCATCCCTTTGGAGGGCTTATGCCCTTATTTGGCTTAAGGGTCCTTCTAAAGACTTGCTCAACATCTCATGTACTACTCATATAAATTTTCATATGTCCTTTATAAAATCTCGGTGTGTGGGCCCCACTTAGCTTACAGTAACGAGGGCTTTTCGTCAAGTATCGTCTGAACTGATTCACCCCATATGGTCTCCAAATGTCATACATATAAATATTCTTATACTCCGATCATATAATCTTCATCCCTAATCCTTGTATGACTTTACTCTCCTCCGAGCTCGTACCAAGCCGTCTACAATTCTTGGTAGCGCGAAATTTTCCGGGGTGTAACATCCTTCCCCCCTTAGAAACATTCGTCCTCGAATGTTGCAGTATAGCGAACCCACGACACCATCTCCCAAGAATGGTTATTCTTTCTTTAAGGTCTGATTACGGCGTGTTTAAACTATAAATTGCGTCTGTCTCTTCTCATTCTCGTTCGTCAAGCTTTCATCAATCTTTTTGATGCTACGGCCGGGTTGTTTTCCATGCACGTTCCTTACCTTTCATTCTGTTTCCTCTGTGATCGAATCTCTCGATCTTTACCAGAATTCTTGTCCTATCTCATTAATTTTCTAATCCTTTGTGTCACCCCATCATCCTCGTTCTTATCTCGATGATTGATCAGTTTCCCACAGTGAAATTATTAAAGTGTCCTTCTTACTCTCGTGGTTAAAGATTTCCAGTTACTTTACTCCTAAATGCTCTCCCTTCTTTCGTCCTTCACCTTCCTTGGTTCCTTCCTCCTTGAGCGCCCTTCTGCTCTTGTTATTTACAGTATCGACCCTGAAGTTCGTGAAACATTCTCTTAAACGTGCAAATCCGTCCTATTCTTAAGTCACCTTTTAGGAAGGCTTCTCCGTTTTTGAGGCATCCGTGTCAACGTAACTACATATTTATCCCTTTAGTCCCTTGCCTTGCCCGTCGTTTCTCTTGGAGGCTTCACTCACGCTCATTTCTCACTTTCCCCCGCTTTTTTTTTTTCAAGACATTGTAATCTCTTTACTTTTTATATAAACGCTTTCTTCTTTTCCCCGATGTTATCGCCTTAGGACTTTTCAACTCTAACCTGTAGTAAAAATAACGTCAACTTATCTTGTACCATCTTCATCACTTGAACTTCATTACCCTATGCGATTAATGCCTTCCATATACCACACATTTTGGAAAACATTTATGAATTATCAGGAAAGGTATTATGCCTTGGAGTCAGAAACATCTAACTTTTTAAAACAAGGAAGATATGGAAACATTTAAGAAATCATAACATAGGAATCATGCCTTTGAAAGAAAGGGACGAGCCTTTACATATCTGTTCAGCCACGAACTATCTACGTTTATCTGTCCGATCCAGCAAGTCTACATAAAATACCATTCATACTATGATTAGGCCTGTTGTTATATACTTATCCTAAGCCTTTAAATAAGTCTTTCTAAAATCTGCCGAAATTTCAGCAGCATCTCCACTGTTTATATGCCTAGCCTGAAATTCCAACTCAGAAACCAACAACAACAACAATAATACCAACATTAACCATAATATTTCCCATACGAAAATAATTCATAAACATCCCATATGGTGTTTGTCCCATATTTCCACCGCGGGATCATTTTATGACTATTTAACAGCTCCTTCTCCGTAAATACACTAGGATTAGAATTAAGAACAAGAGATTCATACCTTTCCCTCGATAATATCGCTATATCTTCTATCCTCCACCATAAACATACTCCATAACGCGTCAATACACAAATTTGTAGTTGGAACCATACGGCGTCTTGACTGGAATTTGGGAATTATTCCTGGTTCTGGCTTAAAAGTAGATGTTGGAATGTTTGGGAAATTTCCAGAGGATTGGAGAGGATTTTAGGGGTGTTTGGTCTGAAAAATGAGGGGGCCTCCCCTTTTTATAACGGTCCAGGTTCTGCCTGGACCGACTTAAAAAATGCTCAGCGCGATCGGCTGCCATGCGTTGCCTTCACGCTTAGTCACAGGGTCTTGCCCTGCGCTTTCGCGCCACCTTGTGGGGCGTTCACGCAGGGTTAACTTCCTGCCTAGACAGCCGATCTTAAAATGCGCATAACATTTGATCCCGTTATCGTATGATGGCCCACGACCAATGGTGGGAAAGCTAATTCAATTATCTACAACTTTCATTCTTTGGTGGTTTCCCAAATTCCAAACTTATAATGACGTTTTGGCCTCTTCAATTCTGATCATCCGAAAACATTTCCTTAAATCATCCCTTTGGAGGGCTTATGCCCCTAGTTGGCTTAAGGGTCCTTTTCAAGGCTTGCTCAACATACCATGTACTACTCATATAATTTTTCATATGTCCTTTATAAAATCCCGATGTGTGGGCCCCACTTAGCTTATAGTAACGAGGGCTTTTCGTCAAGTATTGTCTGAACTGATTCACCCCATATGGTCTCAGAATGTCATACATATATATATATATATATATATATTCTTATACTCCGATCATATAATCTTCTTCCCTAATCCTTGTATGACTTTACTCTTCTCCGAGCTCGTACCAAGCCGTCTACATTTCTTAGTAGCGTGAAATTTTTCGGGGCGTAACACCCTTCCCCGCCCTTAGAAACATTCGTCCAGGAATGTTGCAGTATTACAAACCCATGACACCATCTTCAATTCATTAAAAAGGTTATTCTTCCTTCAGGGTCTGATTAACACGTGCTTAAACTATAAATTGGGTCTTTCTCTTCTCATGCTCGTTCATCGAGCTTTCATCTATCTTTCTGATGCTACGGCCGGGTTGTCCTCCATGCAGGTTCATTACCTTTCACTTTGTTTCCTCTCTGATTGAATCTATCGATCTTTACCAGAATTCTTGTCCCGTGTCATTAATTTTCTTATCATTTGTGTCGCCCCATCATCCTCGTTCTTATCACGATGATTGATCGTTTTCCCACAGCCAAATCATCTTTATCAACATAACTAAACATTTATCCCTTTAGTCCCTTGCCTTGCCCGTCGTTTCACTTGGAGGCTTCACTCACGCTCATTTCTCACTTTCCCTCTCTTTTTTTCTCAAGACATTCTAATCTCTTTACTTTCTATATACACGCTTTCTTCTTTTCCCCAATGTTATCGCCTTAGGACTTTTCAACTCTAACCTGTAGTAAAAATAATGTCAACTTACCTTGTACCATTTGTACCATCTTCTTCACTTGAACTTCGTTGACCTATTCGATTAATGTCTTCCATATACCGCACATTTTAGAAAACATTTATGAATTATCAGGAAAGGAATTATGCCTTGGAGTCATAAATATCTAACTTTTGAAAACAAGGAAGATATAGAAACATTTATGAAATCATAACATAGGAATCATGCCTTTGAAAGAAAGGACGATCCTTAACATACCTGTTCAGCCTCCAACTATCTACGTTTATCCGTCCGATCCCGCAAGTATACATATAAGACAATTCATACTAAGATTAGGCCCGTTGTTATATACTTATCCTATTCCTTTATATAAGTCTTTCCAAAATCTGGCGAAATTTCGGCAGCATCTCCTCATTTTATATGCCTAGCCCGAAATTCCAACTCAGCAACCAACAACAACAACAACAATACCAAAATTAACCAGAATAATTGTTAGGCCCCGTGTTTTCGTACAATTGGAAATCGTGAAATAATTACGACTTGTGGATTATAAGGACATATTTTAATTTTTGTGAATATGACTATGTTGGTTGTGAAATCTTTAATGATAAGACCTCGGGGAAGGCCGAGGATAAAAATTGGAATTTCGGAAATTAGTTTCGGGAATTACAAATCGGGACTTTTCAAGAAGTGGGCCCAAGAAATAAAAAGATTACAATTGAAGCCCAAGCAAGAGAAGGGGCCGGCCAAGCCCATTTTTAAAAGGGTCATGTGCTATGCACATGACCCCAATTGGATATAAACTAGGAAGTCTTAGCAATTCAAGAACAAAAATCAAAGAACTCACAAAAAAAAGGGGTTTCGGCCGAAGTCCAAAGAGAAAAGAAGAGAAAAATTCCAAGCTTGTGTGGTGACTCAAAAATCTTGGTTTCTACATAATTGTGAAGTACTCAAGACCCTCTTCAACGGGGTATAATTAGTTTAGCACAAGAACGACGTTTTCGACAAGTCGGGTTTTCAAAGAAAGGTAAGAATTTTGCCCTTGATTGATATATAATTGATATGAATATGTTAAGGAGTGGGAGTAGATGGGAATCCCATAGTTTTGATGCAAATAGGAAGTCGTGGGTGTGTGTGTGTAGTGTGTATTAGCCGTGAGTTATGGAAGAAAGAAATGGGTTGCATTGAACTTGTTTAAGTTGGCATAATGTGTTGTTGTGACCCATAGATCGTAATTGATTGATTGTTGAATTAAATTGGCGGTGGAAAACGAATTCGGATATTATCGGAAAGTGTATATCCTTGGTATTCTTATGTATATCAATGTATATTTTGGGGTGCTATAGACTTTAGATATGAATCTATAATGATATTGATGAATTCGGAATGAAACGACGTTAGTTAGAATGTTCGTCGTGAAATTTTGATATTTTGAAGAACTATGGAAACTAATTGATTTTGGTGCAATTTCGTGTATGTCTTAGGTTGTAATTGGAATGTGTTTGACTAATGTTGTATAGGTAAATTAATACAATTATGTGGATATAGAATTGGAGTTTTGAAAGTTTGAATGGAAGTTGCCAACTTAGATAACAAAGTAGAACTCTAAAGCTAGAATGGTGTGATTGTTGTTTATATTGTTTTGGTTGATGTGTGGGCTGTTGTGGTTGGTTAATTTGAGCCGAGCTACGCCTCGGGGATGTTAGATTTATAGGGGAAATGCTGCCGAAATTTCGGTAGGCAGATATGGAGTTAAAGGCATTTTGAGCCTAAGAATCTCAATTGGTAACTTTGACCATTTGCAGATTTTTGACGAAACGGGGCGGGACTTTTGGAAGGGCTTACGACGTCTGTGAGGTATGTAAAGCTTCCCAATTCTTTATTTGGCATATCTTAGTGTGTTAGTTGAATATGAGACCTTCCGGAGCATTTCTGCTCCTCGAAACCCGATCCACAGGAAAGTTACTATTCATTCAATTCGATTGAAGCCTAAAGGCTCCCTTTTGGCTAGAATGCCATTATTCGTCCGAAACCTATCGAAATGTGGTCGGGTAACCTAGAAATGATTATGTATGACCCTTGGCATATTACTGCTCGTAAAAATATGTTCGCCACCTCACTTCGACTCGAGGTGGGTCCGCTACCCCAAAATGCCCGATTTGCCCTTCGGGCCATCTTTGAGAATAGAGTTGAACGTACCACTTCTGATCTTTGGAACATCCTTCCACGGGGTATGTTTGGACTATTCTATGCACTAATCCAGGTTTTGAACTATATGGACCATTTTGGAATCGTTTTGCAAAATGAAACCTTTTGTCGACTAAGTATTCGACTATTTTGTAATAGGATATGATTTATGAGTTTACTTTGTTTTGAAACACTATTTTGAAATACGATTTGCATTTGTTTACTCACGACTCCGCTCGTGCCTTATTATGACTTCGTTCACCGGTTCCCGGGCCGGTTTTGATTCGTGCGCCTTATGACAATTCGGCCGTATGCTGTGTTACGGTTCCCGAGGCTTCGCCATAGGGCCGGGTTCCGTTTGGAGTTATGCTGTGATATGGCTCGTGGTGCGATACGCTCACCGATGATTATGATTATGTTCGGGGATGTACGGAGATTTGAAACCTTCTGGTGTTATGCTGTGTGTGGCGCCAGCGTCGGAGTGGCGACCACGTTCTTAAGCGTTTGCATGATTTTGTTTGCATAAAATACATGTATATGATTTCGATACAGATTTTGACATACCAGTTTGTATCCCACTTTGACATTTGATTTGCTTTTGGTTTTGATCCATAATTCTGTACTCCGTGCTTTACATACTCAGTACATATTTCGTACTGACCCCCTTTCCTCGGGGGCTGCGTTTTATGCCCGCAGGTGCAGACATCGGTGATCCTCCGCAGTAGGCTTCACTTCTTGCTTTTCGGAGTACTCTTACTGGGTCCGGAGTCCACTCTTGGTACAGACTCCTCTACTCTGTATATACTTTGTATATTTGACTATCTGGGTACGGCGGGGCCCTGTCTCGCCATATGTTTTTGTTTTGAGTTCGTAGAGGCCTGTAGTCATATATGTGGGGCGAGGGTCCTATGTGTTTATTGTCTGATTTTGCTTTCGGGTCTTAAAGCGGTCTGTTTGATATGATGGCCCCAAATGGCCCTTTTGTATATATTTGTATTTTGACCGGCGATGTCTATTCCGCCGCTTTGTTTGAGTTTGATTTGATATGACCGCTTAAGACATATTCTCGATGTAAATTATGTTTGATATAACTTCTTGAAAATTCTGAAATAAGTTTGGATTCGGAAATGAATATGCGATTTGGTCTGGGTACCCAGGTAGGGTGCCAGTCGCGGCCCACGGGGCTGGGTCGTGACAATAATTCCCATGAAAAAATACTTCATAAACATCCCATACGGTGTTTGTCCCATGTTTCCACCACAAAATCATTTTATGACTATTTAACAGCTCCTTCTCCGTAAATAAACTAGGATTAGCATTAATAATAAGAGGTTCATACCTTTCCCTTATTAATATCGCTATATCTTCACTCATACACCTTGAACTTAAGATACAACGCGTCAATACACAATTTTATAGTTGGAACCACACGCTGTCTTGACCGGAATTTGGGAATTATACCTGGTTTTTCCTTAAAAGTGGATGTTCGAATGTTTGGGAAATTTCCAGAGGATTGGAGAGGATTTTTGGGGTGTTTGGTCTGAAAAATGAGGGGGCCTCCCCTTTTTATAATGGTACAGGTTCTGCTTGGACCGACTTAAAAATTGCTCAGTGCGTTCGCCCTTAGTCACAGGGTCTTGCCCTGCACGTTCGCGCAGGGTTAATTTCTTGCCCAGATAGCCGATGATAAAACGAGCACAACGTTTGATACTGCTTTCGTATTAGGGCCCACAACCCATGGTTGGAAAGCTAATTAAATAATCTACAACTTTCATTCTTGGTGTTTTTCGAAATTCAAAACTTATAACGACGTTTTGGCCTCATCAATTCTGATCGTTCGAAAACATTTCCTTAAATCATCCCTTTGGAGGGCTTATGCCGCTCTTTGGCTTAAGAGTCCTTCTCAAGACTTGTTCAACTTCCCATTTACTACTCATATGAATTTTCGTATGTCCTTTAGAAAATCCCGGCATGTGGGCCCCATTTAGCTTACAATAACGAGGGCTTTTCGTCAAGTATGGTCTGAACTGAATCACCCATATGGTCTCCAAATGTCATACTTATATATATATTCTTATACTAGATCATATAATCTTCATCCGTAATCCTTGTATGACATTACTCTTCTCCGAGTTCCTACCAAGCCGTCTACAATTCTTGGTAGCGCGAAATTTTGCGGGGCGTAACATCCTTCACCCCCTTAGAAACATTCGTCCTCGAATGCTGTAGTATTGCAAACCCATGACACCATCTTAAATTCCTTAGAATGGTTATTCTTCCATTAGGGTCTAATTACTACGTGCTTAAACTATAAATTGGGTAAGTCTATTCTCATTCTCTTTCGTCGAGCTTTCATCTATCTTTTTTATGCTACGGCCGGGTTGTCTTCCATGCACGTTCCTTACCTTTTATTCTATTTCCTCAGTGATCGAATCTCTCGATCTTTACTAGATTTCTTGTCCCGTGACATTAATTTTCTAATCATTTGTGTCTCCCCATTATCCTCGTTTTTATTTCAATGATTGATTGGTTTCCCACAACCAAATAATTAAAGTATCCTTCTTACTCCCGTGGTTAAAGATTTCCAGTTACTGTACTCTTAAATGCTCTCCCTACTTTTGTCCTTTACCTTCCATGGGTTCCTTCCTCCTCGACCGCCCTTCTCCTCTTGTTATTTACAGTTTCGACCCTGAAGTTCATGAAACATTCTTTTAAACGTGCAAATCCGTCCTATTCTTAAGTCACCTTTTAGGAAGGCTTCTCCATTATCGAGGAATCCGTGTCCACAAAACTACACATTTATCCCTTTAGTCCCTTGCCTTGCCCGTCGTTTCTCTTGGTGGCTTCACTCACACTCATTTCTCACTTTCCCCCGCTTTTTTTTTTCTCAAGACATTCTAATCTCTTTACATTCTATATACTCACTTTCTTCTTTTCCCCGGTGTTATCGCCTTAGGACTTTTCAACTCTAACCTGTAGGAAAACTAACATCAACTTACCTTGTACCATTTGTACCATCTTGTTCACTTGAACTTCATTACCCTGTTCGATTAATACCTTCCATATAACGCACATTTTTGTGAACATTTATGAATTATCAGGAAAGGAATTATGCCATGGAGTCATAAACATCTAACTTTTGAAAACAAGGAAGATATGGAAACATTTATGAAATCATAACATAGGAATCATGCCTTTGAATGAAAGGGACGAGCCTTAACATACCTGTTCAGCCTCCAACTATCTACGTTTATCCGTCCGATACCACAAGTCTACATATAAGTCCATTCATACTATGATTAGGCTCGTTGTTATATACTTATCCAAAGACTTTAAATAAGTCTTTCTAAAATCTGCCAAAATTTTGGCTGCATCTACTCTGTTTAGATGCCTAGCTCGAAATTCCAACTCATTAACCAATAACAACAACTACAATACAAACATTAACCATAATATTTCCCATACCAAAATTCTTCATAAACATCCCATATGGTGTTTGTCCCATATTTCCACCACGGGATCATTTTATGACTATTTAACAGCTCCTTCTCCGTAAATAAACTAGGATTAGCATTAATAATAAGTGATTCATACCTTTACCTCGATAATATCACTATATCTTCACTCCTCCACCATGAACATAATCGACAACGCGTCAATACACAAATTTGTAGTTGGAACCATACGCCGTCTGGACCGGAATTTGGGAATTATTCCTGGTTTTGGCTTAAAAGTAGATGTTGGAATGTTTGGGAAATTTCCAGAGGATTGGAGAGGATTTTAGGGGTGTTTGGTCAGAAAAATGAGGGGGCCTCTCCTTTTTATAACGGTCCAAGTTCTGCCCGGACCGACATAAAAATTGCTCAGCGCGATCGCGCAGCCACGTGACGCCTTCGCGCTTAGTCACTGGGTAACGCTCAGGGTTAATTTCTTGCCCAGACAGCCTATCTGAAAACGCGCATAACGTTTGATCCCGATATCGTATGAGGGACCACGACCTATGGTTGGAAAGATAATTCAATTATCTACAACTTTTATTCTTGGTGTTTTTTGAAGTTCCAAACTTATAATGACGTTTTGGCCTCTTCAATTCAGATCGTCCGAAAATATTTCCTTAAATCATCCATTTTAAGGGCTTATGCCCCTATTTGGCTCAAGGGTCCTTCTCAAGACTTGCTCAACTTCCCATTTACTACTCACATAATTTTTCATATGTCCTATATAAAATCCCGGCATGTTGCCCGACTTTTCTTACAGTAACGAGGGCTTTTCGTCAAGTATCGTGTGAACTGATTCACCTCATATGGTCTCCAAATGTCATACATATATATATATATATATATATATATATATATATATATTCTTATACTAAGATAATATAATCGTCATCCCTAATCAGTGTATAACTTTACCCTTCTCCGAGCTCATACCAAGTTGTCTACATTTCTTGGTAGTGCCAAATATTTCGGGGAGTAACATCCTTCCCCCCTTAGAAACATTCATCCTCGAATGTTGTAGTATTGCCAACCGACGAAACCATCTTTAATTCCTTAGAATGGTTATTCTTTCTTTAGGGTCTGTTTATCACGTGCTTAAACTATAAATTTGGTCAGTCTCTTCTCATTCTCTTTCATCGAGCTTGCATCTATCTTTCTGATGCTACAGCCGGGTTGTCTTCCATGCCCATTCCTTAAATTTCATTTTATTTCCTCTGTGATCGAATCTCTCGATCATTACCAGAATTCTTGTCTCGTGTCATTAATTTTCTAATCATTTGTGTCGTCCCATCAGCCTCGTTCTTATCTTAATGATTGATTTGTTTCCCACAGCCAAATTATTAAAGTATCCTTCTTACTCCCGTGGTTAAATATTTCCAGTGTCTTCACTCCTATATGCTATCCCTACTTTTGTCCTTCACCTTCCTTCCTTCTCGAGCGCCCTTTTCCTCTTGTTATTTACAGTATCGACCTTGAAGTTTGTGAAACATTCTTTTAAACGTGCAAATCCGTCATATTCTTAAGTCACCTTTTAGGAAGGCTTCTCAATTGCATCCGTGTCAACATTTATCCCTTTAGTCCCTTGCCTTGCCCATCATTTCTCATGGAGGCTTCACTCACCCTCATTTCTCACTTTCCCCCTCTTTTTTTTTTCTTAAGACATTCCAATCTCTTTACTTTCTATATACTCTCTTTCTTCTTTTACCCGATGTTATCGCCTTAGGGCTTTTCAACTCTAACCTGTAACAATAATAACATCAACTTACCTTGTACCATCTTCTTCACTTGAACTTCGTTACCCTATTCGATTAATGCCTTCCATATACTGCACATTTTGGAAAACATTTATGAATTATCAGCAAAGGAATTATTCCTTGGAGTCATAAACATCTAACTTTTGAAAACAAGGAAGATATAGAAACATTTATGAAATCATAACATAGGAATCATGCCTTTGAAAGAAAGGACGATCCTTAACATACCTGTTCAGCCTCCAACTATCTACGTTTATCCGTCCGATCCCGCAAGTCTACATATAAGACCATTCATACTATGATTAGGCCCGTTGTTATATACTTATCCTAAGTCTTTAAATAAGTCTTTCTAAAATATGCCAAATTTTCGACAGCATCTCCTCTGTTATTATGCCTAGCCCGAAATTCCAACTCAGCAACCAACAACAACAAAAACAATACCAACATTAACCATAATATTTCCCATACCAAAATACTTCATAAACATCCCATATGGTGTTTTTCCCATATTTCCACCACATAATCATTTTATGACTATTTAATAGCTCCTTTTCCGTAAATAAACTAGGTTTAGTATTAATAATAAGAGATTTATACCTTTCCCTCAATAATATCGCTATATATTCACTCCTCCACCTTGAACTTATGCCACAACGCGTCAAAACACAAATTTGTAGTTGGAACCATACGCCGTCCGAATCGGAATTTGGGAATTATACTTAGTTCTGGCTTAAAAGTGGATGTTGGAATGTTTAGGAAATTTTTAGAAGATTGGGGAGGCTATTAGGGGTTTTTGGTCTGAAAAATGAGGGGGCCTCCCCTTTTTATAACGGTCCTGGTTGTGCTTGGACCGACGTAAAAATTGCTCAGCGAGGCCGCGCTGCCACGTGACGCGTTCGCGCAAGGTTAATTTCCTGCCCAGACCGCCGATCTTAAAACGCGCATAACGTTTGATCCCATATCGTATGAGGGCCCATGAATTATGGTTGGAAAGATAATTCAATGATCTACAGCTTTATTTCTTTGGGTTTTTCAAAATTCCAAACTTACAACAATGTTTTGGCCTCTTCCGTTCAGATCGTTCAAAAACATTTCCTTAAATCATCCCTTTGGAGGTCTTATGCCCCAATTTGGCTTAATGGTCATTCTCAAGACTAGCACAAGTTCCCATGTACTACTCATATAATTTTTCATATGTCCTTTATAAATTCCTGACGTGTGTCCCCACTTAGCTTGAAGTAACGAGGGCTTTTCGTCAAGTATCGTCGGAACTGATTCACCCCATAGGGTCTCCAAATATTGTCATACATATATATATTCTTATACTTAGATCATATAATCTTCATCCCAAATCATTTTCTGACTTTACTCTACTCCGAGCTCGTACCAAGCCGTCTACAATTCTTGGTAGCGCAAAAATTTTCGGGGCGTAACGTCCTTCCCCCCTTGGGAACATTCGTCCTCAAATGTTGCAGTATTGCCAACCCAAGACAGCATCTTTAATTCCTTAGAATGGTTATTCTTCGTTTAGGTTCTGATTACCACGTGCTTAAACTATAAATTGGGTCAGTCTAGTCTCATTCTCGTTCGTCGAGCTTTCATCTATCTTTCAGATGCTACGGCCGGGATGTCTTCCATGCACCTTCCTTACCTTTTATTAAATTTCCTTTCTGATCGAATCTCTCGATCTTTACCAGAATTCCTGTCTCGTGTCATTAATTTTCTAATCATTTGTGTCGCCCCGTCATCTTCGTTCTTATCTCAATGATTGATCGGTTTCCCACAGCGAAATCATTAAAGTGTCCTTCTTACTCCTGTGGTTAAAGATTTCCAGTTACTTTACTCCTAAATTCTCTCCTGACTTTCGTCCTTCACCTTCCTTGGGTTACTTCCTCCTCGCGCGCCCTTCTTCTTTTGTTATTTACAGTATCGACCCTGAAGTTCGTGAAACGTTCTTTTAAACGTGCAAATCCATCCTATCCTTAAGTCACCTTTTAGGAAGGCTTCTCTATTTCCGAGGCATTCGTGTCAACGTAACTACATATTTATCTCTTTAGTCCCTTGCCTTGCCCGTCGTTTCTCTGGGAGGCTTCACTCACCCTCATTTCTCACTTTCCCCCCTTTTTTTCTCAAGACAGTCTGATCTCTTTACTTTCTATATACTCGCTTTCTTCTTTTCCCCGATGTTATTGCCTTAGGACTTTTCAACTCTAACATGTAGTAAAAAAAACATCAACTTACCTTGTACCATTTGTACCATCTTCTTCACTTGAACTTCATTACCCTATTCGATGAATGCCTTCCATATATCGCACATTTTGGAAAACATTTATGAATTATCAGGAAAGGAATTATTCCTTGGAGTCATAAACATCTAACTTTTGAAAACAAGGAAGATATGGAAACATTTATGAAATCATTACATAGGAATCATGCCTTTGAAAGAAAGGGACGAGCCTTAATATACCTGTTCAGCCTCCAACTATCTACGTTTATCCGTCTGATCCCGCAAGTATACATATAATACCATTCATAAGATGATTAGGCCCGTTGTTATATACTTTTCCTATGCCTTTATATAAGTCTTACTAAAACTTGCCAAAATTTCGGCAACATCTCCTCTGTTTATATGCCTAGCCCGAAATTTCAACTCAGCAGCCAATAACAACAACAACAATACCAACATTGACCATAGTATTTTCCATTCCATAATACTTCATAAACATCCCACATGGTGTTTGTCCCATATTTCCACCACAGAATCATTTTATGAATATTTAACAGCTTCTTCTTCGTAAATAAACTAGGATTAGCATTAATAATAAGAGATTCATACCTTTACCTCGATAATATCACTATATCTTCACTCCTCCACCTTGAACTTAAGCCACAACCCGTCAATACACAATTTTGTAGTTGGAACCATACGTCGTCGGGACCGAAATTTGGGAATGATACCTGGTTTTGGCTTAAAAGTGGATGTTGGAATGCTTAGGAAATTTCTAGAGGATTGTAGAGGATTTTAGGGGTGTTTGGTCTGAAAAATGAGGGGGCCTCCCCTTTTAATAACGGTCCAGAATCTGCCCGGACCGACTTAAAAATTGGTCAGTGCAATCGCGCTGCCGCGTGGCGCATTCGCGCTGAGTCACATGGTCTTGCCCTGCTCGTTCGCGCCACCTTCTGGCGCGTTCGTGTAGGGTTAATTTCCTGCCTAGATAGCTGATCTTAAAATACGTATAACGTTTGATCCCGATAGCATATGAGGGCCCGCTTTCCATTGTAGGAAAGCTAATTCAATTATCTACAACATTCATTCTTGGTGTTTTTCAGAATTCCAAACTTATAATGATGTTTTGGCGTCTTCAATTCAAATCGTTCGAAAATATTTCCTTAAATCATCCCTTTGGAGAGCTTATGCCCCTATTTGGCCTAAGGGTCCTTCTCAAGACTTGCTCAACTTCCCATTTACTACTCATATAATTTTTCTTATGTCCTTTAGAAAATCCCAGCGTGTGGGCCCTACTTAGCTTATAGTAACGAGGACTTTTCATCAAGTATCGTCTGAACTGATTCACCCCATATGGTGTCCAAATGTCATACATATATATATATTCTTATACTCAGATCATATAATCTTCATCCCTAATCCTTGTATGACTTTACCCTTCTTCGAGCTCGCACCATGCCGTGTATAATTCTTGGTAGCGCGAAATTGTTCGCGATGTGACAATACGTACCGAATATGGACAAAAAAACTTCGGGCCTTACTTGGCCATCAAAAATAAATTTCATTTACTATAGAGCATAACTTACCTCTTAAACTCGTGCCTCTGACTTTGGCGACATTATAATATATCAAGTACAATCGTCATCTAAATGCAGCAATAAGAATAAGCTTACTGACAATATGAACATATAAAAGATTATCACAGTACATGGTGTAATCATCTAATAACCTTCTGTCTGAAACAAGTGAGGGTACCTAGACTTCATTTCTTCCTCGGCTTCCCACGTAGTCTCCTCAATATTCTGATTCCACCATTATTTTCACGGCGGCTACCTGTTTGGTCATCAGCAGTCGGACCTAATGATCGAGAATAGCATTCAAAACATCTTCATAGGATAAAATCTATAATTTCAACATCCTTTGTAGGTACAATATGGGAAGGATCACCCACGCACTTGAGCAACATTGACACATTAAAGACAAGATGAATCGCTATTGTCACAACCTAAACTGGAGAGCCGTAATGGGTACCAAGTGTTTACTTGTTAGGCTATCCTTTATAATATCTTTTAAGGTACTCGTTACCACTCTCTTTTCAAGCATCCACTTTCTGTTATCATATTATCCAAGACCTCTACCAATAATTTTCAGCACTGTATTCCATACTATCTTGACTTTTATCCGCTTATTGCTGGCCTTCAAATCTCACTAACTTGTTTCTGCAAGGGATCTCATTTAAAGTTTGAGAATTCACATTAAACGTGTTGCAGTGTTAATTGTTCCCATTCATACTTACTTTACTTTCACCCGTTTCCCCCCTTTTTGGGGTTGTACTTATACCATATCCATGTCTTTTCTTTATAATCTATAACCTGATTATCTTCGTGCGAGACCTAAACAAAATCACGAGGCGATGAGAACTCTCGATTATATAGTACAAAATCTTATCTGATGGTCGGTACTCAAGTATTGTAGTTAATGTAGCAATTTATCCGAGGCCACATTCCATTTATTCCGATCAGTAATTTGCTAGTGCTTAAAGTCATTTCAAATTCTCCATTGTGTAGCATTTATATTCTAATGATAAATGTCCCAAACTTTCTTATAACACTATCTTTATCCCAACGAATATCATCTCTTTCTTCTAATAAATTCACAATCCCTCAGTTGTTTCGCAGACCCACAATCCTTGTCCTTTAAAGATTTCACTATTCCCGAGGTGAAGTCAGATATACGCGGTACTCTTTTATGCCTCATACTCTTTCTCTCTTGTTGTATATCAAATGCTAACTTCTAACTTACTCGAAATTATATCGAATTTGTCTTTATAATGGTCTTGTCTTACCATCGTTTCGTCGCACTACATCTTTAAGTCAATAACTATATGTTTCCCTTTTATTCTATACTCATACTCAATTAATTACGTCTGTCTTGGGTGCTTTCTTTAACATTCCTTTCATTTCTCCAGTCTACGTCCATCTTTTATTGTATGCACGAGGAATCTCATGATATTCCCGTATCTTTCAGAAAATACAACTTCTACATAAGCCCTTCCTTATTTTCAAATCACATTCTGTTTATCTTTTTTTTTTTTATAATTCTTATCACACTAGTTATTTCTGGTATTTGTTTCGTCTGGTTGCTCATCTTCCTTTGGTTCGGTCTTTCACAATTCTGTCGCTTATATAACTAATTTTCTCAGCTATACACATCACAACACATTGCTAAACTGCAATCCCACTCGTTTTCTTCTTATCTTCTTCCTTCTATTAACCCCTTCTCTTCCGGTGCGCGCTTTCACTTTTGTTACCACTTGACTTCTATTCTGAACTTTCCCTGTAGGACCTAGTAAGTTCTTTCTTATTCGTTCTACATCTACTTTACCATTTCACACTAGTTACAACATTTCCTTCAGTCACTTCCTTGCTAGGCTTTACTCATTTCCATAACAATCTTTATGGTGTTCACAGGACATCCTGTTCGTAATCCATCCTGTGACGTAATACTTCTTAATCTCATTCACGATTCTTCTATGTTTTAATTACACACTGCGGACTAGGTGTACTTGACCCTTCGCCCTTTCTGATCAATCCTATCCTTAATATCTCACGAGCTGTCTTATCAACACCTTGAAGATTTGGTATAACTCTTCCTCATCTGTACTTTTATCTTAATCATACTGTTACTCTTTTTTTTTTTTTTTGAAACTCATCGTAATTTATCCCTGCTTATCGATTCACTCGATACCTCAATAAAATGTTCTGTTACGAGTTGCCACCTCTTCCTAGATCATCTTTAATATTTCACCAACAACACATGAAATATACGATCCTAGACAGTCCACAAGTTTAAATTTTTTATTCTTCCACAAATTCCATCTATAATTTGTCGATGAGAACTGATAAAATGTTACTATGAGGCATTCTCTACCCACCAGCAGAAGAAAACTAGAGTCTGTCAAGCACCACAAAACTTATTAGTGCTTGATTCACATAGTTACCTCCATATTTATTTTTGAGTCATGAGTGAATCATTTAATTCCCAACTGCTTGTCACAAGCTTTGTATCTTCCGATAAGGTGAAACTTAATCGCCGGACATTTTTTACCTTCAACATAGGCTTTTTCTAAAGCAAAATGTGGTTGAAACGTATTCTGGTCCGTTTAAAGAAAGGTAACATCCTAAATGTCCTGTAGCCTCCTATTTATAGATGTGGTGCACAACACACCGATAAAAAAGACTCTACTAGACACGGCTTGTAGACATTCCGAGGACAAACCGCTTTGATACCACTTCTGTCACCACCCAGCCCTGTGGGCCGTGACTGGGGCCCTATTTGGACACCCAAATAGACTTACATGCCAGATCGACATATCAAAGGTTTATTCAAACTTAACATACGTTATTTTAGCAGATACTGGAACCAATTACCATCTTAAGCGCTCGCCCGTACAGAAATATCATATCAAATCCGATAGGCTGGCGGAATACACATCGCCTAGACATACACACATATACAAACAAATGGGCCGTTTTGGCCATAATAGCAAACGGGACCGCATTAAGACGCAGATCATAATCACAAACGAACAAATATGACCCATGACCCACATATATGTCTACGGGCCTCTACAAACCATAACAGAAAACATATGACGGGACAGGGCCCCGCCGTACCTAAATAGTCATATATACAGAACATGTATAACCGAAGGTATGTACCAAAAATATGAGCTCTGGATCAAAGGGAGTACTCCAAGTGGTAGAATATATATCCTATACCGGAGGATCACCAAACCAAACGTCTGTACCTGCGGGCATGAAACGCAGCCCCCGAAGAAAGGGGGTTAGTACGAAATATGTACTGAGTATGTAAAGCAGGAAGTACAGTAATCCAAATCAGAACTGAAATGAGGTATATGGAAAGCGGTTACAAAATCAGTATATCAAACCTGTTTTAAAAACATAAGTAATGCAAACATAAATCATGCATAAGGCTCAGGAACGTGGTCGCCACTTCGACACTGGCGCCACAACACATCATACTCTAGAAGGTTTCAAATCTCCGTACAATCTCCGAACGTATCATATCATTATATCATATCAAACATCAGACGTATCTGTCACGACCCGACTAGGGGCCGTGACGAGTACCCGATACTTGTACCGAGCACCCCTTGTCTGTCGTTTTACCTCTACCTCTTAGCAAGCCTTATGAATAGTGCAATATTTTTTTTTTAAAACGCTAACATTAACAGCGTCATTATGAACATAGACTAGTAAACTTCGTTATCACTTTATACAACAACATTAAGACGCCAAAATACCACATATCTAACTGTACATAACTGACTGTGCATATCTGTCTACGAGCCTCTAGACATAGAACATTTATACATAGAAAGGGCCGAGTACTGTCGTGCCCGAGAATGCATAAACAAAATAGTACCACTGAAGTGAGGCTCCAGAACAACTGGAGCGCTGTAAAGTACCACTGGTAGAGCTCCTAAGGATCAAGTCCACCTGTCTGCTGACCTGCGCGGCATGAAACGCAGCTTCCACAAGAAGGGACGTCAGTACGAATAGTGTACCGAGTATGTAAGGCATGGAAGATAACACAAGCAACAACATAGTGTATAATTAATAATATCATGGAGTCATAGGACATAGAAAATAGAATTTATATCGTGTCATGTATTATCATATCGTATCATATAGTATCATATCTTATCTTGTCTTGTCGTAGCATATCGCGTCATAGTATATCGTGTCATAGTATGTCAGGATATAGTATATCATATCATAGTACATCTTATCATAGCATAGCATGTTATAGCGTGTCGTGTCATAGCATAGCGTGTCATAGCATGTGTTACCATAGCATAGCATGTCATAGCGTATCATAGTATAGCATAGCTTGTCGTATCATGTCCTGTTGTGGCAGATCATAGCATATCATGTCATAGTGTAGCTTACCATAGCATATCTTATCATAGCATGTCTGGTCAAGACATGGTAGGTCATGTCATAGTGCCGAGCAATGTCGGCTCACCCACATAGCGCCGATATACAATGGCTCACCCATATATCCCGCGTCCGGGATGATAAGCCAGCTGATCAGGTGGCAATGAAACATGTTTCCCTTCCCATTCCCCCATATATCCCTTCCCCCCATCCCAGGGTCATATACATATCTTTATATTCATATATATAGCTTGTATACATATACATGTCTTATATACATTTACATATCTTATATACATATACATGTTTTATATACATATTCATATCTTATATACATATATCATATAAGCATGCAATGGAGCCCAAGGAAAAATCATGTAGACATCGGAGTGACGTAAGGTCGGTGACCTCCGATTACATTATGGAATACTCGTGACCGCTTTTGTCTTACCTCGAAGGGACGAATATTTTAAGGTGAGATGATCAACGGAGAATAGTATTAAAGTAAACGTAGAATGAAATCGTGGGCGTCATAGATGACAGTTCATAGGCTTGGGAGTCTTTAGAAAGTAAAGTCATAGCTAGGGGATATAAATAAGATTCAAGAATTAGTTTATCACTTTCATATTCACATAGAATTCTTAGCGTAGAAATCTTAGTCATAGAATCGTTCCGGTAGTACTTATCATAGGCATATCCTCTTGTCTAACATCATTGTCATCGTTATCATCATGGAAGTCTCCTCGTTAGAGTACTTATAGTACTTATCATCTGGCAACAAAATCGGGATCAAAGGATTCCCTTGGGTTCAACTTCTAGTAAGTCTAACAGGGCTGTAAGGAAAATCCGAGAGTAACGGGCCCACCTCGGCCGGATGAGGTAGCGTATACTATTTACGTATGTTACATGTCATGGCGTTACTTGTGAGGGTTCTAAAGTAATTGGGTCCCATTTATGCAAGTTCTAGGGGTTTAGGAGGTTTTTCCATCATTTGCACACTTTCTAGTTCAATTCTATTGAACAAAAAGTGGAAAACTTTAGGTGCGGATTCCGGGGACTAGGGTTGTCCCCGAGGCTCGTACCCGACTTATTACACCTAAGACATGCCATAGAAATAAGGGTGAAGCCTTACATACCTCTTTCCGCTCCTTTTGCTACTCCGAATTCACGTCGCAATTTCGTCAAAATCTGCAAATTGGTCATATTTACCAAAACTCTTATTAGGATACTTAGAGTTGAAATCTTAAGGTAATACTTGGCTACCGAAATTTCGGCAGCACTTCCTCTGTAAATATACCATCCTCGACATTCAACTTAGTCAAATTCTCATCAGTCACAATCCGGGAATTCAAACCCGGCCAAACTATCAATATAAACTCAATAACCACACTAGCGATTCACATATTTAATTCAAGGTACATTCCAACACTTCAATTAGCATTCTACTTCCTTCAAGACTCTCCAATTCCAATGAAACAACAATAACCTTATAACACATATATACCAACAACATCATAGTAATACCATTACATGTCTTCCATACAAGAACATTATTTTCAATTTACACCAACTTCCAACTACTAATACTTCACCATGCTTATCAATTCTTCACTTGCGATATAAAATCCACAACACAACAACTAAAATACTAGATAAAACTTGCTCACTATCCATTCATCAAGCAACACACACACGGCCATATGCACACTACACACTACACGGCCAACCTCACACATACACAACTACAATCTTTCCAAAATCATTCAACTTCCACTTTCCACATAATATTCTCAACAATAACAACCAAATACTAAACAAAATAATTGAAATATGATTCTTATTCATATATGAACATGCACGGCCACATACTAATTTCCTCTCCTTCATGAATTTCATCCATTTTAGCATACTACAACACATATAAACCATATATAACACATAAAACAAGACTAGAATTTACCTTTCTTCTTCAACTTCTCACTTGCCTAACTCTTGGCAACTTGTATAATTTTGAACCTTCTTTGCTCCAACAACAACTCCACCTTGTTGTGCACCCCCTACTTGGTAGGAAATGATTTTTGCAAGAATTTTTGTCAATTTTTCTTGTGGGTTTCACTATGGCCGAATGGCCTTAGGCTCCTCTCTCTTCTTTTGTTCTTCCACTTTCTTGAGTTTTCTAGAGAACTTATGGGATAAAGATGACTTTGTCATCTTTTATTGTTGAAAATTAGACCCCCACTTGGGCCTTCCATTTTCTTGCAAATTTTCAAGCCCAATTATATGGCTAATTCTTGTAATTCATGAAAAGTATTTTTTTTTCCAATTTCCAAATTTACCCTTCGTCTTCTTTCATATTTCCACGGGTCATATTGCAACTTCCCTTTATGCTCTTGACCTTTCTCATTATCTTTACTTCTAAATTTTTCATAAACAACTCATGTGCCAAACAAAATAAAATATGGCCTTGCTTGTCGTCTTCCCGCGATTGTCTTGAATTATCCGATTGCACAAAAATGCGCGATATAACAATATCATATGCCATGTCACATCATAACGCCGTATATAAGCGGTACCCGGCCTATGGCGAGGTCTCGGGAACCGTAACACATCATACTGCCGAATATAACATAGTGCGCACGATCACAAAACCGCCCCGGGATCCGGCGAACGATATCATAGTAGTAGGCACGAGCAGAGTAGTGCGGAAACTATATGCATATAAATAAATAAATTTTGAAACTCGATGAACAAATATATTTACGGCATCCGAAGGCTCAGAAATCAGTTTCGGGTCAATCGGAGTTAGTATACGAAAGTTACAAACTTTTGAAGTACAGAACTTTCTAAAAGCATTTCAGAAGCTCTTTTCGGAAATTCAAGTGACATTCATATTAGGGGAACTTTCAACCATTACTATGGAGCAAATCAAATGGAGCCTTTAAGACCATATGTACCTATCAAAATATATGTATCCAAAGCTTTAGCCATATCAAATATTTTTCGGACATCATTATGGATCACATATTCATACTAGGAAACTTGCGGATAACATTATGGATCAAATCAAATGGGGACTTTAAGACCATATTTTCATATCGAAATATTCGTCAAAGGCTTTAGTCATCTCGTTTTTCTTTCGAACAACATTCGGAACATAACAAATAGAATCTTTGAACATCATAAAATATGTATCCAGTCATATGGAATAGCTTATGGAGGTCAAAGATGTTAGCCATCCTAATGGCTCTAAGAATAGGATTTTCTTTAGGAGCATACTTATACGTTATTTGTTCATTCCAAAAAGGCCATGCCAAAAGAAAGAAAGGTAGGCTTTACATACCTCGACCGCTCGCTAATCAAATCCCGAATCAAGTCTCGGGCTCTCCAATATCTACAATAATATTATCAATTACCAAATATTAGCTACAAGTACTTAGAAATCCAATTCTATTTAATACTTGTCTACAAAAATTTCGGCAGCATCTCCCCGGTAAATTCAACGTCCCCGAGAATTTAACTCGGTCAAATTCATCAACAGCCAAACCAACAATACCAACAACCATACTAATAATCATCAAGAATCAATTTAAAGCGCATTCTAAAATTAATGACTTTCTTCTCTACATAGCGTATCATATTCAATTCAACTATGTCTTTTCAAGCCAATATCGCCACTTACATATTCATTTACTAGCTCGCGATTATTCAAACATAATTCAAGGACATTTCAAACAATCCCGCTATTACCATATTCCATTCGAAATCTCCACAAACGCGATAAGGTCACAACGTCTTATTTTCTTCTTCCAATTTCATCAATAACAACAACAATTCATACTTTACCAATTCCATTCGCATAATTACATAAGACCATAATAAAATCACACAATTTTCCTACAACAACTTACAACTAATTTTCATGTCAATATTGAACCATTATTCTTCTATTTACATCACAAGGTCACAACAACACAATTAACAAGCTAAATAAAATTAATCCATCTTCTCCTCACCATAACAACATCACACGGCCACATATACTTACACACACCCACACGGCTCACTCAACACACAACAACTCCATGATTCTCATTCAATTCTACTCACTATATCATATATAAATCTTCCATAACAAGAAAAGGATAGAATTCTTATCTTTTTCCAATTTTCCCACTTTCTAAAAAAAGTACTTTCTTGCCTCAAAATTTATATCCCGTTGAAGAGCGTATTGAGCTTAGTAGGGATACTAGAAAATTAGGATTTTTGGATCAAGGTTGATGGCTAAATATTTTTTTTCCTTGGGTTGGCCGAACCCCTTTCTTTTTCTTGCTCTCACTCTTTCTTTTGTTTCTTGAACTTTCTTGACACTTCTTGAAAAAGAAGACTTGGTGGCCCTTTTTGTTATTTGCTACATGAATTAATTAGTTATGGGCTTGGGCCATTTGTTGCCCATGGCCGGCCACTACTATATTTTTGGGCCTTTTGTTTCTTTTTTTTTGATTTTTTTCTAGCCCAATTAGTTATGGGTCCTATTTTGTAATTCCCGAAACTAATTTTCGAAATTCCCAATTTTGCCTTGGCCTTCCTCCATATTTCCACATCAACACTTCATGAACAACACATATATATTGAATAAAAATCAAATATGGCCTTATTTCTTACAAGTCAAAATTATTTCGAATTTTTTGAATGTGCAAAATTATGGGATATAACATCCTCCCCCCCCCCCCCCCTTTAGAACATTCGTCCTCGAATGTTAAATTAGCCTTATAGGTGTTACAAGCATTTCGGGGAGGTTGTTTTTATGGATGGCACATATAAATCATTCATTAATCAGTATAACCAATTTCAGAATTTAGATTACCTGAAGGCATAGGAAACAAATGATGGTACTTCTTCTTCATCTCGTCCTCTGCTTCCCAGGTCATTTGTTCTCTATTATTGCTTCACCACAAGACCTTAACAGAGGGTACATCTTCGGTGCGTAGTCTCCTCACCTGACGATCCAGAATAGCTACAGGTTATTCTTCATAAGACAATTCCTCTGTTACCTGGATATCCTCTGTAGGGAATATTCTGGAAGGATCGCCAATACATTTACGGAGCGTTGACACATGGAATACCGGATGTACTGCCTCCAGATCAGATGGTAGGTCTAACTCGTAGGCGACCTCGCCTATTTTTCGAACAATCAGATAAGGTCCAATGTACCGCGGACTGAGCTTTTCTTTTCTGCCGAATCTTATCACACCTTTCATAGGTGACACTTTTAGACAGTCACCAATCTGGAACTCTAACGGTCGACGTCATTTATCTGCATATGATTTCTGTCGACTCTGGGCTGCTAACAATCGCTCCCGAATAAGTTTTACCTTATCAACTGCTTGCTGAATCATATCTGGCCTGATCAATTTAGTTTCACTCACATCGAACCAACCAATCGGAGATATGCACTTTCTACCATATAGGCTTCATACGGCGCCATCTAAATGCTGGAATAATAATTATTATGATAAGTGAATCCAATAAGCGGCAATGATCATCCCGGCTACCTCTGAAATCAACTGCAACTCATCATATCCATCTATACTTGAAGCTTAAGTCGAGTTCTTCTTGTTCGTTCTCTTCAAATTCACTGTCTTCTAGTAACTAGCTCGTTCTGATCATCTCGCTTAAACTACTTCACAATTTCCCTTAATCCCACTTATAACACTTTAGGAATATTATCTCGTGTCGTTTCTCTATTTTTGACTCAACGCTTCTATCGCCCCTTTACTCAGATTTGCCCTTAGTTCTCCTATCTTGCATCCTATTGCTATCTTTACACAAGTAGGTGTAGATGCTCAAATCTGCCCAGAAAGTATCTTAGCGTCGTCCCACTAGTCTTCATACTTTACCTTACATTATTCCTTCATACCTTTCAATAGTATCGGGCCCCAATTATGGCTTTTGTCCTCCGTACTAATTATGTCTCTGTAGTTTTGCCTCTAACCACCTTACACCTTTCTTTGGCGTATCCAAAATATTGCAACCGCATTGTTGTTACTGAACTCTTACCCTTTTTATCAAGTACCTACTTGGTCTTATCCTCAGTATACAAGTATTCGTAGGTTGCATAACTCTTCTTGTACAATTTGTATAAAGGGTATCTAATCACAGTCACAGTCTTTCCTTTTCCCGGTTCATACTGTTTTACATATCTTATTGTACTATCGCTCACTTGCTATCTATTTCGCCATACTCCTTTCCCTTCCTCTATTCACCATTTGGTTTCCTCATATCTTGCTATAAGAGAGATTTCCGATCCTTTCTCCTTTGCTACTTATATGTCACAATATCATTAGCCAATAACTCCGTTGTCAACATTTTGACCTCTATTCCGGTATATCCTTGCTATCCTTTATAATATCTTTTAAGTTACTCGTTACCACTCTCTTTTCAAGCATCCACTTTCTGTTATCATATTATCCAAGACCTCTACCAATAATTTTCAGCACTGTATTCCATACTATCTTGACTTTTATCCGCTTATTGCTGGCCTTCAAATCTCACTAACTTGTTTCTGCAGGGGATCTCATTTAAATTTTGAGAATTCACATTAAACGTGTTGCAGTGTTAATTGTTCCCATTCATACTTACTTTACTTTCACGCGTTTCCCCCCTTTTTGGGGTTGTACTTATACCATATCCATGTCTTTTCTTTATAATCTATAACCTGATTATCTTCGTGCGAGACCTCAACAAAATCACGAGGCGATGAGAACTCTCGATTATATAGTACAAAATCTTATCTGATGGTCGGTACTCAAGTATTGTAGTTAATGTAGCAATTTATCCGAGGCCACATTCCATTTATTCCGATCAGTAATTTGCTAGTGCTTAAAGTCGTTTCAAATTCTCCATTGTGTAGCATTTATATTCTAATGATAAATGTCCCAAACTTTCTTATAACACTATCTTTATCCCAACGAGTATCATCTCTTTCTTCTAATAAATTCACAATCCCTCAGTTGTTTCACAGACCCACAATCCTTGTCCTTTAAAGATTTCACTATTCCCGAGGTGAAGTCACATATACGCGGTACTCTTTTATGCCTCATACTCTTTCTCTCTTGTTCTATGTCAAATGCTAACTTCTAACTTACTCGAAATTATATCGAATTTGTCTTTATAATGGTCTTGTCTTACCATCGTTTCGTCGCACTACATCTTTAAGTCCATAACTATATGTTTCCCTTTTATTCTATACTCATACTCAATTAATTACGTCTGTCTTGGGTGCTTTCTTTAACATTCCTTTCATTTCTCCAGTCTACGTCCATCTTTTATTGTATGCATGAGGAATCTCATGTTATTCCCGTATCGTTCAGAAAATACAACTTCTACATAAGCCCTTCCTTATTTTCAAATCACATTCTGTTTATCTTTTTTTTTTTATTCTTATCACACTAGTTATTTCTGGTATTTGTTTCGTCTGGTTGCTCATCTTTCTTTGGTTCGGTCTTTCACAATTCTGTCGCTTATGTAACTCATTTTCTCAGCTATACACATCACAACACATTGCTAAACTGTAATCCCACTCGTTTTCTTCTTATCTTCTTCCTTCTATTAACCCCTTCTCTTCCGGTGCGCGCTTTCACTTTTGTTACCACTTGACTTCTATTCTGAACTTTCCCTGTAGGACCTAGTAAGTTCTTTCTTATTCGTTCTACATCTACTTTACCATTTCACACTAGTTACAACATTTCCTTCAGTCACTTCCTTGCTAGGCTTTACTCATTTCCATAACAATCTTTATGGTGTTCACAGGACATCCTGTTCGTAATCCATCCTGTGATGTAATACTTCTTAATCTCATTCACGATTCTTCTATGTTTTAATTACACTCTGCGGACTAGGTGTACTTGACCCTTCGCCCTTTCTGATCAATCCTATCCTTAATATCTCACGAGCTGTCTTATCAACACCTTGAAGATTTGGTATAACTCTTCCTCATCTGTACTTTTATCTTAATCATACTGTTACTCTTTTTTTTTTTTTGAAACTCATCGTAATTTATCCCTGCTTATCGATTCACTCGATACCTCAATAAAATGTTCTGTTACGAGTTGCCACCTCTTCCTAGATCATCTTTAATATTTCACCAACAACAGATGAAATATACGATCCTAGACAGTCCATAAGTTTAATTTTTTTTTTCTTCCACAAATTCCATCTATAATTTGTCGATGAGAACTGATAAAATGTTACTATGAGGCATTCTCTACCCACCAGCAGAAGAAAACTAGAGTCTGTCAAGCACCACAGAACTTATTAGTGCTTGATTCACATAGTTTACCTCCATATTTATTTTTGAGTCATGAGTGAATCATTTAATTCCCAACTGCTTGTCACAAGCTTTGTATCTTCCGATAAGGGGAAACTTAATCGCCGGACATTTTTTCCCTTCAACATAGGCTTTTTCTAAAGCAAAATGTGGTTGGAACGTATTCTGGTCCGTTTAAATGAATTGCGAATTCGCTGCTCATATATGCTTTCTCCAAATAAAATTTCCCAAATAAGGATGATGCTTCTTACGAATGACATGGAGGATATCTCTTAAGCTTTAATCCAACGTAGTAAATTTACCCTATCAGTATCGACTTTTAAGACATATTATGAACTTATATCTCATTCTCATTTTTATGTTCCTGGGAAAATTTGGGCAGAGGTTCCTCTGTACTTCTTACTATCCCAAAACCTGCATGAAGGAAATACAAACAACGCCTCACAGGGCCAACATATATATATACGTAGATATCATACCGTATCATAGCCACACAGGGCTAACAATTTCAAGTAAAACTATATAGATGTCGAGACTTACCTCACATGTCCAAATCAAACTGCACCTGTTACACTTTCCTGTTTACTTTCCTATTTACCTTATGTTTCATTCTTCAACCATATTTTTCAATCATTTCTCAATATTCTTACCTTATCCAACATGCCCCTTTTTGCACCGTCGCTTACCTGTGTACGGTGCAGCTCCCAATATCACCAGCCACTTTCTTCTGTCGATACCGTTCTTCACCTGAAATTAAGGGTTAGTAAAAGGAATTTAATTTCCTATGGCTGGGCTCTATCGCACGATCTGAGATATGAAAGAAAGGTAACATCCTAAATGTCCTGTAGCCATCTGTTTATAGATGTGGTGCACAACACACCGATAAAAAAGACTCTACTAGACACGGCCTATAGACATTCCGAGGACAAACCGCTCTGATACCACTTCTGTCAAGACCCATCCCCGTGGGCCGCGACTGGTGCCCTATTTGGACACCCAAACAGACTTACGTACCAGATCGACATATCAAAGGTTTATTCAAACTTAACATACGTTATTTTAAGCAGATACTGGAACCAATTACCATCTTAAGCGGTCGCCCGTACAAAAATATCATATCAAATCCGATAGGCTGGCGGAATACACATCGCCCAGACATACACACATATACAAACAAATGGGCCGTTTTGGCCATAATAGCAAACAGGACCGCATTAAGACGCAGATCATAATCACAAACGAACAAATATGACCCATGACCCACATATATGTCTACGGGCCTCTACAAACCATAACAGAAAACATATGACGGGACAGGGCCCTGCCGTACCCAAATAGTCATATATACAGAACATGTATAACCGAAGGTATGTACCAAAAATATGAGCTCCGGATCAAAGGGAGTACTCCAAGTGGTAGAATATATATCCTATACCGGAGGATCACCAAATCAAACGTCTGTACCTGCGGGCATGAAACGCAACCCCCGAAGAAAGGGGGTTAGTACGAAATATGTATTGAGTATGTAAAGCAGGAAGTACAGTAATCCAAATCAGAACTGAAATGAGGTGTATGGAAAGCGGTTACAAAATCAGTATATCAAACCTATTTTAAAAACATAAGTAATGCAAACATAAATTATGCATAAGGCTCAGGAACGTGGTCGCCACTCCGGTACTGGCGCCACAACACATCATACTCCAGAAGGTTTCAAATCTCCATACAATCTCCGAACGTATCATATCATCATATCATATCAAACATCAGAACATATCATATGCCATGTCACATCATAACGCCGTATATAAGCGGTACCCGGCCCTATGGCGAGGTCTCGGGAACCGTAACACATCATACTGCCGAATATAACATAGTGCGCACGATCACAAAACCGGCCCGGGATCCGGCGAACGATATCATAGTAGTAGGCACGAGCAGAGTAGTGCGGAAACTATATGCATATAAATAAATAAATTTCGAAACTCAATGAACAAATATATTTACCGCATCCGAAGGCTCAGAAATCAGTTTCGGGTCAATCCGAGTTAGTATACGAAAGTTACAAACTTTTGAAGTACAAAACTTTTGAAGGGCATTTCAGAAGCTCTTTTTGGAAATTCAAGTGACATTCATATTAGGGGAACTTTCAACCATTACTATGGAGCAAATCAAATGGAGCCTTTAAGACCATATGTACGTATCAAAATATATGTATCCAAAGCTTTAGCCGTATCAAATATTTTTCGGACATCATTATGGATCACATATTCATACTAGGAAACTTGCGGATAACATTATGGATCAAATCAAATGGGGACTTTAAGACCATATTTTCATATCGAAATATTCGTCAAAGGCTTTAGTCTTCTCGTTTTTCTTTCGAACAACAATCGGAACATAACAAATATAATCTTTGAACATCATAAAATATGTATCCAGTCATATGGAATAGCTTATGGAGGTCAAAGATGTTAGCCATCGTAATGGCTCTAAGAATAGGATTTTCTTTAGGAGCATACTTATACGTTATTTGTTCATTCCAAAAAGGTCATGCCAAAAGAAAGAAAGGTAGGCTTTACATACCTCGACCGCTCGCTAATCAAATCCCGAATCAAGTCTCGGGCTCTCCAATATCTACAATAATATTATCAATTACCAAATATTAGCTACAAGTACTCAGCAATCCAATTCTATTTAATACTTGTCTACAAATATTTCGGCAGCATCTCCCCTGTAAATTCAACGTCCCCGAGAATTTAACTCGGCCAAATTCATCAACAGCCAAACCAACAATGCCAACAACCATACTAATAATAATCAAGAATCAATTTAAAGCGCATTCTAACATTAATGACTTTCTTCTCTACATAGCGTATCATATTCAATTCAACTATGTCTTTTCAAGCCAATATCGCCACTTACATATTCATTTACTAGATCAAGATTATTCAAACATAATTCAAGGACATTTCAACCATCCCGCTATCACCATATTCCATTCGAAATCTCCACAAACGCGATAAGGTCACAACGTCATATTTTCTTCTTCCAATTTCATCAATAACAACAACAATTCATACTTTAGCAATTCTATTCCCATAATTACATAAGACCATAATAAAATCACACAATTTTCCTACAACAACTTACAACTAATTTTCATGTCAATCTTGAACCATTATTCTTCCATTTACATCACAAGGTCACAACAACACAATTAACAAGCTAAATAAAATTAATCCATCTTCTCCTCACCATAACAACATCACACGTCCACATATACTTACACACACCCACACAGCTCACTCAACACACAACAACTCCATGATTCTCATTCAATTCTACTCACTATATCATATATAAATTTTCCATAACAAGAAAAGAATAGAATTCTTACCTTTTTCTAATTTTCCCACTTGCTAAAAAAAGTACTTTCTTGCCTCAAAATTTATATCCCGTTGAAGAGGGTCTTGAGCTTAGTAGGGATACTAGAAAATTAGGATTTTTGGATCAAGGTTGATGGCTAAAATTTTTTTTTCCTTGGGTTGGCCGAACCCCTCTCTTGTTCTTGCTCTCTCTCTTTCTTTTGTTTCTTGAACTTTCTTGACACTTCTTGAAAAAGAAGAATTGGCGGCCCTTTTTATTATTTGCTACATGAATTGATTAGTTATGGGCTTGGGCCATTTGTTGCCCATGGCCGGCCACTACTATATTGTTGGGCCTTTTGTTTCTTTTTTTTTTTTTTAATTTTTTTCTAGCCCAATTAGTTATGGGTCCTATTTTGTAATTTCCGAAACTAATTTCCGAAATTCTCAATTTTGCCCTTGGCCTTCCTTCATATTTCCACATCAACACTTCATGAACAACACATATATATTAAATAAAAATCAAATATGACCTTATTTCTTACAAGTCAAAATTATTTCGAATTTTCCGAATGTGCAAAATTACGGGATATAACAAAACTATATGCCTATAAAAAAAAAATTCAAGACTCGATGAATAAGTACACAAACGACACTGGAAGGATCGTAAACACGTTTCGAGGCAATCCGAGTTAGTATACGAAAGTTAGGGACATTTTACTACAGAAACCTCATTGAACGTTTCAGAAGCTATTTTTTTGGAAAATCAAAGCAATAGTCATATCACGTACCTTTTGAATAACACTGTGGATCAAATCAAAATAAAACTTTTGGAACCATACACACGTATCAAGACATAGCAAAACAGTTTTCGGAAGTCAAGAACGTTAGCCATCCTAGTGGCTCTAAGAATAGGAGTTTCTTTGAAATCATACATATACTTTGTCTGTTTGTTTCACAAGGATCATGCCAAAAGAAAGAAAGGGTAAGCCTTACATACCTGCTCCACGTCCTATTAGCTACGCTTAATTGTCCAAGCTCGCTATCGCTAGTCTACATTCAAAAGATATACACAATCATTAAACACATCGTCACACACTTGTCTTAGTCTTTCAAATAAATTCATTTATAATCTGCCGAAATTTCGGCAGCATTTCCCCTGTAAATACAACCAACCCCGAGAATCCAACTCGGCCAAATTATCAATCAACAATACCAACAATCATAATTCCAACTCCAACAATCAATTCAAAGTGCATTCTAACACTAGCGGCCCTTTCTACACAATTCGACGACATTTCATTTATTCTCAATTTAACCACATATAATCAAGCCAACATCAATACTTACACGTTCAAATACTTTCCCAAGACCTTACAAACAAAATTCAAGAACACCTCAAAGAATTCACACAATATTCAAAACAACCTAACCAGCATACCTCTTCACCCGAAACCTTCCAAATTCAACAAGAACAATAGCGATACATTTCCTTCTTTCAAATTCATGAATTATGTCTACCACCCGAACCCTTCTCAACTCAATATAACCAACAACAACACATTCTTTCCTTCCAAATTCATGAACTATAACAATAGTCTATGCATTAACAACTTCATTCTCATAATTACAAGAAACTATATTAAAATCACATTAGCTTCTACCACAATCCCACAACGATTACAACTTCATTTCAAGTCATCAAACCTGCATTTTCATCATGGAATCCACAACTACAACAATCAAATACTAAATAAAATTAGTCCATCACTCCTACACAACACACACCTATACGGCCACAATCCACATACACATGTACCATGAATTCCATCCATTTCTACATACTTCAACACTCACAAATCATCTCTAACACATAGGAAAGGAGATTAAATCTTACCTTTATTCTTTGACTTCTCCACTCGGCTAGGGCTTATGAGTTGCCCAAATGAATGCTTTGCTTGCTCCAACGACTCCCCCATGTTAACAAGGACCTTCCAATTGGTTGGAATACTAGAAGAAAATAATTTTTCTTGATCAACTTCCATGTTCGGCCAACCTTGGCCGAATGCCTTTATTTTTCTTTCCTTCAAGTTTCTTGTGTTGGAATGAATAGTTTGTCTTGCTTTGTAAGCATTGACCTATATTTATAATTAGCTCCAACAAATAACAAAGTGGACACATGCCCCTACTTGTGGCTTGAGGCAATTGGCCAAGCCTTGGGGTGGGACCCACACATTCACACACACCACACGGCCAAGGCCCTTCAAGAACTTTCTTGAATTTTTTTGTGAAATTCCCGTTTTGCCCCTAGCCTTCCACAATATTACCATGAACCACCTTGTGAATTTTCCTTTTTACCCTTAGCCTTTCTCAATATTTCCATACTAATAAACAACTTGTATATTAAAATAACTTTGGAAGATAGTCTTGCCCGTAACTTACCACGACTATCTCGAAATATCCGAATGTACAAAATACGGGCTATAACAAAAAGGGATCAACAAAATAAGGATGAGAGGGGATGATCAGAATGAACAGAATAAGTTTTGGAAGCGAAGAATGGATGGTACAAAGGTAGTATATCCTAAAGGACAAAACAGTACTAAGTTAAGAATAGGGTTCCTCGTGCGAAAAATAAAGGGTTGATTATAAAACGGGAGGAAATAAGATAAATAAAGGAAGGAAGGAAGAAAGCATGATGAGATAAGTTATGACCGATAGACAAAAGAGTTAAGGTATATATAATCACCGAGCCTAGCCATGGTCGGGTACGTGAAACACCGAACCTTCGTGGTCGGGCATGCTATATAAATGATATGTATATGAATATGACTATGGATACGACATGTAAATGAGTACGATTAGGAATACGGATACGGATCTGGATACATGTATATGTAAAGATGTGTATGTACACGAATCACGCAAGAACGATTATGTAACGTGCAAGTATTTATATGTCGCCGATGAAACAAGGTGGGTACCTAAAAAGAGGAGTAAGAGGTAAGCAAGAATAGTGTGGTCATGATGCTTCGGGTCAGTTGAAGGAAAATATATGGCGAAATTTTCATAGAATCCCGGATAGCTTAACATTCGAGGACGAATGTTCCCAAGGGGGGAAGAATGTTACACCTCGAAAAATTTTCCGTTCATGCACAATGAATAGACTGACGAAGGGTACGACATATGCGATGTTTTGATAGGTAAGAAATAACGTTTGATGAGCTTAAATAAGATTTCAAAGACATTTGAGGTAGGAGACGAAAGTTGTTAAGGAAAGCAAGGTATACGTTATGTATTGAGAAGGATTTATGAGTAACGAATTAATGATGTTTTGGAGAAGAGTTATAACATCCCTTAGATTGTTAATGAGGTGATAAACAAGTGCTAAGAAGGTTCCCTAAGGATTAGAGATCAAATGAAGTGACAAGAAAAAGATTAGTGAAAAGATGAGTTATACAGTCGATTATACGGTCCGTATAATAGTCCGCAGAATGGTCACAGTGAATTCCCTCATTGGTGAGATTATACGGTCACTTATACGGACCGTATAAAGTTATACGGCCGGTATAATGTGTCGTATAATGGTCACAAAGGCAAGTTGTTGAAGAGGTGATTTTACGGTCACTTATACAGACCGTATAAAATTATACGACCCGTATAAAGTACCGTATAATGAACACAGAATAGATATGTTGTTGGGACGATTTCACGGTCACTTATACGGACCGTATAAGTTAATACGGACCGTATAAGTGTCCGTAGAATGCACGACGGGTCAGCTTTTTCCAATTATAAATACAAGATCCCACGTTATTATTTTCATTTTTCTCACTTCTCCACTTCTCTCCAAGTCTCTAGAATATTCTACACCCTTCATCCACAAGAATTCTAGGGAAATCAAAGATCAATATCATAAATCCAAGGGAATCAAGAGTAAGAAAGCTATTTAGGGTTGCTTGAAGTCAAGAAATCTCTTGGATTGAAGCTAGGGTTTTTTTCTTCAAGTGGAGTATTGCTATCCAAAACCCATTCCTACACCATCAAAGGTAAGTTTTATGATCAATTCATGTTATTTAGAGTACTGAGGGGTTTAAAGACTTGGATTATAGATGGAAATAGAAAATGGGTTACAAATATGAGAATGGTGACATTTTTTGAATCGTAGCTTAATATAAACCATGATTCTTTGTATATTGTGAGTGTAGATATGTTATAAAGGTGGAGGGACTACAGGGATTAGTTCATAGGTTACATAATCACTATTGTAAGGGTGAGGGATTATGGGAGTAAATTCCTAGCTTACGATAGAGTTGTAACCTGAAGGTGCTCGTGTAGTGGAGTTGAAATCCTACTGGGGTAGGTCGTGATTTTTAATCCCTTAGGCAAGGAGTTTTCCACGGTAAAAATTGTGGCTTCTTTACTTACTACACTGCATAAGGGAACTAGTACACAATCAGGTCCCTTATACATTATTTGTTGGATGCATAGCCTATACAAATTGGCATCAGAGCAGGTTCTTTCTAAAAGGCTAACACCTAGAAAGGATCTATGAAATGGCAGCCCCACCAAATTTGGAAGAAGGACAGTCATTCACTAGACCTCCCAGATTTAATTGAAAGTATTATGGTTGGTGGAAGACTTGGATGCATGATTCCATCATGGCCGAAGACTCAGAGCTATGGGATGCCATCTGTGATGGTCCCTACATTCCAGTTCATACAAGCGAAAATGATAAAAGACCACTGTCAAAACGGGAAAGGAATACAACGAAGCTGACAGAAAAAGGGTTGAAGAAAACTATAAAGCCAAGAAGATTCTTGTGTGTGCTATAGGATCGGATGAGTATAATTGAGTCTCAGCTTGTTCATCAGCCAAAGAGATCTGGGAAGCTCTTCAAACTGCCCTTGAAGGAACAACTCAGGTAAAAAACTCCAAGATTGACATGCTTACCATGGAGTATGAGATGTTCAAAATGAAAGAGAGTGAATCTATTCATGAGCTGCACACGTGATTCACCTCTATAATTAATGAGCTCCACTCTCTCGGAGAAGTCATCACAACCACCAAGCTGCTAAGAATGTTTCTTGGTGTATTACCTGACTCCTAGGATAGCAAGTTAAATGCTATCTCTTGGGCCAAGGATATCAGTAAGTTGATAGTCGATGAGCTTATTAGGAACTATAAGACTCATGAAATGAAGATGATCATGAAGAAGGCAGAAATGAATGAGGCCAAGAAGGAGAAGAGCTTATTCTGAAAACTACAAGCAGAGACTCAAGTGATGACGAGTCGAAAATAGCCTATCTCACGCATAGATTTCACAAAATGATCAACAGAAGTGGGGATTTTCCCAGAATCTTAGGCTCGAGTAGAAACTTCAAGGGAAATGACTATTATTGTCATGTATGTGGGAAAACTGATAATTTCATGAAAGACTATCCTCAAAACAAGCAGGTGAGTTATGATAGGATTGCAAAGAGTAACAAGGACCCCGACAGGAGTTTCAGAAGGAAAAAGGCCACTGATAAGATTGTGAAGCAAGCACTTGCAACCTGGGGAGACTCTTCAAGTTAGTATAAGAGTGAAAATGACAAAAGGGAATTGTCCATAATGGATATTGATGATGCAACAGCTGAGAATAAGTCAGACCCTGTACTCACTGCTGAATCTGACACGGATGATGATGATGATGAGAACAAAGAGGTAAATTTCTTTGATATAAAGAATAAATTAAAAGTTTACTCTCAAAGGAAACGCATATCACTATCAGGCATGTTGATTGATGTGTATCACGTCCTGATCGCAGAGACACATGAGTTAAATCTTACTCGTGATGAAATAGAACTGGATAGGGAAGACTTGTGTGTGTTTTCCAATGATATTAAGAATCAAGTTCATGAGACAAACCAATAAAATATCTTGTTTGAAATTCAAGCGAGAAAATATGAGGAAATCTCCTTCAAAAGAAGAGGAGAATCAAGCAAGACCTTCTTGGAGCATGAAGAGCTGAAGAAATTAAAGCTGAACCTCACTACTGAAACTAAAAAGAATAAACAGCTCAAGAACAACTTAGAAATTGCTAAGTTCGATCTTGACAAAACTCTCAAATTGATCTAGTTGTTTGATGAATTTACTTTTAGAAAGAAGACTAATGGTAACAGCAAAAGAGGACTTGGCTTTCTGGAAGAAAAGACGCCCTACAATCTTCACAGCAATCGTGTTTTCAATATGGAAAACTAGGCATACACACAGTGGATAAGTTGATTACTACCAAGAAGCCTTTGAGACAAGGACTGAAGCTATTTAAACAAAAAGGAACCTTGTCAAGAAGGGAACGAGGAAGAAAAGAACGGGTCCTCAAAATAAAGGATCTCGCCTAGAATAACATTAATCCATTCTTTCTACAATTACAAAGGACCCAAGCTGGTTTGGGTGCCCAAATCCAACTACTGACATCGCCTAAAAGGGCGGGAGAGAGAAGCAGAAGTCAACATAAATTGATAAGCCGTCATAGATCCAAGATGCAAGACTGAGGTCAAAAGGTCTCCTTTCAAAAGCCATTATAGCAGGATGTGTGTCGTATAGAGATGAGTTCTTTTTTATAGTGCAGGAAAGGATCTCTCAATGGCTACCAAAGAGATTAGGAACATCACTAACAAGTGTTTCTTGCTATATCTAACTCACTTTTGTACCATTATAGGTATACATACATAGGAGGATCAGGAGAACTTAAGCGCAAGCAATTCTGTACAGTTCACAGTGATTGCTGATACCTTCTCTTTACCGTTCAGAGACCTAGTCTCCGTATCTCAGGTCAGTAATTCTTTCAATACTCATAAATGTATTTGAACTGTAAGATTCCCAAATAAAGTATATGTCCTTTCCTCTTCGAAGATCTTTCAAAATGGTATTTGTGCCAAATCGTCACTTAAACCAATTCCTTGTCTTCTGTTAAACCTATTCCAAAAGCATCAACTCAGCCTGTTTAATAGACATCTTTCTTATCCTGTCTTCTATTCACTTCCCTGAACCTTCAAAGCACAGAGACCAGGTTCCTCTAAGAGGAGAAGTAGTAAAATGAACGTACAAAATCAAAAGGTTCTCTTAGGGAGAGTGTTTTAATGTCAAGATTGAGAGAGGAGCCAGAAAAGAAGGATCTAATGAAAATGGTGAAATTATAGGAGTGGAGCTATCTCTTTACTTAACCACCACAATGTGTATATAAAGAAGAAGTGGTTGAATTCTATAAGAATCTGCTCCATTCTGATAATGATCTGGCCCTAACAGTGAATCTGACAGAGTATGTGCTCACTAAGTTGACACTTGGGAAAATCTTGGGAGTAATGTAACGACCCGCCTGATCGTTATGGGAAATATAGGATCACCCCACCAAATAGAACCTTCCCAAAGGTAGAACGAGCTAATAGAAACTCGATTATATAAGTATAAGAACTGATAACTTGACATGTTTGTGATTGTTGTTTGATTGTTTTAAGTCCATCGGGGGGAGACGTAGGAAATTAGAACTCCGTTGGGAATTTTGAGGCCACGGGTGAGTTCGTATGGTGTTTTTATATCTATATGCATGTTTTATTTGAATTTGTGAGGCCTCGGACGAAATATTGGGTGGTGGAGTTGAAAAACTATGAAATTAGTGAGCTCACTGGTTAACTGGTACCGCTGCGGTGGAAGTATTACCGCAATGCCGGGACCGCTATAGTGGCCAGCTTCTCGCTGCAGCGGTCAATCAAAATTATTTGTGTCCACTGTGGCGAGCACTGGATCGCTCTGGCGATGTCGCTACAGCGGGATCAGGCCTGCCGGGCAGAGCTCAGGTTTAGTGTGGTCCGCTATAGCGGGAACTAGGCCGCTATAGCGAGATCGCCGTAGCAGTGATTTGACCGCCGCAGCGGTCGAAAGGAACAAAGTGTCAGTTTTAAAACACTTAGTTCCGAATTCTCTATTCATAAAACTCCAAAACAGTTCCCCACAAGCACCTAGAGCGAATTTCCAAGCTAGGGCAAGAATAGCCTTGATAGGTAAGTCTTAACTATTCCTTCCATCATTACGCTATCATCTTTATGATTATCATCCCTTTTATGGGTCTATAATGGTGAATTAGAGATAGTAAACCTAGAACCGAATAGACCATCTATAGTTGATGGGTTATGATGGTTATCATGCGTTTATTATCTAATGTCTTGGGTTATCACCTTTTAATCAAGAATTAAACCATTAGATCCATGAACTAAGTAAATTGAGACTTAGGGTTTCATAAAAATGGTAGCGTAATGATGGAAGGGAAAGGCTGTAGCGGAGTAATCTGCATTGTTCCAGCTCTACACTTGGGTAGGTTACGGTCTACTTGAGTAAGACTTTGATTAGTTTATTGTATCTGTTGTGAAAGGGATGGGAGAAAGCATGTCTAGTCTTCAAACATGATTGTGTGTGGTTGAATTTCCTATATACCATTGATTGAGTGATTACGTGGGCTTTGTGCCACTATTCATTATGTTGAGACTTGTAGGCTGATGGTGTTGTGATGAAAAGTTAATATGATCTTCTTTGTGGAATTGAGACACAGATGATAATTTGATTATTGAAAATAATGTGACACTAGATATGGATATATAAATACATATATGAAAAGGCTCATTTGACTGGGGGTGAGGATGACGCCTATACATGAACAAGCACATTTGACCGGGGGTGAGAATGTGGCCTAGATATGAGCTTGAGTCCGAGGAGTGAGTCCGGAATAAGTGGTACATGGACACCATGGGTCTCCTACAGGTCACGACTACTAAGAAATGACATCAGTTAACATGTGTGTACAGCGTGTATATGGTTATTGTTGGTAAACTTATTTTCGTTGATTGCTTTCGTGATTTGACTCTTCATATCATTGGGTGACTTGATTGTTAATAACCGTGCATGTCTTGTTGATTGGGTTAACTGATTACATGTTGTCGGCTGGCTTGTCTATTTTATTGATTTTATGATGTATGTATGATACTAATCTTAGTCAGCCTATGACATATACCGGTACATAGTGTTTGTACTGATACTAACTTGTTGTATTTTTTTGAGTGCAGATTATGATCCACAGATAGCTATCCAACCTCATTTCTAGCGTTGAGCCCGTTTGTTGACAGATTTAGGGTGAGCTTCTATTCATGTCAGGCCGCCCGAAGATCTTCTTCCATGATGTCTATTTCTATTCCAGACATTGTTGGTTATTTATTTAGACATCTTTCATTCCTTAGAAGTGTTTTGGATTCAAGTCCTTGTACGGAAACTTTCGGATTTTGAGGTTGTAATAGTTAGGACTTCCGCATTTACTTCATTATTTAATGGCATGACTAAATTTTGATTTATCTTGTGTTTGAATTGGTTAATATAAAAATTGACTTGAATGAGTAGATGGCTTTACGTATTGGTTCGCCCACTAGGAATTAGTGCGGGTGCCAGTCATGATGGGTTGGTTCATGACAGAGTTGGTATCAGAGCTTTAGGTTAATCGATCTCATCGTATAAGGACATGCTAGTAGAGTCTTGGGATCGGTACAGAGACATCTGTACTTATCTTCGAGAAGCTACCGGACACCAGGAAAATTCTCTTTTCTTACTTTCTTTTGTGCTACTTAATTCCAATTGGTATCTGGATGATTCAAATTGGTATCTGACTATCTTTCATTCTCTCATACATAACGAGAACAAGCGCGGCAACAGCCTGAGGCAGAGGTAGAGGTAGAGGAGCAGGTAGAAAGGTAGCACCAGCTGGAGGCGGAGTCCTCATAGTTGATCCCATGCCTGCAGTGGCTTCTAATGAGGCCGCGAGAGATGCAGCCGCACCAGCTCATCCAGCGGAAGTACCAGTTATGCTAGGGGCTTCAACTGCTCCTACTAGATGCGATGGAACAAATGCTGAATTATTTGCATTGGTTAGCACGGACAGGGGTTATAGCAGCCGTTCCAGCAGGTAGGGGTGCAGGGATAGCAGCCCCAGGTCCGAATAGAGTTCAGTCTCTGAGAATTCGGCATGCCACAGCAGTGGCACCTCACTTGGATGAAGTTTTGGGTTTCGAGGCATTTTCGAGGCCAATTGCAGGGCCGATGATGATCGGTTGAGGAGCATGATTTATTTTAGAGGTTTACTAAAATGAAGCCTCCGGTTTTCTATGGTACTGAGTTAGAGGATGCGCACGAGTTCATTGTAGATTGTCATGAGAGGCTCTACGAGATGGGGGGTTGTAGACAAGTATAGGGTTGAGTTTGTGACTTTCCAATTCTTGGGTGATGCCAAGTTATGGTGGAGTGCAGGTCAGATGAGTCACCTCATTTTACTTGGGTTCAGTTATATTTAGTGTTCCTAGATAAGTATGTTTCGCATACTCTGAGGGATAGAAGGAAGGATGAGTTGGCTAATATTGATCAGGGAAACTTGCCTGTTGCTGTTTATGAACCCCGTTTCCATTCCTTGTCTCGATATGCTCTTCAGTAGCTACCTACTGAGGAGGAGTGGATCAGGGATTTCATTAAGGGATTGAACACTGGACTTCAGCTATCAGCTCTTCAGCTTGTAGCCACTGGCTTCATTCCAGGAGGTAGTGAAGCAGGTCCGTGTTGTTGAGGGGATTAGACAGGAGAGTCATGTAAAGCAGATAAAGAAGAAAGCCCGAAGGGGTGGGAACTTCAACAAATCTTTATCGAGGGGTCAGAGTTGACAGGTGTATACAGTACGTCCAGTTCAGTCCGCTATGCAGGTATCAGCTGGGGGCCCATCAGGCCCCAATTATTAGTCTTCAGGTCAACATAGGGGTTATACTGCTTCATCAGCTTCTGTTCAGTGACCTACGCTGGACCGCACATGTTAGGGGTGTGGTGAGGTAGGGCATATTAAGAGGTTTTTCCCAAGACTCAAACAGGGTGGACAACGGACTCAGTATCAGGCTCCCCAAGCTTCATTTGCACAAGATAGAGGAGGTAAGGATGGTGCACCGGTAGGGCGGGGTGGCCACACTGCTGGTAGGGGTGGTGCGCAGCCTAACCAAGGCGGTTCTAAGGCAGGCAGAGGAGGACAGTAGCCCTACGGTTCACAGGATACTTGTGGTGGTTTGCAGGCTACAGAAGGTCACGGTCATTTGTATACTTTCCCAGGTAAATCCGAGGTTGAGGCCTCCGATGCTATCATCACTGGTACTATCTCAGTTTATGGCCGAATGACTTCTATTTTATTTGATCCGGGTTCTACTTTTCATACTTGTCTTCATATTTTGCTGTGGGTTTGGATATGATGTGTGATACTCTTGATGCCCATAATTATGTATCTACTCCGATTGGGAATTCAGTGGTGATAGATATAGTCTGCCCTTCTTGCATGATTACATTTATGGGATATAGTACTTGGATTGATTTGATGATCCTAGACATGGTAGATTTCGTTGTCATTTTGGGCATAGTTGGTTGTCCCCGCATTATGCAATTCTTGATTATCACTGTAAATTCGTTACCTTAGCTATGCTCGAGGAACATAGACATGATTGGAAGGGTAACCTTAGTCCCCTACCTAAGCGTCATATCCTTCATTAGTGCTAAGAAGCTAGTGGAGAAGGGTTGTCTAGCTTATTTGGCACATATCTGTGATACCAACGCAAATACTCCATCTATTGATTTGGTTCCAGTGGTACGCGAGTTTGCAGATGTTTTCCCTATGGACTTGCCAGGTATGCCATTTGACCGTGACGTTGATTTTCAGATTTATTTAGACCCAGGGACTCATCCTATCTCTATTCTACCTTATAGGATGGCGCCAGCAAAACTCAGGGAATTGAAAGGACAGTAGTAAGATCTTTTGAGTAACGGGTTTATTCGCCCGAGTGCCTCTTCTTGGGGTGCTCCTATATTGTTTTTTAAGAAGAAGGATGGGTCTATGAGTATGTGTATTGCTTCTCAATTGGCACGTCTGACCCAGAAAGAGATACCGTTTCAATGGTCTGACGAGTGTGAAAAGAGCTTTAAAAACCTCAAGACGTTTTTGACTACAGCGCCCATTCGAGCATTGCCCGTGAAGGGCAAGAATTTTGTTGTTTATTATGATGCTTCACGTTCTGGTTTGGGTGTTGTTTTGATGTAGAAAAAGAAGGTAATTTCATACGCTTCTCTGCAGTTGAAAGTGCATGAGAAGAACTATCCCACTCATGATTTAAAATTGGCAGCCTTGTGTTAGCGCTGAAAATCGGGAGGCACTACTTGTATGGTGTCCATTGTGAGATGTACACTTACCACCGCAGCTTGCAGTATGTGTTCACTCAGGGGGATTTTGAACTCTAGGCAACAGAGATGGATGGAACTGCTGAAAGATTATGATATCACCATTCTGTATCATCCTAGTAAAGCAAATGTGGTGGCTGACGTGTTGAGCAGGAAGTCGGCTAGTATGGGAAGTTTGGCTCATTTGATCTATTCAGAGCGTCCGTTAGATAGAGAGGTTTAGACTCTGGCTAACAGTTTTATGAGGCTGGATATTTCTAACATGGGCAGGGGTTGGATTGTGTTGAGGCTCAGTTATCATTTTTGGAGCAGATTAAGGCTAAGCAGTTTGAGGATGCTAAGTTGTATAAAATTCGTGACAAGGTGTTGCGTGGTAAGGCCAAAGACGTCGTTATTGACGAACAGGGGGTCCTGCGGATTAAAGGGCGATTTAGTGTGCCACGTCTGGGTGGTTTGATTAAGACTATTCTGACAGAGGCTCATAGTTTGAGGTATTCCATTCATCCTGGCTCTACTAAGATGTATCGCGAGTTGAGACAACATTACTGGTGGACTAGAATGAAGCATGATATAGTGGAGCTTGTTGCTCAGTGTTTGAATTACCAACAGGTGAAGTATGAAAATAAAAAACCTAGGGGTATGTTACGCCTCTCATTTTTGTCATAGTAGAACTTATGGTTTCCTAGTTGGGTATGCCTTTAGAATAGAGGTCGTGCCCAAGTTTTCGAGATATAGAGTGTCTTACCCGGTGTACAAAGGTACCAGCAGGTATTCCTGGTAATTTACAGGATTAGAATTTGAACGAATTGAATCAACGCAATCTGAACTGATTCAGGGAAACCTGTAGCTATCAGTCAGTGTAAACTCGCTGTTGACATATAGACGGACCGTCATTTTTCATCGTCAATAGGTCTCTGCAGCTTCTGATCTTCAGGCGCAGATCAACGGAGCAAGTCGACGGACCGTCGACACGTGGATGGCTCGTCGACCCGCTCGTCGAACCGCATCGCTGGAACTTTCTAGTTCCAATTATAAATGTAAGATCCGATGACTTATTCCTCATTTTCCTCATTATCAGACCAAAGAAAACCCTTAAATCTTCCTTTTAATACTTTCCATTGATTTTGTGAAGACTTGGTAAGATCCGAGCCCGTGAACCTGAGCTTGTGAAGAATAAGGTTGTTCTTAGGGTTTCATTAATGTTGTGAAGCTTACGGAGTTGGAGTTGAAGTTTATCCTTGGAATCTTAGACACCTCAAGGTATGTAAATAATTTTTACCTTTGTACTTAAGTAATCACTAAGAGTTTTAGTGGTTTTAAATAAAGAGAAGATACTTATGAATGTTATCCATCGGAGGTAATATGACCTTACATCACTCCGAGAGTTCTGTGTATACACTTCAGTTATGCATTACATTCATATACATATGCATATTGACGGATGACCAGAAGGTGTCATACATGCGTGTATTATATGTATATGGGGTATGGAGAAAGGGATAGGCGTTATATATGCATTATCGCCTTATCAGCTGGTGCACCTTGATGATGGATTATGGATCGGGCCGTACGTTTCTCGGCATTATTATATGATATATGGATAGGGTCATACGTTCCTCGGCACTGTTATATGGGATATGGATCGGACTGAACGTTCCTCAACACTATGACCTCTATTTATGTATATGAGGATGATTATTATTGAGAGCATGCATATTATGCACCCACAGAGGCATAGTCAGCTATACAGATTTATGCAAATGCCTAGAGGTACTCGTTCATACAAATGCATGCAGAGTTGTGTAGATATGATCCGATATTCAGTCATACACATGCCGTCAGATTGTCATTTTAGCTTATGAGTTTCAGATTTCATTCACGATGCTTATTTATACGTTACTCTTATGCTTTACATACTCAGTACATTATCTGTACTGACTCCCCTATTGTTCGGGGGGCTGCATTCATGCTCGCAGGTTCAGGGTGACAGACAGGCGGTCCATCTTAGTAGGGCCTCTATCTAGCGGTGGTCAGTGCGCTCCATTTGATCCGGAGGTGCAGTCTATTTTGGTATGATATTCTTTTGAGATGTCTATGTCTATGGGTATGACTGGGCCCTGTCCCGTCTTTTCTACAGCTTTTATTCCAGTAGAAGTCTGTAGACAGTTATATGTATTTGTCAGATGATATGGCCTTGTCGGCTTCTATTCTTTTGTGTACAATATATGTAGCGGCCTAGCTGGCTTGCACTGTCCTTTCAGTATGTATATGTATATAGAGATTGTACAGAGTTTATGATGTCACCCCCCTCCATGAGGTAGTATGAGATCAGTTTAGGTCACTTATGGGCCCTTAATGTTCAGATATGTGTATAGGGGTGTTTGTTCTCTAGATGTCAGACACTCGTCACAACTCATCGGTTTGAGTCATGACAAAAGTAGTGTCAGAGCAGTTCTGTCGTAGGGTTGGCTACAGACCTTGTCTAGTAGAGTCTTATTTATGGGTGTGTTGTGCACCACACTTATAAAGAGGAGGCTGCAGGATATTTAGGATAATGTCATTCTTTCACTCCTAGATCGTGCGATAGAGCCATGTATTAAGCGTTCGCTTTCTGATGAATTGTTCTGATTTCGGTGATGCCTCGCAAGAAAGCTACAGCTGCCCAGAAAGGCAAGAGAGCGGTAAGTGAGGCCACTAACCGTATTCGGCAGGCTACTAGGGCTCAGGATAAGATTCAGAGTGAGAGCTCGTCTGAGACATCGCATACCCCGACTCCAGCACCTACGCCAGCACCCCCAGTTCCTCAGCCAGATGCCCCGGGCCAAGACGTATGAGATGTCGTACTGTTATTGACTAGATTGGTAGCCGCCCAGGCTCAGCGACAGGGAGCTGGTGTTGATCAGGTAGATTGAGCTGGTAGTTTGAGTGTTAAGAATTTCCTCAGGTTAGATCCTCCAGAGTTTTTTGTGATAAAGCAAAATATAGATCCCCAGGATTTCATTAATGCTATGCAGAGGACCTTGAGTGTCATGCACGCGGATGAGGTCGAGTCTGTGTAGTTCGCTTCGTATAGGCTTCGTGATATTGCAGTACAGTGGTATCAGACTTGGGAGCCATCTAGGGGAGAGAATGCCCCTCCATCTTTTTGGTGAGAGTTTTCACATAATTTTATTCGCCATTATTTACCTCCAGAAGTCCGACGAGCCTGAGCAGATGGGTTTATGCGTATTGAGCAGGGCAGTATGAGTGTCCAGGAGTATTGTGTGTATTTTGATTCTATGGCCATTTTGTGGCTAGTCTAGGGCCACATTTGATCGATGCTTGTACAACTGCTACATCACAGCCAGGCATGGATATCTCCTGTAAACAGGCATATGCACAAACTCTGGAAAATCGTAAGAGTCAGAGGAGGACAGAGCGTGACCATGACCGGGGACATGGTAAGAGGGCTAGATCTTTAGATATCCGGGGTGAGTCCAGGGGAGGACAGAGGCAACACTATTACCGATATCCATTCCATTCGGTAGGGAGTGTACCTCCGCGGTTTTCAGGTCTAAGGTTTGATCGGCCTTCTTATATCGGAGCGGGCCAGAGTTCTAGAGAATCCGGTTCTAAGTACAGACCAAAGTCTTGCCAGATGAGACCCCCTTTTTCCGTGGTGTGCCCAGTGTGGCAAGTTACACGCAGGTCAGTGTCGGCTAGGATCAGATGTTTGTTATGCTTGCGGTCAGCCAGGTCGTAGGATGCGGCAGTGTCCGATGAGAGAGAGTGGGGCTGTGGTTCAGCCCACAGGGTCTGTAGCTGGTTCATCTTCTACAGTACGCCCTTCAGGGAAAGTTTCTTAGACACCAGCAGGATGAGGTAGCGGGAGAAGTGGAGCATCCAGCTCGAGCGGTCCTCAGCATCGCGTATATGAAATTGCCAGTAGGCAAGATTGTGAGTAGTCTCCTAATGTTGTCATAGCTATATTATAAGTCTCCTCCTTCGATTTGTATGCACTGATTAACCCAGGTTCTACCTTATCATATGTTACTCCATTTGTTGCGGGCAAGTTTGGAATAGAGCCTGAATCGATTAAAAAATTTGAGGTGTCTACGCTTGTTACACCTCAAAAAATTTTCCGTGAGCATACAATGAATAGACCAACGAAGAGTATGAGCGTACGATGTTTTACTAAGAAAGGAATGACTACCCATGAGTTTTGAAAACGCGAAGGTTGCAGATTTGCATTTCGACCCAGTGGTCGTAAAAACAGAATACGACCCGTAAAGTGATTTACGGACCGTAAAGTGCCATCGTCTTCCAACTATCAAAACTTCAACTTTCTGTCAAATTTTGAAATGGTTAAATACGACTCAGAATACGGACCGTAAATTTAAATATGGCCCGTAAACTGTGACCGTAAACCACCATGACCTACAGCAAACCTTTCTGTTTCTGATATGCTTAAATACGATCATGAAGGACGGTGATATATAGTCGTATGCTCTGTGTGGCATTGTTGATATTTGCTGCGTACAGATTTTGAATAGTAAGAATTGTAAAGGAGACCCGGTCAGAATATTTCAAAATCAGGTCATTTAACCAGGTACACCTAACAGGAAGTAGTGTGGAAAGGAAATATCGTAAACAGACAATAAGTGGGATGCGTTGTCTTAGAGGATTTACGGACTTGGCATGACAGGAAGAATGATAGCGAGAAAGGCGATTAGCAGTCCAGAGGATTAAAATGGATAACATCTGAGGTTTAGTAAGAGCAAGGTCTGTTGAAGGATTCAGAGAAAGTCGACAATCAGTTTTGCCATAGATTATTATACAAGAATGGTGAGTGGGAATCCGAACAGACTGATACCCGAGTACTTACAAGTAACGGCGACGAAGGTATATATGTTACCATCGGGAATCTGGGAATCTAGGACGAAAGGTAGTTATACACGAAAGTGAAAGGTGAATATTAGGGATTAAAAAGGGTAAAATAGTAAATACAAAGGGAAAGACGTGTTACGAGAATGTCTCGGAATTTGTAAGACTTCGACTTGCTCTAGATCATGTGATAAAGGTCATGCGAGGGAGTGGACGCGATTATATCAGCATTAAGGCACCGGATTCCATCGAAGTTTCGAGGTTAAGCGTGCTAAGGTGGGAGAAATCTCAGGATGGGTGACCCCCTGGGAAGTGTACTAAAAGTTCCATAAATTTAGGCATAAAAGACAAATGAGAAGTTAGAGGAGCCTAAGGGAAACTAGAGTATACGGGATGGTTGGAGACCATAAGAGGACGCGTAGGACGAGGCAGACTAGAATGGTGGAGAGACAGAAAGTGCATCACAGCTCTGGAATTAGGATAGGCTTGAATAGCGTTTGGAAGTATTTTGTGGGCTATTTGATAGTAATTATATACATATATACAAATGCGTATGATATCCCACATGTGATTGTATCGGTGGGAATGTGAGTCCCAGCAACTGGTGTTACGGTATGGAAAGCATCAATCGAGCAAGGGTACCGAAGTTCAAGTGACAGCAAAAATAAATGGTACAAGCGTTATAAGGTAAGTTGCTATTATTTTCACTACAGGTTAAGATTGGAAAGTTCTAATACAATGATATTTGGAAAAGAAACAGAGTGAGTACATGGAAGTCAAGAAGATCAAAATGTCAGAAAAAGGTGAAAAGTAAGAAACATGATGGAGCAAAGCCTCCAAAAGCAACGACAGGCAAAGCACGAGACTATTTGGATAAGAATTCAAAGGTAGGCACGTGAAAATGATAAAGTGTGGTAATATGGAACAAAATAGGAACGTGTGAGGTTCGAGAAAAAATTCCAATAAGTGGAGGGGGGGGGGGGGGGGGGGGGGCGGCGAAGGAATAGTGACTGCGACAAGGAAGGTGAGGTAAGAGAAAGAATACTTAGGCCTTGCGACGATGCCAGGAGATTTAGGCCCTTGAAAGGTATGTAAAGGAATAAATGTGTAGCCATATTAATGTGGTTTCCGCGGGCATAAAGGAGTTTGTCCTGAGAGGATGACTTAGGAATAGGACGGATTTGCGTGTCTAATGGAATATTTCACGAACTTCAGAGCCGATGCTACAAATGGCAAAAGAAGAAAGGTGCTCGAGTAGGAAGAAACCCAAGGAGGGTTAAGGATGAAAGTAGAAAAGGTATACTAACGGATTAGTCGAAGGAAGAGGAGAACATTTGGGAGCAAAATAATTGGAAATCTTTAACCATAGGAGTAAGAAAGATACCTTAACGAGTTGGCGGCAAGAACCCGGTTACACATTGAGGAAAGTACAAGGATGGTGGGTCGACACTGTTGATTTGGAAATTAATGGTATGGAATGAGAATTTATGTGAGGTCTGAGAGATTTGATCTTAGAGGAAATGGGATGAAATGCAAGGAACGTACATAGGAGACCGCTCGGTCATAACATCATAAATATGGTTAAAGGTTCGAGGAGCGAGGATAGAGAGGGTGTAAACTGTAAGGATTCTTTGTTAAGGGAAAAAGTAGCGGGACGCTCGAAAAATATGGACGCACAGCTGCAACACAAAAGCGTAGTTAAGAGGAATTACGAGTAAGTTAGCTAAATGAGTGAAAGGACTAATAGTAGATAGGAAGATATGGGAATATTGACCAGAATGGTGATATAGGCGCAAAAAGGAAAGAAAAACTTATGGTAAGAAGTTTCGATACGTTATGCACAGAGTTGGAAAGAAAGATGAGGAGTAAGGTATAAACGAAGACTTCACAAAAGGACTGTTGGCATATAAGGAGCCCCTTAAAAAGGGGGGGGGGAGAACATATTATATTAGGCTTCAAGTCCAAAGGAGGAAATTTATTAGCTCGGGGCCAGAGTTCAAAACATATCGGCACATCAGGAGGATACCTGAAAGAAGTAGAAATGAATTGACTATAAGTGTACCATGAGGCAGACATGAGGATAAAGGAGTAGCCTGTCACACCCCGATCTTACTAGGGTGTGATGGGCACCCGACCCTTACTTAGAGCCGAGCGAACCCACTGACTTTTACTACATACATAATCCTTTGGACCTTTTAAATCAAATAAAGATGAAATGCATAGTAAACTTTCCAAAAATATTCTTTTTTCGTTACTTTCAAATCAAACAAAATCTGTAATCATATGAAACTTATATCATGACACGAATGACACCTCGGCTGATGGAGCCGCTTACTGAACTGACAACCAACACTCACAACTCTGTCTGCAAAGTCTCTAACTTCGAACAAGACATCATAGCATAATACGCTGACTCGGCTACACTCCAGGGCCAAATGGAGCTCGCCAACTTCGCTGGAACATCTTCTATAATAGCTTCAACTCATCTGGGTGTACCTGCGCGGCATGAAACGCAGCCCCCGAAGAAGAGGGGTCAGTACGAGCAATGTACTGAGTATGTAAGGCATGAATAGTAACATAGTAAGGGATAGAGACATATACAATAGCATAATGGAAATACAGAGCGTATCATGAGGTAAATGAGTAACTTGTACATCTGAATGCCTCTTAGGGCGGATGCCATGCATGCTCAACTTTTCTTTTAAAAACATTTCTTTAAAAACATTTCTTTTGAAAACATTTCTTTCAAAAAAAATATATATAAACTGCCCGACCATATAGGTACGGTGTAATGCTGCCCGTCCAAATAGGAACGGTGTATAGACTGCCCGTCCATGTAGGATCGGTGTGTGAGCCAGCGTCCAGGCCTCCCGCGTCCGGGGTAATCATAATCTTCCCACTACAGTGGTGTGTCTCCCGGCCGCCCATTGGACGGCGCGGTGTTATACTGACCGGCCATGTAGGCACGGTGTTATATAAAAAAACATACATAATTATAAAGCATGCATGAGAGCCCAAGTGAAAGCTACGACTCTATCGCAGTGACGTAAGGTCGGTGTCACGACCCAACCCCGTGGGCCGCGACCAGTGCCCTAGCTGGGCACCTATACGTACCCGATACCCAAATTAGCATATTAATGAAATAATATAATAATAATATTAGTGGACGCTACAGAATTTAGCATAAAAAGCAGACTTGGCACACATAGGCCGATAAGGCCATCATAGAACAAAGTATCCCAAACATATGTACAGAACCCACACAGATGTATCCACAGACCTCTACGGAACATATCATAATCATAAGACGGGACAAGGCCCCGTCATACCCTGAACAAAGTACATATCCAGATAGCAGTGACAGACTGTACCAAAAGATGGGCTCTGTAGAAGAGAGCGCCCCAAAATAGCAGAAATGGGATCCTAAACGTGCGGATCAGCAAACCTGTCGTCTGTACCTGCGCGGCATGAAAACGCAGCCCCCCCCCCCCCGAAGAAAGGGGGTCAGTACGAAATATGTACTGAATATGTAAAGCGGAATCACAGAAGTCAAATCATAATGATTTCAGAAAATGAGTACAAAATCCAGAGTGTCAAATGCATATTTCCAAAACAGACAGAATGTGTACAGAAACATATGTCATATCATATCCGGTCCCTTCCACGGGACTCAGCAGACAGAACGTGGCCACCCTCCCGACACTGGTGCCACAATACAGAGGAATCAGAAAAAAGGGCGTGGCCCCGTATCATAAAATGTCATATCAAAATGGCCATAACAGATCAGATTAGAATAGGCGGACATGGCACATCATACTCCACAGACCCATGTACGCGTATACCTGCCCCCTCACATCGGGACGCGGCGAACAATGCAGAGAGTCACGCTTGACAACATATCCTGGCCCGGGCTCAGTGTGGGAAACATTGGGACATCCACGAGTGGAGTAGTGAGAGACTAATGCAATTTAAAAATATCATAAATCGTTTCAAAGACTCGATGAGGCATATCAAAGATAAACAAATCCAATGAAGTCGGACGGGATCATAATAGATGCATTTCGGATATCATAATAAATTACAGATATATAACCTTCCTGAAGTCATTCCGAGTGTCAAAATAATTTATAATATTTAATAGAATATTTAAAACAATATTTGTTAAGCGATTAGTAGGGTAATCAAAACATTTCTTTCAAAAATCGCTTAAAAAGGAAGCTTCAGTACATTAAGGGCAAACCCGGAAATAGTGGGCCCCGCCTCGGAACAAATAAGGCGGCGGGCTAAAATTGTGCCCCCTAAGCTTATAATATCACCTAAAAAGGTTCTACTGACATTCTATGACCTTCTGAGTAATTTAGAGCAAAATTGCATAATTTCAGAAAAAGCGTATCAAAATGGTTCAATTCTACTGAAGGAAAAACTGAAATTTTGTCTTGCGGATTCCGAGGGCCAAGAGGTCCTTCGAGGCCCGGATCCGACCCTAACACACTAAGGGCATGCCAAGGGAAGAATTGGGGTTGCTTTACATACCTTTCACGCTCCTTACGCCTTTCCAAACTCACTTCCCGTTTCGTCGAAAAACTGCAATTGGTCAAGTTTACCAATTGTAAGCTATGAATACCAAAGTTTCAACTTAATGCATATTTGGCTACCGAAATTTCGGCAGCACTTCCCCTATACATATAGCACCCTGAGAATTCAACTCGGCTATAAATCATCAACAACAACCGAAACGACAACATCAATATCAACAATGAACATTAAAAACACAAATATCCTTCAACTAGTCATTTTTCTCACAAGTTGACATAATCTTCAATTCAACCCAAACTTTTGAACTAACATCATGATTTCACATCCATTATCACTCAAGATCATCACAATATAGATTTAGAGACATTTCATTTCATTTTCCTTAAGGTATATACTCGATATACATAATATACAACTTTCCGCCAAAGTCTTAACTTATGCAAAACATCAAATCTTTGGCATACAATTTCATAACAAATTTCCAACTTCCAAATTCATCAATGATCATCATAATTCACAACCAAACGACTTCATTTCCTTAATGTCGGAAAATCATACTAAAACGACATAAGTGTCTACATTCCGATTCAATACAAACTTATATCATTCTAACTTCATTCACATATCAAGCATTACAACAACACTCCAATACACTAAACAAACTTAATCCATTTCATTCCCAAGCCAAATACACCATACGGCCAAGTGCTATTTTTAGCAATTCAATCAAATTTATTCCACTTTCATTCTCAACATGAATTCCATCACATTCACAACTAGAATACAACATAATTTCAACACGTTTTGGCTATACAACATATGTATACTCACGGCTACAAGCCATATTCCAAACCCACATTGCAAACTTCCATTTTTCCATACAATCAACGCATTTCTATATACCACAACACAATCAAAACTTCATAACACAATAAAAAGGTAGAAATTCTTACCTTTTCTTCAAGTTTTCTTCACTTGGAGATGTAGTCACTTTGATGACTCTAATGCTCCCCACTCCAATCCAACTATACCAAGTTACAAAGGAACCTTATCTTAGTAGGAAAACCACAAGGCCGAGAGCCTCACTTTCTCTATCTCTTGTTCTTGATTTGTTTTGTGTTATGCTTATCCAAGTATTCATCTTCTAGTTATATAATTGTAGTGCTTGGTCACATGACCAAGCACATGACCAACTAAATTGGGCTTGGATCATGGCCTTAAGTGGCCGGCCATGTCCCTTAAGTTGGGCCTAAATTTCAATTCAATTTTTTGAGCCCAATAACTTGTGAATCATATTTTGTAATTCCCGAAACTAATTCCCAAAATTCCAAAATTACCCTTAACCTTATCCCACACTTTCATGACTCTATTCTTTCATGCATAACTCCTATGTTCAACAAAATATCAAATTTGACCTCGTATCTCAAGAATCCATTATTTATCGAATTTTTCCAAACGTGTGAAAACACGGATTATAACATCCTCTCCCCCTTTAGAACATTCGTCCTCGAATGTAAAATTAATCTTATACGGTTGGAAAATACTTTGGGGGAGTTCATGCTTACAAACAACGCATGTGACATACGATTGATATTGAAATGAAATTAAGTAGGGATTCAAGGTTACCTGTGGGCATAGGGAACAGATGAGGATATTTCTTCTTCATTTCCTCTTCGGCCTCCCAGGTCATTTCCTCCCTATTATCGTTCCGCCACAGTACCTTAACAGATGCTACATCTTTATTCCGGAGCCTCCCTACCTGACGATCCAAAATAGATACGGGCTGCTCCTCGTACGATAGCTGCTCCATCACCTGAATATCATCTGATGGGAATATTCTGGAAGGGTCACCGATGCACTTACGAAGCATAGAGACGTGAAACACCGGATGAACCGCTTCCAAATCAGATGGCAAGTCTAACTCATAGGCGACATTTCCAACTTTCCGAACAATCTGATAAGGCCCAATATAACGTGGACTGAGCTTACCCTTTCTGCCGAACCACATCACGCCTTTCATAGGCGATACCTTCAAAAATACCCAATCGCCTACCTGAAACTCCAACGGTCGACGCCGTTTATCCGCGTATGACTTCTGTCGACTCTGGGCTGCCAACAGTCGCTCTCGAATACGTTTCACCTTGTCCACGGCCTGCTGGACCATATCTGGGCCAATCAACTCTGACTCTCCAATATTAAACCAGCCGATCGGCGATCTGCACTTCCTGCCATATAAAGCCTCGTACGGAGCCATCTGGATGCTGGAATGGTAACTATTATTATATGCGAACTCAATCAACGGCATGTGATCATCCCAGCTGCCTCTGAAATCAATAACGCAGGCCCGCAACATATCCTCCAACGTCTGTATAGTGCGCTCGGCCTGTCCGTCGCTCTGAGGATGAAAGGCTGTGCTCAGACTCACCTGAGTCCCTAGACCCTCCTGAAAAGACCTCCAGAAATGCGCCGTAAACTGGGCGCCTCTGTCAGAAATAATAGATAGAGGAACTCCGTGAAGCTTCACAATCTCCTTAATATAGAGCCGGGCATAATCCTCGGCGGAATAAGTAGTCCTGACGGGAAGAAAATGGGCTGATTTCGTCAGCCTATCCACAACGACCCAGATGGAATCATACTTCCGTGGAGTGCGAGGCAAACCTATAATGAAGTCCATATTAATAATCTCCCACTTCCAAGTCGGGATTTCCATCTCCTGCAACAGTCCACCCGGCTTCTGATGCTCAATCTTGACTTGCTGACAATTAGGACACTGAGCGACGAACTCTGCAATATCCCGCTTCATACCGTCCCACCAGTATAAGCATCGGAGATCATGGTACATCTTCGTAGACCCAGGATGGACCGAATAGCGAGCATAATGTGCATCGCTCATAACGTGCTACCGAAGGCCTGCAATATCAGGTACACACAACCTGCCTCTGCATAACAAAGTGTCGTCCGGTGAAAACTCAAACGGAGTCCTCTCCTTATCATAGGTTGTGTCCCTGTACCGAGCTAAGACGGGATCTTCGTATTGCCGCCGCTTAATATCGTCCCTGATGGATGACTCAGAAACCCCTCGAACAGAAATCCGTGTATCTCCAGAATCGGCCAGACGAACCCCGAGACAAGCCAACTGCTGAATATCACGGGCCATCTCTCTCCTGTCTGGCAGTAAATCGGCTAAACTTCCCATCGACTTCCGACTAAGCGCATCTGCAACAACATTAGCCTTACCCGGATGATACAGAATATCCACGTCATAATCTTCTAGAAGCTCCAGCCACCTCCGCTGCCGCAAATTAAGCTCTCTCTGTCTGAAAATATACTGGAGACTCTTATGATCAGTATAGATATCCACATGAACGCCATATAAATAGTGTCTCCATATCTTCAGAGCATGAATCACCGCTGCGAGCTCCAGATCGTGGGTAGGATAATTCTTCTCATCCTTTTTGAGCTGCCGGGAAGCATACGCTATAACTCTGCCGTGCTGCAACAATACACAGCCCAACCCCATGCCAGAAGCGTCACAATAAATAACATACCCGTCCGGTCCCTCTGGAAGAGTCAGAACTGGGGCTGAAGTCAGCTTCTCCTTCAGCAACTGGAAGCTCCGTTCAGAAGTGTCAGACCACTGGAACTTAGCTCCCTTCTGAGTCAGCCTTGTCAAAGGCGCTGAAATCGAAGCAAACTTCTCCACGAACCTCCTGTAATAACCTGCTAACCCCAGGAAACTGCGTACCTCTGTGGGCGTCGTAGGTCTGGGACAATTCTTCACGGCCTCAATCTTCTGTGTGTCCACACGGACACCATCAGCTGCAATAACATGCCCCAAGAAAGCCACTGAAGACAGCCAGAATTCACACTTAGAAACTTTCGCATATAACTTCTGATGCCGGAGTACCCCTAATACCGATCTCAGGTAATCTGCGTGCTCTGCCTCCGACCGAGAATAAACCAAGATATCATCAATGAATACAATCACGAACATATCCAAGAATGGCCTGAATACCCGGTTCATTAAATCCATGAATACTGCGGGGGCATTAGTAAGCCCAAAAGACATAACCCTGAACTCATAATGCCCATATCGGGTCCGGAAGGCTGTCTTAGGGATATCGGCCTCTCGTACTCGTACCTGGTGGTAGCCGGATCGAAGATCTATCTTCGAAAAACACTTAGCGCCCTGCAGCTGATCAAACAAATCATCAATCCTGGGGAGGGGGTATTTATTCTTTATAGTTACCTTATTCAGCTGCTTATAATCAATACACATACGCAGCGACCCGTCTTTCTTACGCACAAATAATACCGGGGCTCCCCAAGGCGAAGTACTGGGTCTGATGAAGCCCTTATCTAACAAATCCTTCAGCTGCTCTTTCAACTCCTTTAATTCTGCAGGCGCCATTCTATACGGAGGAATAGAGATGGGCTGAATGTCTGGGAATAAATCAATAGAGAAATCTATCTCCCGCTCTGGAGGAAGACCTGGAAGCTCGTCGGGGAAAACATCTGGAAACTCATTAACCACGGGGACTGTCTGAAGTGTCGGCGTCTCTGCTTCTAAGTCTTGCACCCGTACCAGATGATAAATATAACCCTTTCTGATCATTTTCTTTGCCTTAAGGTATGAAATAAACTTACCTTTCGGCGATGCTGTATTACCAGCCCATTCTAAAACTGGCTCCCTGGGAAACTGGAAGCGAACCAGCTTATTCTGGCAGTTAACATTAGCGTAACAGGAAGCTAGCCAATCCATACCCATAATAACATCAAATTCAGTCATATCTAACTCTACCAGATCTGCCTTAGTGTCACGGTCACAAACAATCACGGAACAATCTTTATATACCTGTTTCGCTACAATAAAGTTCCCTATCGGTGTGGCTACCTCAAATGGCTCTATAGGTTCAGACATAATACCAATTTTACCAGCAACAAGGGGCGAAATATATGATAAAGTCGAACCTGGATCAATTAGTGCATACACAGACCGAGAGAAGACCAATAAAGTACATGTAATGATATTAGGAGATGCCTCCTTATCCTGGCGGCTGGCCAAAGCATAAATGCGGTTCGAAGGACCGCTAATACCAGAAGCTCCACCACGGCCTCTGCCGCGACCCGCTGGTGCCGGAATACCCTGCCCCGGAGGGCGCATAACCACTGACGAAGATGAAGACCCAGCGGCTGATCCGGTAGGCTGCGCTGCACCACCCGAACTACCCTTATACGGGCAATATCTCACAGAATGGACCTGACGGCCACAAGAAAAGCACGCACCGGTGGCTCTGTAGCACTCTCCCGTATGGTATCTGCCGCAAAAAGAACACTGAACCCTGGGTGGCCTCATCTGACCAGAACCCCTATCTGTCCGCGAACCTGAAGCCCTGGAGCTCTGGCCCGCTCCTGAATACCCTGGGCTATCGAACCTGCGACCTATAGGCTGGGGAGGTGCGCTCTGCGCCGGCTGAGATGAAAATCTGCTAGGCTGCTGCGGCTGTTGGGGCTGTCTGCCCCGAAAATCTCCAGATGACCTGGCCCTCTTGGGCTGTCTCCGATCATGGCCCCTGTCAGGCTGGTGTCCTCCTTTGCCCCGATCCTCCATGCCCTGGGCATGGGCCTGAATACGGGCAATGTCCATACCGGGCTGAGCAGCCAATACTAAACAGCTATCAACAAAATACCGATCCAGCCCCATAATATATCTGTGCATCCGGTCCGCCATAGTAGTCACCACAGCAGGTGCATATCGGGCCAAGGAATCAAACTCCAAACTATAGTCCCGGACACTGCGGCCCTTCTGCCTCAATAATAAGAATCTATCAGATCTGGCTCGTCGCAACTCTGGGGGCAGAAAATGTCCAAGAAATGCCTGAGAAAAATCGCCCCAAACTGCAGGGGGAGCGCCGTCCCCCCTGGATAGCCCCCATGACTCGTACCAGTTTGCCGCCACATCATATAACCGGTACGAAGCTAACGCGACTGACTCTGTCTCGGAAGCATTAATCAAATCTAGAGTGCGCCGCATCTTCCTGATAAACTCCTCAGGATCCTCCTCGGGCTTCGTCCCGAAGAACTCTGGAGAACTACAAGTCAAAAACTCACGGGCTCTCGAACTATCACGTCTGACTGCCCGGTCACCTCCCAGTCCATGCCCCTGAACCTGCCCTGCCACAAGTCTAGTCAGCAACTGGACTGCCTCCCTCATAGACTGATCCTCAGTGCCTGGCCGTGGAGCTGGAGGCTCACGTACTGGAACTGCGGGAGCTGGCGGTGGAGCCGCCCCCCCGATCTGCAGCTACGGCTGCCCCAATCTCCTCCACGAGTGGCGGTGTAGAAGAACCCTCTGTCTGGGGAAAAGTCTCCGGAGCAATATTTGCCTGGGCCTTGGTAATCCTCTGGACCCGGCTAGTCTTTCCCAAGGCTGCTGACTTGGCCTTTTGGGCCGCTGTTGCCTTTTTTGGAGGCATATCTGCAAATATAGCCACTCGGTAGGGAGGGGTCATCCTGATAACACAGCTCTATCGCACGATCTAAGACTGAAAGAAGGGTAGTATCCTAAATTCCCTGTAGCCTCCTGTTTATAGGTGTGGTGCACAACACACCGATAAACAAGACTCTACTAGACACGGTCTGTGGACAATCCGAGGACGAACCGCTCTGATACCACTTTTGTCACGACCCAACCCCGTGGGCCGCGACCAGTGCCCTAGCTGGGCACCTATACGTACCCGATACCCAAATTAGCATATTAACGAAATAATATAATAATAATATTAGTGGACGCTACAGAATTTAGCATAAAAAGCAGACTTGGCACACATAGGCCGATAAGGCCATCATAGAACAAAGTATCCCAAACATATGTACAAAACCCACACAGATGTATCCACAGACCTCTACGGAACATATCATAATCATAAGACGGGACAGGGCCCCGTCATACCCTGAACAAAGTACATATCCAGATAGCAGTGACAGACTGTACCAAAAGATGGGCTCTGTAGAAGAGAGCGCCCCAAAATAGCAGAAATGGGATCCTAAACGTGCGGATCAGCAAACCTGTCGTCTGTACCTGCGCGGCATGAAAACGCAGCCCCCCCCCCCCCCCCGAAGAAAGGGGTCAGTACGAAATATGTACTGAATATGTAAAGCGGAATCACAGAAGTCAAATCATAATGATTTCAGAAAATGAGTACAAAATCCAGAGTGTCAAATGCATATTTCCAAAACAGACAGAATGTGTACAGAAACATATGTCATATCATATCCGGTCCCTTCCACGGGACTCAGCAGACAGAACGTGGCCACCCTCCCGACACTGGTGCCACAATACAGAGGAATCAAAAAAAAGGGCGTGGCCCCGTATCATAAAATGTCATATCAAAATGGCCATAACAGATCAGATTAGAATAGGCGGACATGGCACATCATACTCCACAGACCCATGTACGCGTATACCTGCCCCCTCACATCGGGACGCGGCGAACAATGCAGAGAGTCACGCTTGACAACATATCCTGGCCCGGGCTCAGTGTGGGAAACATTGGGACATCCACGAGTGGAGTAGTGAGAGACTAATGCAATTTAAAAATATCATAAATCGTTTCAAAGACTCGATGAGGCATATCAAAGATAAACAAATCCAATGAAGTCGGACGGGATCATAATAGATGCATTTCGGATATCATAATAAATTACAGAAATATAACCTTCCTGAAGTCATTCCGAGTGTCAAAATAATTTATAATATTTAATAGAATATTTAAAACAATATTTGTTAAGCGATTAGTAGGGTAATCAAAACATTTCTTTCAAAAATCGCTTAAAAAGGAAGGTTCAGTACATTAAGGGCAAACCCGGAAATAGTGGGCCCCGCCTCGGAACAAATAAGGCGGCGGGCTAAAATTGTGCCCCCTAAGCTTATAATATCACCTAAAAAGGTTCTACTGACATTCTATGACCTTCTGAGTAATTTAGAGCAAAATTGCATAATTTCAGAAAAAGCGTATCAAAATGGTTCAATTCTACTGAAGGAAAAACTGAAATTTTGTCTTGCGGATTCCGAGGGCCAAGAGGTCCTTCGAGGCCCGGATCCGACCCTAACACACTAAGGGCATGCCAAGGGAAGAATTGGGGTTGCTTTACATACCTTTCACGCTCCTTACGCCTTTCCAAACTCACTTCCCGTTTCGTCGAAAAACTGCAATTGGTCAAGTTTACCAATTGTAAGCTATGAATACCAAAGTTTCAACTTAATGCATATTTGGCTACCGAAATTTCGGCAGCACTTCCCCTATACATATAGCACCCCGAGAATTCAACTCGGCTATAAATCATCAACAACAACCCAAACGACAACATCAATATCAACAATGAACATTAAAAACACAAATATCCTTCAACTAGTCATTTTTCTCACAAGTTGACATAATCTTCAATTCAACCCAAACTTTCGAACTAACAACATGATTTCACATCCATTATCACTCAAGATCATCACAATATAGATTTAGAGACATTTCATTTCATTTTCCTTAAGGTATACACTCGATATACATAATATACAACTTTCCGCCAAAGTCTTAACTTATGCAAAACATCAAATCTTTGGCATACAATTTCATAACAAATTTCCAATTTCCAAATTCATCAATGATCATCATAATTCACAACCAAACGACTTCATTTCCTTAATGTAGGAAAATCATACTAAAACGACATAAGTGTCTACATTCCGATTCAATACAAACTTATATCATTCTAACTTCATTCACATATCAAGCATTACAACAACACTCCAATACACTAAACAAACTTAATCCATTTCATTCCCAAGCCAAATACACCATACAGCCAAGTGCTATTTTTAGCAATTGAATCAAATTTATTCCACTTTCATTCTCAACATGAATTCCATCACATTCACAACTAGAATACAACATAATTTCAACACGTTTTGGCTATACAACATATGTATACTCACGGCTACAAGCCATATTCCAAACCCACATTGCAAACTTCCATTTTTCCATACAATCAACACATTTCTATATACCACAACACAATAAAAAGGTAGAAATTCTTACCTTTTCTTCAAGTTTTCTTCACTTGGAGATGTAGTCACTTTGATGATTCTAATGCTCCCCACTCCAATGCAACTATACCAAGTTACAAAGGAACCTTATCTTAGTAGGAAAACCACAAGACATGAATTTTTTGAACAATATTTTTGGGGGTTAATTTTTGCCCCCAAGGCCGAGAGCCTCACTTTCTCTATCTCTTGTTCTTGATTTGTTTTGTGTTATGCTTATCCAAGTATTCATCTTCTAGTTATATAATTGTAGTGCTTGGTCACATGACCAAGCACATGACCAACTAAATTGGGCTTGGATCATGGCCTTAAGTGGCCGACCATGTCCCTTAATTTGGGCCTAAATTTCAATTCAATTTTTTTAAGCCCAATAACATGTGAATCATATTTTGTAATTCCCGAAACTAATTCCCAAAATTCCAAAATTACCCTTAACCTTGTCCCACACTTTCATGACTCTATTCTTTCATGCATAACTCCTATGTTCAACAAAATATCAAATTTGACCTCGTATCTCAAGAATCCATTATTTATCGAATTTTTCCAAACGGGTGAAAACACGGGTTATAACAGTCGGTAACCTCCGATTACATTATGGAATAATCATCATCGATATATCTCACCTCGAAGGAACAATTTATCAGATGAGACCAACAACAATGAGCAATTCAAGGAAATCATGAAATAAACTCGATAATCTTTTAATAGCATTAAAATCATAAGCTTTGGAACTTCAAAAATCAAAATCATCGTCATCATGTGCATCATAAAAAAAATATCTCATCTTTCTTATTCTTATAAAACATACTTATCTTCAACGTCATAGGAAACTCTTGGAATTGTGAAACTTGAACTATTGAGGATAAAAACATTATGGAAAATATCTCATCTTTAGCATCATAGGAAACTTTCAAGAATCATGATAAAACCTGTCCATCCTTGTTGTCATAAGAGCTCACAAAAACATAAACCTCTGTTTTGGAAAAAGAATAGGCATTTTGGAAAACATTTACGGGTTACTAGAAAGAGAATCATGCCAAAGATTCATAAACATCCAACTTTTAAGAATGAGGAAAATATGGAAACACTTAGGAACTCATAACATCGGGATCATGCCTTTGAAAGAAAGGGACGAGCCTTAACATACCTGCCCCATGTCCTATTGGCTACGCTTAATTGTCCATGCTCGCTACCGCTAGTCTACATTCAAGAAGGTCGACGAGATCATTAGATTCATTACCATATACTTGTCTTAATTCTTCAAATAAATTCACTTATAACCTGCCGAAATTTAGGCAGCATCTCCCCTGTAAATACACCATCCTCGAGATTCTAACTCGGCCAACAATACCACAACAAACCCGAGAATTTAACTCGGCCAAGTCAACAACAATACCAACAATTATTCTAGCAATACTACAATATTCAAAATGACCCAATCAACATACAATGCCACCCGAACCTCTTCAACTTCAATAAAAGTATTAACCACACATTTTTCTTGTTCTAGATTCATAAACCATATCAACAACCATGCATTAACAACATCATTCATACAATGTAAGAATCCAAGCTAGTGTCGCATTAACTTTCTTCAACAATTCTATAATGATTTCAACTTCATTTCCAAGTCATTAAACCTTCATTTTCTTTGGATTCCACAACAACAACAACTAATATATCACATAGAATCAATTCACCATAACTTGCCAAACCAACCCTTATTCGGCCACAATAACATCATACATGTTTTCATACATTTTGTCCATTTCTTTATATTACAACAACAACCAAAAGACTAAGTAAAATTAATCCATTCTTTCTACACAACACAACAATAAAACTACTAAATAAAATTAATTCATCACTTCTACACACACTACCATATTCGGCCATCACATCAACACATACATGTACCATAAATTCCATCCATTTTTGCATTATACAACATTCACAATAATCTCCAACACATAGAAAAAGGGATTAAACCTTACCTTCCTCCACTTGTCTTCTCACATGGCTAGAGTTTCCACCTTGCACAACCAATGCTTTTCTTACTCCAACAACAACTCCATGTTAATGAGGGGCTTCCATTTGGTTGAAATTCTAGAAGGAACTAATTTTTCTTGACCAATTTCCATGGCCCTATTTTTTTAAGCTATGCCCAAATGGCCCCTATTTCTTTCTTGGAATTTTTCTTGAATTTGCATGACATTTATGTCTTGCTTGGTGAGCTCTCTCTCATATATATAGGTCTTATGAGCATGTGAGGGGCACATGCCCTCTTCTCTTTTTTTTTTTCTAGAAATTTCTTCCTTTTTCTTGAATTTTCTAAAATAAGCAAAGATGATTATTAGTCTTATTATGTAAGCTTGGTCTATATATTCATCACATGGCCATAAAAGAGTGGGTCCCACACATACATATATATATATATATATGATTAATCCTCATTAAATAAAATTGTGGACATATACTTATGCCACACGGCCAACATGGCAATTTCAAGAATTTTCTTGAACATTTTGTGAAATTCCCATTTTGCCCCTAGCCTTCCACAATATTACCATGGATCATTTTGCGAATTTTCCTTTTTACCCTTAACCTTTCTCAACATTTCCATACTACCAATGTTCACAAATAATATTCATAACCAACTTGTACATTAGAATAATTTTGGAAGATGGTCATTCCCTTAACTTTGCCACGACTATCTTGAAATATCCGAACGTATCAAATACGGGATATAACATCCTCCCCCCCCTTTGAACATTCGTCCTCGAATGTTCAATTGATCTTATGGGATGTCATAATACTTTGGGAGGGTCCCTTTTTTTGTCGTTCTTCTATTTATGCCCATTCCTTATCGTTTACCTTATTCTCCTGGGCCTTTACACGAATCCTCATTTCCTGTCATGGGTTTCCTCTTCTGGCACTTGAAAATATGGTGATCCCCTTTTGGCCTTATATAATATGGTCTCCCCCCCCCCCCCCCAATTAAGGGGCTCCTTATATGCCAACAGTCTTTTATGAAGTCTTCGTTTATACCTTATTCCTCATCTTCCTCCCGACTCTGTGCCTAACATCTCGAAAACTTCTTATCCCAAGTTTTCCTTTTACTTTCCGTCTATATCCTCATTTGTCCACATTTCCACACCCTTCCATCTACTATTCGTCCTTTCACTTGCTTAGCTCACTTGCTCGTAATTCTTCCTTAACTACATGTTTGTGTTATAGTTGTGCGTCCATTTTCCTTAAGCGTTTCGCTACTTTGTTCTTAGCACAAAATCCTTGCAAAATTTTCACTCTCCCTATCCTTGTTCATCGAACCTCCCAACTATATTAATATAGCTACACATTTACCCTTTTATATGTATCTCACCTTAACATCGCCGCAAGGCTTAAGCATTCTTTCTCTTACTTCACATCCCCCTATCCTAGTCACTATTCCATTAGCCCACTTATCGAAATCGGCTCTCGAAACTCATACACTCCTCTCACTATTTCCTTTTACCACACTTTATCTCTTTTCACATGTCTACTTTGAGGTCTTACCCAAATAGTCTCGTACTTTGCCGGTAGTTTCTCTTGGGAGCTTCACTTACTGAGGTTTGTTACCTTTCACCTCCTTCCGACACCTTGTTCTCTTTGTTTTCCATCTGCTAGCTCTCTTTCTTTTCCAAATATCATTATACTAGAATTTTCCAATCTCAACCTATAGTAAAAGTAATAGCAGCTTACCTTGTAACACTTGTGCCATTTATTCATGCTGTCACTCGAACTTCGGTACCCTTACTTGATTAACGCCTCCTATACCGTAGCTCCGGTTGCTGGGACTCACATGTCCACCGACACAATCAGATGCGGGATATCCTACGCATTCACATATATATATTTTATTATCAACTAGCCCACAAAATATCTCCAAACGCTATTCAAGCCTATCCTAATTCCAAAGCTATGATGTACTTTCTGTCTCTTCACCAGTCTAATCTACCCCGTCTTACGCGACCTCTTAAGGTTTCCAGCCATTCCGTACACTCTAATTTCCCTTATGCTACCCTAGCTTCTCATTTGCCTCTCATGTCTCAATTTATAGAATTCTTGCATACTTCCCAAGGGGTCACCCATCATGAAATTGCTCCCACCTGAGCACGCTTAACCTAGAAACTTCGACAGAATCTGGTGCTTTACTGCTGATATAATCGCGTCCACTTCCTCGCATGACCTTTATTACATGATCTGGAGCAAGTCGAGGTCTTACAGATTCCGAGACACTCTCATAACACGTCTTTTCTTTTGCAATTACCATTTTACCCTTTTTAATTCCCAATATTCACTTCCCACCTGTGTGTATGCCTACTTCCTGTCCTGGGCCTCCAGATTCTCGATGGTAATGATCACACCTTCATCGCTATGCCAAATCCATAACCTTTCCGCAACAACGCATATTACTTATTACCAATTTACAGTATTTCCTTTCCACGCTTCTTCCTGTTAGACGTATCCATTCTGGCAAAATCTCCTTTACCATTTCTACTATTCAAGATCTGTTTGCAGCAAATATTGACAATACTTCACAGAACATACGGCTATATGACATAGTCCAGCCATCCAAAACTTCCAGAACAAATGTCCAGACTTATCTCTGTGACTTGCCATATCGTCACTTGCCTTTTTCCGTCGACACTAGGCGCCTGCGGAAATCAACGATTATTATAAGGAATCTTATTTCCTATGACTTGGCTCTATCGCACGATCTAAGACAGAAAGAAGGTCAACAATTCCTAGACGCCCCGCAGCCGCCTGTTTATAAATGAGGCCGGCTTCACACCCATAAACAGGACTCTACTGGACACGACTTTGCAGACAACCCCTAGACTGACCTGCTCTGATACCACTTTGTCACACCCCGATCTTACTAGGGTGTGATGGGCACCCGACCCTTACTTAGAACCGAGCGAACCCACTGACTTTTACTACATACATAATCCTTTGGACTTTTTAAATCAAATAAAGATGAAATGCATAGTAAAATTTCCAAAAATATTCTTTTTTCGTTACTTTCAAATCAAACAAAATCTGTAATCATATGAAACTTATATCATGACACGAATGACACCTCGGCTGATGGAGCCGCTTACTGAACTGACAACCAACACTCACAACTCTGTCTGCAAAGTCTCTAACTTCAAACAAGACATCATAGCATAATACGCTGACTCGGCTACACTCCAGGGCCAAATGGAGCTCGCCAACTTCGCTGGAACATCTTCTATAATAGCTTCAACTCATCTGGGTGTACCTGCGCGGCATGAAACACATCCCCCGAAGAAGAGGGGTCAGTACGAGCAATGTACTGAGTATGTAAGGCATGAATAGTAACATAGTAAGGGATAGAGACATATACAATAGCATAATGGAAATACAGAGCGTATCATGAGGTAAAGGAGTAACTTGTACATCTGAATGTCTCTTAGGGCGGATTCCATGCATGCTCATCTTTTCTTTGAAAAACATTTCTTTAAAAACATTTCTTTTGAAAACATTTCTTTCAAAAAAAATATATATAAACTGCCCGACCATATAGGTACGGTGTAATGTTGCCCGTCCAAATAGGAAAGGTGTATAGACTGCCCGTCCATGTAGGATCGGTATGTGAGCCCGCGTCCAGGCCTCCCGCGTCCGGGGTAATCATAATCTGCCCACTGCAGTGGTGTGTCTGCCCGGCCGCCCATTGGACAGCGCGGTGTTATACTGCCCGGCCATGTAGGCACGGTGTTATATAAAAAAAAACATACATAATTATAAAGCATGCATGAGAGCCCAAGTGAAAGCTACGTCTCTATCGGAGTGACGTAAGGTCGGTAACCTCCGATTACATTATGGAATAATCATCATCGATATATCTCACCTCGAAGGAACAATTTATGAGATGAGACCAACAACAATGAGCAATTCAAGGAAATCATGAAATAAACTCGATAATCTTATAATAACATTAAAATAATAAGCTTTGGAACTTCTAGAATCAAAATCATCGTCATCATATGCATCATAAAAAAAACATCTCATCTTTCTTATTCTTATAAAACATACTTATCTTCAACGTCATAGGAAACTCTTGGAATTGTGAAACTTTAACTTTTGAGGATAAAAACATTATGGAAAATATCTCATCTTTAGCATCATAGGAAACTTTCAAGAATCATGGTAAAACCTGTCCATCCTTGTTGTCATAAGAGCTCACAAAAACATAAACCTCTGTTTTGGAAAAAGTATAGGCATTTTGGAAAACATTTACGGGTTACTAGGAAGAGAATCATGCCAAAGATTCATAAACATCCAACTTTTTAGAATGGGGAAAATATGGAAACACTTATGAACTCATAACATCGGGATAATGCCTTTGAAAGAAAGGGACGAGCCTTAACATACCTGCTCCACGTCCTATTGGCTACGCTAAATTGTCCAAGCTCGCTACCGCTAGTCTACATTCAAGAACATCGACGCGATCATTAGATTCATTACCATATACTTGTCTTAATTCTTCAAATAAATTCACTTATAACCTGCCCAAAATTCGGCAACATCTCCCCTGTAAATACACCATCCCCGAGATTCTAACTCGGCCAACAATACCACAACAAACCCGAGAATTTAACTCGGCCAAGTCAACAACAATACCAACAATTATTCTAGCAATACTACAATATTCAAAATGACCCAATCAACATACAATGCCACCCAAACCTCTTCAACTTCAATAAAAGTATTAACCACACATTTTTCTTGTTCTAGATTCATAAACCATATCAACAACCATGCATTATAAACATCATTCATACAATGTAAGAATCCAAGCTAGTGTCGCATTAACTTTCTTCAACAATTCTATAACGATTTCAACTTCATTTCCAAGTCATTAAACCTTCATTTTCTTATGGATTCCACAACAACAACAACTAATATATTGTTATGTCCCGCGTTTTCGCATAATGGGAATTCGTGGAAATAATTAAGACTTGTATGTTATAAGGCCATGTTTTTTATTTTAGTTAATATGTCTATGTTGTTTATGAAAATATTAGTGTGAAAATATGGAGGAAGTCCAAGGGGCAAAATTGGGATTTCAGAAATTAGTTTTGGGAATTTTAAAACGAGAGTTTTAATGATTTGGGCTCAACAAAAATTTAAGAGAAATGAGGCCCAAAATGTTAAGGGTGGCCAGCCATGTCTTTGGCCCAAACCCATAACAAGTTGTCATGTGATTAGCATGTGACAACTTAATAAAGAGAGTACTATATATTGCTAGCCTTAGAACATTCAAGCAAAAGAAGCAAATCATAAATTGAAGAACACCCTAGAGAGAGGGTTTCGGCCAACATAAGAAAGAAAGAAAAAAAAATCTAGCTTTGATCTTAATCCAAATATCTTGTCCTTCTTGTATTGTATTAAGTTCAAGACGCTCTCCGACGTGATACAATTAGTTTGGCGGAAGAATCACATTTGCGGCAAATCAGAACCTTAAGAGAAAGGTAAGATTTCTATGTTTTGATGTTATGAAATAGGTATATATGTAATAGTGATTGAAGTTTCATGAAAAATATGGGATTGTGTTGTGTTGTGCATGGCCGTGTGTGTGTGGGTGGAAGGTGTTGGCCGTGTACCACATAGGGAGGAGGAGAAGTGGATTCAAGTTTGTTTGGATTGATTAGTTGTATTGTGGTGACTTCTTGTGATGCAAATGAAGGTTTAATGAATTGAATTGGCATTGAAATTTCTTGTATGTAATTATGAGAAATTATGGGAATTCTATATGATTTTTATATAATTATAGAAGTGAGATTCTAAATGTGAATTATGGTCGTTGTTAATGAATTTGGATGAAAATAATGCGAGTTGGTAGTCTGTCGCATTTGTTGAAGTTTTGGATAGAATATGGAAATTGGCGGCATACTTGAATTCATGTATATCGCTTGGAATATTATTGGAATGTGTTTGAATAACTTTGAATGAGTAAATGAATGTGATAATGTGGATGTTAGTTTGATGTTGTGAAGTTTGGATGAAAGTTGTTGATTTATGTAGAAAGAGAGAATATTGACGTTAGAGTGATTTTTGTTATGACTTGTGATGTTTGTGATATTGTGGGTTGTTGTGTTGATGTATATTGAGCCGAGCTAAGTCTCGGGGGTGTTATATATATAGGGGAAGTGCTGCCGAAATTTCGGTAGACAAAAATGAAATTAAGTGAATTCTTAAGCCTTGAAATCCCTAAATGGTAACTTTGACCATTTGCAGATTCTGAGCGAAACGGGACTTGAGTTTTGGGCGAGCGTAAGACGTATATAAGGTATGTAAGGCTACCCACTCCTTCTTTTGGCATGTCTTAAGTATCCTAGGTTGATATCGGAGCCCCGGGGGCAATTCTGTTCCTTGAAATCCGAATTAGAAATTGAGCACTATTCATTCAATTGAATTGAACCTTAAAGTCCTTCTTTTGCTTGCAAAGTAATTAGATGTCCGAAAATTATGCAAATGTAATCAAATCTCTTCGGATCTTCCATGCATGATTCCATAGACGCTAAATCGTGGTTCATGTCCGTCACTTCGACTTGACCCGCGGTGGCCCGCTAGCATCGAGACTTCCTTGTTGCTCTATTATTCTCGTTTTTGTATAATGTCAGCAAAACACTTTTGTTTATGAGTTTGGCTATCATAAAATAATGTTTTGACTGCCACAGCATTCTAGATTATATTTTGAACCATAAATACTATGTTGGAAATATTTTGTGAAACGAACCCCGTATTGACTAACTATTCGAACTAGTTGACTAATGAATTAGCATATGATGTTATCAAGTTTCAAAAGATGTTTTGACCTATAAATTGCATTGTTTGCTCACGACTCCGCTCGTACCCTTATTATGACTTCGTTCACCGGTTCCCGGGCCGGTTATGATTCGTGCGTACTATGATAAATTCGGCCGTATGCTATGTTACGGTTCCCGAGACCTCGTCATAGGGCAGGGTTCCGTTTGGTGTTGTGCTGTGATATGGCTGGTGATATGTTATGATGATATGTGTGCTCGGGGATGTACGGAGATTTGAACCTTCTGGTGTTATGCTGTATCTGGTACCAGTGTCGGAGTGGTGACCACGTTCCTGAGCTTTGCATGATTTTATTTGCATTATGTATACATGATTTTGATATAGATTCTGATATACTGTTCAGTATTCCCCCTTTTGTATCCTGTTTATTTTCAGTTGTGGCTCATATTTCTGTACTCTATGCTTTACATACTCAGTACATCTTTCGTACTGACCCCCTTTCTTCGGGGGCTGCGTTTCATGCCCGCAGGTACAGACACAGGTGATCCTCCACTGTAGGCTCTACTTTCTGCTATTTCGGAGTACTCCCTTTTGATCCGGAGTCCACTTTTGGTACATTTACCCTTTTGCTATGTATATATTTCTGTAGATCTGACTATTTGGGTACGGCGGGACCCTGTCCCGTCATATGATTCTGTCGGTCTGTTTAGAGGTCTGTGGACATGTCTGTGGGTTAAGGTCTTTCTGTATGGATGTGTGTATATGTCGTGTTTGGGCGATCCCATACGCCGAGGCGGCCGGTCCGCATATGTTCATACGTTGCTTTGTTAGCCCTGTGTGGCCTTTGTTGGTGTTTGCTGTGTACAGGGTTATTCTGGATAGTCCGAAAAACAAAGGAGACTCTGCCGAAATTTTTCTGGGGATTATCTAAATTTGTAAATACAGCCTTGTCGGCTTCTGCTATATACTTGAATGCATTTGATAGATGGGTTTGGGTGCCCAGATCGGGCACTAGTCACGGCCTACAGGGTTGGGTCATGACAAAAGTGGTATCAGAGCGGTTTGTCCTCGGAATGTCTACAGGCCGTGTCTCGTAGAGTCCTGTTTATCGGTGTGTTGTGCACCACATCTATAAACAGGAGGCTACAGGGCATTTAGGGTGTTACTTTTCTTTGGAATCTTAGATCGTGCGTTAGAGCCATGCTATTAGGATGATTTTGATCTGATTCGTTATTGTGTTTACAGTGATGCCTCCGAAGAAGGCAACGGCGGCCCAGAAGGGCAAGGCAGGGATGGCAGGGACTAGTCAGGCACAGCGAGTTACCCGGGCTCGTGTTTATGATTTTCCCGAGGTTGTGCCCCATTCAGAGGGATCCGCTACACCACCGGCGGAGCCTTGAGCAGGTCCATCAGCAGCTCCAGGGGCCCGAGTACCCGCACCCGAGCCTCCAGCTCCTCAGCCAGGGGCGGAGGACAGGACACTGAGAGAGGCTGTGCAGTTATTGACCACTCTGGTAGCGGGACAGGCTCGCAGACGCGGGCGGAGAGATGATGATGATGACGACAGGCGTGACAGCCTGAGGGTTCGAGAGTTTCTATTATGTGGCCCTCCAGAGTTTTCCGGGTCTAAGCCCGACGAGGACCCCCATGACTTTATTCTGGGGATGCGGCGCTCACTAGACTTGGTCAGGGCTTTAGAGACTGAGTCTGTTGAGTTGGCTTCGCATAGACTACGGGATGTTGCTGCTCACTGGTATGAGTCCTGGGAGCTATCCAGGAGTGAGGGTGCTACCCCAGCTACTTGGGACGAGTTCGTTACTGCTTTCACTCACCACTTTTTGCCCCCAGAGTTACGGCAGGCGCGGGTTGATCGATTTTTGCATCTGCAACAGAGGGGTCGGAGCGTCCGTGAGTATAATATGGATTTTGATTCTTTGGCCCGGTATGCAGCTGCCATAGTAGCAGATATGGCCGATCGGATGCACAGATACGTGATGGGGTTAGACCGCTATTTGATTGATGGCTGTATGGCGGTGGCATTGCAGGCAGACATGGATATTTCCTGACTACAGGCTTATGCCCTGGGTATGGAGGACCGACATAGAGCTGATTATTCCAGCAGAGATCGGGATAGAAGGCCGCCCAAGAGGGCCAGATTCGCAGGTTATTCTGGAGATTCTCGAGGCAGACAGCCTCAGCAGCAGCATTCAGGCAGACATCCTCCTCCGTCAGGCCGGGGTACACAGCCAGCCGATAGGAGATTTGACAGTGCAGGATAGTCTGGGGCCGGTGAGAGCTCCAGAGCATCAGGTTCACAGGTGTCCAGAGGTCCCAGTCAGCCCAGACCACCCAGGCCCCGTTGTTCCCATTGCGGGAAGTCGCACCCGGGAGAGTGTTATCGACTTACTGGAGCCTGTTTTTCATGCGGCGGTCAGGGCCATATTATGCGAGATTGTCCGTTGGCGACCGGTTCTGGTAGTGTAGCTCAGCCGACGGGATCAGCCGCTGGTTCATCATCTGCTCCATCAGTTGGACGCCCTGTGGGGCGAGGTATGCCTGCACCGGTGGGACGCGGTCGAGGTCGTGGCAGTGCTTCAGGTTCTAGCGGTCCCTCGAACCGCATATATGCATTAGCCAGTCGCCAGGACCAGGAGGCTTCACCGATGTCGTCACAGGTACATTACTGGTTTTCTCCAGATCTGTATATGCACTGATTGATCCTGGTTCTACTTTATCATATATTTCCCCGCTCGTTGCTAGTAAAATTGGGATAGTGTCTGAGCCTATAGAGCCATTTGAGGTCGCTACACCGGTCGGGGATTGTATTATAGTGAGGCAGGTATATAGGGATTGTTCTGTGACTATATGTGATCGCTGCACTAAAGCTGATTTGATAGAATTAGATATGCTGGAATTCGATGTCATTATGGGTATGGACTGGTTAGCTTCCTGTTATGCTAATGTTGACTGCCAGAAAAAGGTAGTCCGTTTTCAGTTTCCAGGGGAACCAGTTATAGAGTGGTTCGGGTCTACAGCATCGCCAAGGGGTAAGTTTATTTCATACCTCAAGGCTAAGAAAATGATTCAGAAAGGTTATATCTATCATTTGGTTCGTGTGCACGACACTACAGCCGAGACACCTACTCTTCAGTCTGTTCCGGTTGTTAGTGAGTTTCCAGATGTGTTTCCAGATGAGCTTCCGGGTCTTCCGCCTGAACGGGAGATAGATTTCACTATAGACTTGTTGCCGGATACGCAGCCTATATCTATTCCTCCGTACAGAATGGCACCGGCTGAATTGAAGGAGTTGAAAGAGCAGCTGAAAGACTTGATGGATAAAGGCTTTATTAGACCCAGTACATCACCCTGGGGAGCGCCGGTATTATTTGTAAGAAAGAAAGACGGGTCACTGCGCATGTGTATCGATTACCGACAATTAAATAAGGTGACTATAAAGAATAAATATTCCCTCCCCCGGATTGATGATTTGTTTGATCAGTTGCAGGGTGCTAAATATTTTTCAAAGGTGGATCTGCGCTCAGGTTATCATCAGGTGCGAGTGCGAGAATCTGATATCCCAAAGACTGCTTTCAGGACCCGGTACGGGCATTATGAATTCAGAGTTATGTCTTTCGGGTTGACTAATGCTCCAGTAGTATTTATGGATCTGATGAATCGGGTATTTCGGCCTTTCCTGGACATGTTCGTGATTGTGTTTATCGATGATATTTTGATTTATTCACGATCAACAGAGGAGTATTCGGATCATTTGAGGACAGTACTTGGCACCCTTCGGCAGCAAAAATTATATGCTAAATTTTCCAAATGTGAATTCTGGTTAACTTCTGTGGCATTCTTGGGGCATGTTGTCGGAGCAGATGGTAATCGGGTCGATACGCAGAAGATTGAAGCTGTACAGAATTGGCCCAGGCCTACTACACCGACAGAGGTACGCAGTTTTCTGGGGTTAGCCGGATATTATCGAAGGTTCGTGGAAAAATTTTCTTCTATAGCGGCACCACTGACGAAGCTTACTCAGAAAGCGACGAAATTTCAGTGGACCGATGCCTGCGAGCGCAGCTTTCAGATGTTGAAAGAAAAATAAATTACAGCTCCAGTTTTAGCTCTTCCAGAAGGATCAGACGGGTATGTTGTCTATTGTGATGCCTCTGGTATTGGGATAGGCTGTGTATTGATGCAGCACGGTCGAGTCATAGCCTATGCTTCCCGGCAGCTCAGACCGCACGATAAGAATTATCCCACTCATGATCTTGAGTTAGCCGCGGTGATTCATGCTTTGAAGATTTGGTGGCATTATTTATATGGGGTCCACGTTGATATTTATACGGACCATAAGAGTCTCCAGTATATTTTTAAACAGAAAGAACTAAATTTGCGGCAGAGAAGATGGCTTGACTTATTGAAAGACAATGACGTTGATATTCTGTACCATCCTGGGAAAGACAATGTGGTAGCGGATGCACTTAGCCGTAAGTCCATGGGCAGTTTAGCTGATGTAGCATCTGATAAGAAAGACTTGGTTCGTGAAATTCATCAGTTGGCCAGCCTTGGAGTTCGTTTGGCGGATTCTGGAGATTCTAGGATTTCCGTTCATGCAGTTGCTGAATCATCTATTATAGCAGAGGTAAAGTAGCGTCAGTTTGAAGATCCTATCCTGGTTCAGTACAGAGATGTGGCCCTTAATAAAGACAAGACTCCGTTTGAAATTTCACCTGAAGGGGTATTATTATATGAAGGCAGATTCTGTGTTCCGGATGTTGCAGGCTTACGGCGACAAATCATGGGCGAGGCGCATAATGCACGGTATTCTGTTCATCCTGGTTCCACTAAAATGTATCATGATCTCAGAAGTTTGTATTGGTGGGACGGTATGAAGAAAGATATTGCAGAGTTTATTAGTCAGTGCCCGAATTGTCAGCAGGTTAAAATTGAACACCAGAAGCCCGGTGGGTTATTACTGTCACGACCCAGCCCCGTGTGCCGCGACTGGCACCCTACTTGGGTACCCAGACCAAATTACGTAGTCATTGCCAAATCCAAACTTATTTCAGAATTCCATAAAAATTATATCAAACATAACTTATCGAAATATGTCTTAAGCGGTCACGCCAAATCAAAATACCATATCAAATAAAAACTGAGCGGCGGAATAGACATCGCCGGTCAAAAGTGCAAACGTAGGCATAAGGGCCATTTGGGGCCATCATAATGAACAGACCGCTTTAAGACTAGAAAACGAAATCAAACTAACACATACAGGACCCTCATCCCACATATATGACTACAGGCCTCTACGAATTCAAAACAAAGACATATGGCGAGACAGGGCCCCGCCGTACCCAAATAGTCAAATGTACTGAATATATACAAAGCAAAAGGAGTCTGTACCAAAAGTGGACTCCGGATCAAAGAGGAGTACTCCGGAACGGCAAAGAGTGTAGCCTACTGTGGAGGATCACCAATGTCTGTACCTGCGGGCATAAAACGCAGCCCCCGAAGAAAGGGGGCCAGTACGAAATAGGTACTGAGTATATAAAGCACGGAGTACAGAAATATGGATCAAAACCGAAAGCAGACCGAATGACAAAGTGGGGTACAAATCTGTATGTCAAAGTCCGTATCAAAATCATATATGTATACATAATGCAAACGAAATCATGCAAACGCTTAGGAACGTGGTCGCCACTCCGACGTTGGCGCCACACACAGCATAACACCAGAAGGTTTCAAATCTCCGTACATCCCCGAACACAAACATAATCATAGGTGAACGTATCGCATCACAAGCCATATCACAGCATAACTCCAAACGGAACCCGACCCTATGGCGAAGCCTCGGGAACCGTAACACAGCATACGGCCGAATTATCATAAAGCGCACGAATCAAAACCGGCCCGGGAACCGGTGAACGAAGTCATAACAAGGCATGAGCGGAGTCGTGAGCAGACAAATGCAAATCGTATTTCAAAATAGTCTTTCAAAACATAATAGTCTCATAACTCATTTCATAATACAAAATAATCGCATACTTAGTCGATATAAAGTTTCATTCCACAAAACATTTCCAAAGTAGTACGTATAGCTCAAAACGTAACTTAGCGTATCGTAATATTCAAAACATATCCCGTAGGAGGAAGTTCCAAAATTGAATGTAGCATGTCAAACTTTATTCACAAAGATAGCCCAATAAGACAATTAGGGCGTTTCGGGGTAGCGGGCCCACCTCGAGTCAAATTGAGGTGGCGAACATATTTTCCGAACATTTATAGGCCAAAGGGTCATACATAATCATTTCTAAGTTACCCGACCACATTTCGATAGGTTTCGGACGAGTGGTGGCATTCTAGCCAAAATAGAGCCCTTAGGCTTCAATTGAATTGAATGAATAGTAACCTTTCTGTGGATCGGGTTTCGAGGAGCAGAAATGCTCCGGAAGTTCTGATATTCGCCTATCATACTAAGATATGCCAAACGAAGGAGTGGGAAGCTTTACATACCTTACAGACGTCGTATGCTCTCCCAAAAGTCAAGTCCCGTTTCGTCTGAAATCTGCAAGTGGTCAAAGTTACCAATTGAGATTCTTAGGCTTAAAAATGCCATTAACTTCATTTTTGTCTACCGAAATTTCGGCAGCATTTCCCCTATAAATCTAACACCCCCGAGACTTAGCTCGGCTCAAAATACATCAACAACAACAACCCAAACATCATCAAACAATATAAACCATATTCAAACTTCAAAAGTCTACCTTACTACGCAAGTTGGAAATCTTTCATTCAAACTTCAAAATTCCAAATCTATATCCATATTATTGTATTCATTTACTCATTCAAGATTATGCCATCACATTCTAAATACATTCCAAGCCATACACGAAATTGCCCAAAATCCATTACTTTCCATAATTCTTTCAACACACCAAAAGTCACGACGAACATTCTAACTTGCGTCGTTTCATTCCGAATTCATTAACATCATTATAAATTCATATTTAAAGTCTTTAGCACTCTAAATATACAATGATATACATAATGATACCGAAGGTATACGCTTTCCGATAATATCCGAAATCATTTTCCAACACCAATTTAATTCATCAATCAATCATTTACGACACAAGGATCACAACAACACATTATACCAACTAACAAGATCAATTCACCTCACTTTCTTCTCCCTATGGCTCACGGCCAACACACAATATACACACACACCCACGGCTTTCTATTTACATCAAAGTTACGGGATTCTCCTCTATTCCCAATCTTTAACATATTCATATCAATTCTATAACATTAAAGGGGCAAGATTCTTACTTTTTCTTGAAAACCCGACTTGTCGTAAACGAGGTTCTTGTGCCAAACTAATTATACCCCGTTGAAGAGGGCCTTGAGTACTTCACAACTATGTAGAAATTGAGATTTTTGGATCAACAACAAAGCTTGGATAATTTTTTTTTCTCCTCTCCTTGCCTTCGGCTGAACCCTCTTTTGTGGTGTTCTTTGAATTTTTGTTCTATTTTCTTGATAATTATCAAGTGTACATGATATATATCCTTTTAAGAGTCATGTGCTATGCACATGACATCAACATAATGGGTTTGGGCCTTGCTAAGGTCGGCCACCCTAATCCCTTGGGCCTAAACTTTGTGTCATATTTTCCTTGGCCCAATTGTCGAAAAGTCCCGTTTTGTAATTCCCGAAACTAATTTCCGAAATTCCAAATTTACCCTCGGCCTTCCCCGAGGTCTTGACATTAATGATTCCATAACCAACATGGTCATATTCACAAAAATCAAAATATTTCCTTATAACATACAAGTCGTAATTATTTCTCGATTTCCAATTATACGAAAACACGGGACATAACATTCTCCCCCCCTTAAGAACATTCGTCCCCGAATGTTAAATAAATCTTATGAAGACTCACAAACATAACGGGAAAACCATTTTATATATGAATAGCACACATGGTTCATCCGTTCTTTGGTACAACAACTACAAAAGCCTAGATTACAAGAGGCGTAGGGAATAAATGGGGGTATCTCTTCTTCATCTCATCCTCCGCCTCCCAAGTCATCTCTTCCCGGTTATTATTGCGCCACAGGACCTTGACAGAAGGCACCTCCTTAGTGCGCAACCTCCTCACCTGACGATCCAGAATAGATACAGGCTGCTCGTCATAAGACAACTGCTCCGTCACCTGAAGATCATCTACTGGGAATATCCTGGAAGGGTCACCAATACACTTCCGCAGCATAGACACATGAAACACCGGGTGCACGGACTCCAAATCGGATGGCAAGTCTAGCTCGTAGGCCACTGCGCCTATCCTCCGAACAATCTGGTATGGCCCGATGTACCGCGGACTCAACTTACCCTTCTTGCCAAATCTCATAACGCCCTTCATGGGCGACACCTTCAGGAATACCCAGTCGCCAATCTGGAACTCCAACGGTCGACGTCGTCTATCAGCATAAGCTTTCTGTCGACTCTGAGCAGCCAATAACCGTTCTCGAATAAGCTTTACTTTATCTACGGCTTCCTGGATCACATCTGGCCCAATCAGCTTAGTCTCGCCCACGTCAAACCAGCCAATAGGAGACCTGCATCTCCTGCCATAAAGGGCCTCGTACGGGGCCATCTGAATGCTAGAGTGATAACTGTTATTGTAGGCAAACTCTATAAGCGGCAAATGATCATCCCAGCTGCCCCTGAAATCAATAACGTAGGCCCGTAACATATCCTCGAGCGTCTGAATAGTGCGCTCGGCCTGCCCGTCAGTCTGAGGATGAAAAGCTGTACTGAGGCTCACCTGAGTCCCTAATCCCTCCTGAAATGACCTCCAGAAATAAGCTGTAAACTGGGTACCTCGGTCAGTAATAATAGATATAGGGACTCCGTGAAGTCTGACTATCTCTCTGATATACAATCTGGCATAGTCCTCAGCCGAATAGGTAGTCCGAACCGGAAGGAAATGGGTTGATTTCGTCAGCCTGTCAACAATAACCCAGATAGAGTCGTACCTGCATGGAGTGCGCGGTAACCCAACAACGAAATCCATATTAATCATCTCCCATTTCCAGGCTGGAATCTCCATCTCCTGTAATAATCCACCGGGCTTCTGATGCTCGATCTTAACTTGCTAGCAGTTCGGGCACTAACTAACAAACTCAGCAATATCTTTCTTCATGCCGTCCCACCAATACAAACACCTGAGATCCCGATACATTTTAGTGGAACCAGGATGAACAGAATACCGTGCATTATGGGCCTCGCCCATAATCTGCCGCCGTAAGCCCGCAACGTCCGGTACACAGAATCTGCCGTCGTATAATAATACTCCGTCAGGCGAGATGTCAAACTGAGTCTATGCTTTATTAAGGGCCACATCTCTGTACTGAATCAAAAGAGGATCCTGAAACTGGCGCTGCTTTACCTCCTGAATAATAGATAACTCAGCAACTGGACGAACAGAAATCCCAGAATCTCCAGAATCCGCCAAACGAACTCCGAGGCTGGCCAGTTGACGAATGTCACGAACCAAATCTTTCTTACCAGCCGGTACATCAGCCAAGCTGCCCATAGACTTGCGGCTAAGCGCATCTGCTACCACATTGGCTTTCCCCGGATGGTACAGAATATCAACGTCGTAATCCTTTAGTAGCTCAAGCCATCTCCGCTGCCGCAAATTTAGTTCCTTCTGCTTAAAAATATACTGGAGACTCTTATGGTCCGTATAGATATCAGCATGGACCCCATATAAATAATGCCACCAAATCTTCAAAGCATGAATCACCGCGGCCAACTCAAGATCATGAGTGGGATAGTTCTTCTCGTGCGGTCTGAGCTGCCGGGAAGCATAGGCTATGACTTGACCGTGCTGCATCAATACACAACCTATCCCAATACCAGAGGCGTCACAATAGAAAACATACCCGTCAGATCCCTCTGGAAGAGCCAAAACTGGTGTTGTAATCAATCTCTCCTTCAGCACCTGAGAGCTGCGCTCGCAGGCATCTGTCCACTGGAATTTTGCTGCTTTCTGAGTAAGCCTCGTCAGTGGTGCTGCAATAGAATAAAAATCCTCCACAAACCTACGATAATACCCAGCTAAACCCAGAAAACTGCGCACCTCTGTCGGAGTAGTAGGCCTGGGCCAATTCTGCACAGCCTCAATCTTCTGCGTGTCGACCCGAATACCGTCTGCGCCGACAATATGGCCCAAAAATGCCACAGAAGTCAACCAGAACTCACACTTAGAGAATTTAGCATATAACTTCTGCTGATGGAGAATGCCAAGTACCGTCCTCAAATGATCTGAATGCTCCTCGGCTGATCGCGAGTAAATCAAGATATCATCAATAAACACAATAACAAACATATCCAGAAAAGGCCGAAATACCCGGTTCATCAGATCCATAAATACTGCTGGAGCATTAGTCAGCCCGAAAGACATAACTCTGAACTCATAATGCCCGTATCGGGTCCTGAAAGCAGTCTTCGGGATATCTGACTCCCGTACTCGCACCTGATGATAACCTGAGCGCAGATCTATCTTTGAAAAATGTCTAGCACCCTGCAGCTGATCAAACAAATCATCAATCCGGGGGAGGGGATATTTATTCTTAATAGTCACCTTATTTAGCTGCCGGTAGTCGATACACATCCGCAATGACCCATCTTTCTCTCTGACAAACAATACCGGCGCTCCCCAGGGCGATGTGCTGGGTCTGATAAAGCCCTTATCCAACAAATCTTTCAGCTGCTCCTTCAACTCTTTCAACTCAGCCGGTGCCATCCTGTACGGAGGAATAGATATAGGCTGCGTATCCGGCATCAACTCTATAGTGAAATCAATTTCCCGCTCAGGCGGAAGGCCAGGAAGCTCGTCAGGAAAGACATCTGGAAACTCACTGACGACCGGAACAGACTGAAGGGTAGGTATCTCCGCTGCAGTATCGTGCACACGAACCAAATGATAGATGTAACCCTTCTGGATCATCTTCCTAGCCTTGAGGTATGAAATAAACTTACCCCTCGGCGATGCTGTAGATCCGAACCACTCTATGACTGGCTCCCCTGGAAACTGAAAGCGGACTACCTTTTTCTGGCAGTCGACATTAGCATAACAGGAAGACAACCAGTCCATGCCCATAATGACGTCAAACTCAAGCATATCTAACTCTATCAGATCAGCCTTAGTGCTACGATCATAGATGGTCACAGAACAATCCCTATAGATCTGTCTCGCTACAATAAAATCCCCAACTGGCGTAGCTACCTCAAATGGCTCTATAGGCTCGGACACTATCCCAATTTTACTAGCAACAAGCGGGGAGACATATGATAAAGTAGAGCCAGGGTCAATCAATGCATATACAGATCTGGAGAAAACCAACAATGTACCTGTGACGACGTTTGGCGAAGCCTCCTGATCCTGGCAGCTGGCCAAAGCATATATGCGGTTCGAGGGACCGCTAGAACCTGAAGCGCCACCGCGGCCTCGACCGCGTCCTGCCGGTGCTGAAATACCTCGCCCTCCAGGGCGTGCAACAGATGGAACAGATGAAGAACCGGCGGCTGACCCTGTCTGCTGAGCAGCACTACCAGAACCGCTAGCCAATTGACAGTCTCTCATAAAGTGGCCCTGACCACCACACGAAAAGCAAGCTCCAGTCGCTCGGTAACACTCCCCGGGATGAGACTTCCCGCAATGAGGGCAACGGGGCCTGGGTGGTCTGGCCTGGCTGGGACCCCTGGATACCTGTGAACCTGCCGCTCTGGAGCTCTGACCGGCCCCAGACGGTCCTGCACTGTCAAATCTCCGACTGCCTGACTGAGTACTCCGACCGGACGGAGGAAAATGTCTATCTGACTGCTGCTGCTGAGGCTGTCCGCCTCGAGAATCTCCAGAATAACCTGCGGACCTAGCCCTCTTGGGCGGCCTCCTATCTCGATCTCTGCCAGCAGGATCAGACCTGCGACGGTCCTCCATACCCATCGCATAGGCCTGAAGCCGGGCAATGTCCATGTCTGCCTGCAATGACACTGCCATACAGCTATCAACCAAATACCGGTCCAATCCCATAACATATCTGTGCATCCGATCGGACATATCTGCTACCACGGCCGGTGCATATCGGGCCAGAGAGTCAAACTCAAGATTATACTCGCGAACACTCCGACCCCTCTGCTGCAGACGTAAGAATCGATCAGCCCGCGCCCGCCATAACTCTGGGGGCAAAAAGTGGCGGGTGAATGCTGTCACAAACTAATCCCAAGTGGCTGGAGGGGCACCCTCTCCTCTAGACAGCTCCCAAGTCTCGTACCAGTGGGTAGCCACATCTCGAAGCCTGTGCGAAGCCAGCTCAACCGACTCGGTCTCTGAAGCCATGACCAAGTCCAGTGAGCGTCGCATCCCCCGAATAAAGTCATGGGGGTCCTCGTCGGGCTTAGACCCGAAGAACTCTGGAGGGCCACATAACAGAAACTCCCGAACTCGCAAGCTGTCCCGCCTGTCATCCTCATCATCGTCCGTCCGCCCGCGTCTGCGAGCCTGTCCTGCTACCAATGTAGTCAGCAACTGTACAGCCTCCCTCAGGGTCCGATCCTCCGCCCCTGGCCGAGGAGCTGGAGTCTCAGGTGCGGGTACACGGACCTCTGGAGCTGCTGAAGGTCCTACTCCAGGCTGTACTAGTGGGGGTGTAGCAGACCCCTCAAAATGAGGCACATCCTCAGGGAAATCATAAACACGAGCCCGGGTAGCTCGCTGTGCCTGGCTAGTCTCTCCCATCCTCGCTTTGCCCTTCTGGGCCGCCGTTGCCTTCTTCGGAGGCATCACTGCAAACACAATAGCGAGTCAGATCAAAATCATCCTAATAGCACAGCTCTATCGCACGATCTAAGATTCCAAAGAAAGTAACATTCTAAATGCCCTGTAGCTTCCTGTTTATAGATGTGGTGCACAACTAATCGATAAACAAGACTCTACGAGACACGGCCTGTAGACATTCCGAGGACAAACCGCTCTGATACCACTTTTGTCACGACCCAGCCCCGTGGGCCGCGACTGGCACCCTACTTGGCTACCCAGACCAAATTACGTAGTCATTGCCAAATCCAAACTTATTTCAGAATTCCATAAAAATCATATCAAACATAACTTATCGAAATATGTCTTAAGCGGTCACGCCAAATCAAAATACCATATCAAATACAAACTGAGCGGCGGAATAGACATCGCCGGTCAAAAGTGCAAACGTAGGCATAAGGGCCATTTGGGGCCATCATAATGAACAGACCGCTTTAAGACCAGAAAACGAAATCAAACCAACACATACAGGACCCTCATCCCACATATATGACTACAGGCCTCTACGAATTCAAAACAAAGACATATGGCGAGACAGGGCCCCGCCGTACCCAAATAGTCAAATGTACTGAATATATACAAAGCAAAAGGAGTCTGTACCAAAAGTGGACTCCGGATCAAAGAGGAGTACTCCGGAACGGCAAAGAGTGTAGCCTACTGTGGAGGATCACCAATGTCTGTACCTGCGGGCATAAAACGCAGCCCCCGAAGAAAGGGGGTCAGTACGAAATAGGTACTGAGTATATAAAGCACGGAGTACAGAAATATGGATCAAAACCGAAAGCAGACCGAATGACAAAGTGGGGTACAAATCGGTATGTCAAAGTCCGTATCAAAATCATATATGTATACATAATGCAAACGAAATCATGCAAACGCTTAGGAACGTGGTCGCCACTCCGACGCTGGCGCCACACACATCATAACACCAGAAGGTTTCAAATCTCCGTACATCCCCGAACACAAACATAATCATAGGTGAGCGTATCGCATCACAAGCCATATCACAGCATAACTCCAAACAGAACCCGACCCTATGGCGAAGCCTCGGGAACCGTAACACAGCATACGGTCGAATTATCATAAAGCGCACGAATCAAAACCGGCCCGGGAACCGGTGAACGAAGTCATAACAAGGCACGAGCGGAGTCGTGAGCAGACAAATGCAAATCGTATTTCAAAATAGTCTTTCAAAACATAATAGTCTCATAACTCATTTCATAATACAAAATAATCGCATACTTAGTCGATATAAAGTTTCATTCCACAAAACATTTCCAAAGTAGTACTTATAGCTCAAAACATAACTTAGCGTATCGTAATATTCAAAACATATCCCGTAGGAGGAAGTTCCAAAATCGAAAGTAGCATGTCAAACTTTATTCACAAATATAGCCCAATAAGACAATTAGGGCGTTTCGGGGTAGCGGGCCCACCTCGAGTCAAATTGAGGTGGCGAACATATTTTCCGAACATTTATAGGCCAAAGGGTCATACATAATCATTTCTAAGTTACCCGACCACATTTCGATAGGTTTCAGACGAGTGGTGGCATTCTAGCCAAAATAGAGCCCTTAGGCTTCAATTGAATTGAATGAATAGTAACCTTTCTGTGGATCGGGTTTCGAGGAGCAGAAATGCTCCGGAAGTTCTGATATTCGCCTATCATACTAAGATATGCCAAACGAAGGAGTGGGAAGCTTTACATACCTTACAGACGTCGTATGCTCTCCCAAAAGTCAAGTCCCGTTTCGTCTGAAATCTGCAAATGGTCAAAGTTACCAATTGAGATTCTTAGGCTTCAAAATGCCATTAACTTCATTTTTGTCTACCGAAATTTCGGCAGCATTTCCCCTATAAATCTAACACCCCCGAGACTTAGCTCGGCTCAAAATACATCAACAACAACAACCCAAACATCATCAAACAATATAAACCATATTCAAACTTCAAAAGTCTACCTTACTACGCAAGTTGGAAATCTTTCATTCAAACTTCAAAATTCCAAATCTATATCCATATTATTGTATTCATTTACTCATTCAAGATTATGCCATCACATTCTAAATACATTCCAAGCCATACACGAAATTGCCCAAAATCCATTACTTTCCATAATTCTTTCAACACACCAAAAGTCACGACGAACATTCTAACTTGCGTCGTTTCATTCTGAATTCATTAACATCATTATAAATTCATATTTAAAGTCTTTAGCACTCTAAATATACAATGATATACATAATGATACCGAAGGTATACGCTTTCCGATAATATCCGAAATCATTTTCCAGCGCCAATTTAATTCATCAATCAATCATTTACGACACAAGGATCACAACAACACATTATACCAACTAACAAGATCAATTCACCTCACTTTCTTCTCCCTATGGCTCACGGCCAACACACAATATACACACACACCCACGGCTTTCTATTTACATCAAAGTTACGGGATTCTCCTCTATTCCCAATCTTTAACATATTCATATCAATTGTATAACATTAAAGGGGCAAGATTCTTACCTTTTCTTGAAAACCCGACTTGTCGTAAACGAGGTTCTTGTGCCAAACTAATTATACCCCGTTGAAGAGGGCCTTGAGTACTTCACAACTATGTAGAAATTGAGATTTTTGGATCAACAACAAAGCTTGGATAATTTTTTTTTCTCCTCTCCTTGCCTTCGGTCGAACCCTCTTTTGTGGTGTTCTTTGAATTTTTGTTCTATTTTCTTGATAATTATCAAGTGTACATGATATATATCCTTTTAAGAGTCATGTGCTATGCACATGACATCAACATAATGGGTTTGGGCCTTGCTAAGGCCGGCCACCCTAATCCCTTGGGCCTAAACTTTGTGTCATATTTTCCTTGGCCCAATTCTCGAAAAGTCCCGTTTTGTAATTCCCGAAACTAATTTCCGAAATTTCAAATTTACACTCGGCCTTCCCCGAGGTCTTGACATTAATGATTCCATAACCAACATGGTCATATTCACAAAAATCAAAATATTTCCATATAACAAACAAGTCGTAATTATTTCTCGATTTCCAATTATACGAAAACACGGGACATAACAATTACAGGAGATGGAAATTCCAGCCTGGAAATGGGAGATGATTAATATGGATTTCGTTGTTGGGTTACCGCGCACTCCACGCAGGTACAATTCTATTTGGGTTATTGTTGACAGATTGATGAAATCAGCCCATTTTCTCCCAGTCCGAACTACTTATTCGGCTGAGGATTATGCTAGATTATATATCAGAGAGATAGTCAGACTTCACGGAGTCCCTGTATCTATTATTACTGACCGAGGTGCCCAGTTTACGGCAAAATTCTGGAGGTCATTTCAGGAGGGATTAGGGACTCAGGTGAGCCTCAGTACAGCTTTTCACCCTCAGTCCGACGGGCAGGCCGAGCGCACTATTCAGACGCTGGAAGATATGTTGCGGGCCTGCGTTATTGATTTTAGGGGTAGCTGGGATGATCATTTGCCGCTTATTGAATTTGCTTATAATAACAGTTATCACTCCAGCATTCAGATGGCACCGTACGAAGCTCTTTATGGCAGAAAATGCAGATCTCCTATTGGTTGGTTCGATGTCGGCGAAACCAGATTAATTGGACCAGATGTGATCCAGGAAGCAGTGGATAAAGTAAAACTTATTCGGGAGCGATTATTGGCTGCTCAGAGTCGGCAGAAAGCATATGCAGACAGACGACGTCGACCGTTAGAGTTCTCGATTGGCGACTAGGTATTTTTGAACGTGTCGCCTATGAAGGGTGTTATGAGATTCGGTAAGAAGGGTAAGTTAAGCCCGCGGTATATTGGGCCGTATCAGATCATTCGGAAGATAGGCGAGGTCGCCTATGAGCTAGACTTACCATCCGATTTGGAGGTCGTACACCCGGTATTTCATGTGTCCATGCTGCGAAAATATATTGGTGATCCTTCCAGAATATTCCCAATAGATGATATTCAAGTGACGGAGCAATTGTCTTATGAAGAGCAGCCTATAACTATTCTGGATCGACAGGTAAGGAGACTGCGCACTAAAGAAGTGCCTTCTATTAAAGTCCTATGGCGCAACAACAACCGAGAAGAGATGACCTGGGAGTCGGAGGAGGAGATGAGGAGGAAATATCCCCACTTGTTTCCTACACCCACAGGTAATCTAAACCTTTTGAACTTGTTGTATTAATCGATGTATGAATCATGTGTACTACTTATATGAGAGGGACTCCCCCGTTATGCTCATAAGACTTTATAAGAGTAATTTAACATTCGGGGATGAATGTTCTTAAGGGGGGGAGAATGTTATGTCCCGCGTTTTCGCATAATGGAAATTCGTGGAAATAATTAAGACTTGTATGTTATAAGGCCATGTTTTTTATTTTAGTTAATATGTCTATGTTGTTTATGAAAATATTAGTGTGAAAATATGGAGGAAGTCCAAGGGGCAAAATTGGGATTTCGGAAATTAGTTTCGGGAATTTTAAAACGAGAGTTTTAATGATTTGGGCTCAACAAAAATTTAAGAGAAATGAGGCCCAAAATGTTAAGGGTGGCCGGCCATGTCTTTGGCCCAAACCCATAACAAGTTGTCATGTGATTAGCATGTGACAACTTAATAAAGAGAGTACTATATATTGCTAGCCTTAGAACATTCAAGAAAAAGAAGCAAATCATAAATTGAAGAACACCCAAGAGAGAGGGTTTCGGCCAACATAAGAAAGAAAGAAAAAAAAAATTCTAGCTTTGATCTTAATCCAAAAATCTTGTCCTTCTTGTATTGTAGTAAGTTCAAGACGCTCTCCGACGTGGTACAATTAATTTGGCGGAAGAATCACATTTGCGGCAAATCGGAACCTTAAGAGAAAGGTAAGATTTCTATGTTTTGATGTTATGAAATAGGTATATATGTAATAGTGATTGAAGTTTCATGAAAAATATGGGATTGTGTTATGTTGTGCATGGCCGTGTGTGTGTGGGTGGAAGGTGTTGGCCGTGTACCACATAGGGAGGAGGAGAAGTGGATTCAAGTTTGTATGGATTGATTAGTTGTATTGCGGTGACTTCTTGTGATGCAAATGAAGGTTTAATGAATTGAATTGGCATTGAAATTTCTTGTATGTAATTATGAGAAATTATGGGAATTCTATATGATTTTTATATAATTATAGAAGTGAGACTCTAAATGTGAATTATGGTCGTTGTTAATGAATTTGGATGAAAATAATGTGAGTTGGTAGTCTGTCGCATTTGTTGAAGTTTTGGATAGAATATGGAAATTGGCGGCATACTTGAATTCATGTATATCGCTTGGAATATTATTGGAATGTGTTTGAATTACTTTGAATGAGTAAATGAATGTGATAATGTGGATGTTAGTTTGATGTTGTGAAGTTTGGATGACAATTGTTGATTTATGTAGAAAGAGAGAATATTGACGTTAGAGTGATTTTTGTTATGACTTGTGATGTTTGTGATATTGTGGGTTGTTGTGTTGATGTATATTGAGCCGAGCTAAGTCTCGAGGGTGTTATATATATAGGGGAAGTACTGCCGAAATTTCGGTAGACAAAAATGAAATTAAGTGAATTCTTAAGCCTTGAAATCCCTAAATGGTAACTTTGACCATTTGCAGATTCTGAGCAAAACGGGAATTGAGTTTTGGGCGAGCGTAAGACGTATATAAGGTATGTAAGGCTACCCACTCCTTCTTTTGGCATGTCTTAAGTATCCTAGGTTGATATCGGAGCCCCGGGGGCAATTCTGTTCCTTGAAATCCGAATTAGAAATTGAGCACTATTCATTCAATTGAATTGAACCTTAATGTCCTTCTTTTGCTTGCAAAGTAATTAGATGTCCGAAAATTATGCAAATGTAATCAAATCGCTTTGGATCTTCCATGCATGATTCCATAGACGCTAAATCGTGGTTCATGTCCGTCACTTCGACTTGACCCGCGGTGGCCCGCTAGCATCGAGACTTCCTTGTTGCTCTATTATTCTCGTTTTTGTATAATGTCAGCAAAACACTTTTGTTTATGAGTTTGGCTATCATAAAATAATGTTTTGACTGCCACAGTATTCTAGATTATATTTTGAACCATAAATACTATGTTGGAAATATTTTGTGAAACGAACCCCGTATTGACTAACTATTCGAACTAGTTGACTAATGAATTAGCATATGATGTTATCAAGTTTCAAAAGATGTTTTGACCTATAAATTGCATTGTTTGCTCACGACTCCGCTCGTGCCCTTATTATGACTTCGTTCACCGGTTCCAGGGCCGGTTATGATTCGTGCGTACTATGATAAATTCGGCCGCATGCTGTGTTACGGTTCCCGAGACCTCGTCATAGGGCCGGGTTCCGTTTGGTGTTGTGCTGTAATATGGCTGGTGATATGTTATGATGATATGTGTTCTCGGGGATGTACGGAGATTTGAACCTTCTGGTGTTATGCTGTGTGTGGCACCAGTGTCGGAGTGGTGACCACGTTACTGAGCTTTGTATGATTTTGTTTGCATTATGTATACATGATTTTGATATAGATTCTGATATATTGTTCAGTATTCCCCCTTTTGTATCCTGTTTATTTTCAGTTGTGGCTCATATTTCTGTACTCTATGCTTTACATACTCAGTACATCTCTTGTACTGACCCCCTTTCTTCGGGGGCTGCGTTTCTTGCCCGCAGGTACAGACACAGGTGATCCTCCACTGTAGGCTCCACTTTCTGCTATTTCGGAGTACTCCCTTTTGATCCGGAGTCCACTTTTGGTACATTTACCCTTTTGCTATGTATATATTTCTGTAGATCTGACTATTTGGGTACGGCGGGGCCCTGTCCCGTCATATGATTCTGTCGATCTGTTTAGAGGTCTGTGGACATGTCTGTGGGTTAGGGTCTTTCTGTATGGATGCGTGTATATGTCGTGTTTGGGCGATCCCATACGCCGAGGCGGCCGGTCCGCATATGTTCATACGTTGCTTTGTTAGCCCTGTGTGGACTTTGTTGGTGTTTGCTGTGTACAGGGTTATTCTGGATAGTCCGAAAAACAAAGGAGACTCTACCGAAATTTTTCTGGGGATTATCTAAATTTGTAAATACAGCCTTGTCGGCTTCTGCTATATACTTGAATGCATTTGATAGATGGGTTTGGGTGCCCAGATCGGGCACTAGTCACGGCCTACGGGGTTTGGTCGTGACATATATCACATAGAATCAATTCACCATAACTTGCCAAACCAACCCCTATTCGGCCACAATAACATCATACATGTTTTCATACATTTTGTCCATTTCTTTATATTACAACAACAACCAAAAGACTAAGTAAAATTAATCCATTCTTTCTACACAACACAACAATCAAACTACTAAATAAAATTAATTCATCACTTCTACACACACTACCATATTCGGCCATCACATCAACACATACATGTACCATAAATTCCATCCATTTCTACATTCTACAACATTCACAATCATCTCCAACACATAGAAAAAGGGATTAAACCTTACCTTCCTCCACTTGTCTTCTCACTTGGCTAGAGTTTCCAGCTTGCACAACCAATGCTTTTCTTACTCCAACAACAACTCCATGTTAATGAGGGGCTTCCATTTGGTTGAAATTCTAGAAGGAACTAATTTTTCTTGACCAATTTCCATGGCCCTATTTTTTTAAGCTATGGCCGAATGGCCCCTATTTCTTTCTTGGAATTTTTCTTGAATTTTCATGACATTTATGTCTTGCTTGGTGAGCTCTCTCTCATATATATAGGTCTTATGAGCATGTGAGGGGCACATGCCCTCTTCTCTTTTTTTTTTCTAGAAATTTCTTCCTTTTTCTTGAATTTTCTAAAATAAGCAAAGATGATTATTAGTCTTATTATGTAAGCTTGGTCTATATATTCATCACATGGCCATAAAAGAGTGGGTCCCACACATACATATATATATATATGATTAATCCTCATTAAATAAAATTGTGGACATATACTTATGCCAAACGGCCAACATGGCAATTTCAAGAATTTTCTTGAACATTTTGTGAAATTCCCATTTTGCCCCTAGCCTTCCACAATATTACCATAGATCATTTTGCGAATTTTCCTTTTTACCCTTAACCTTTCTCAACATTTCCATACTACCAATGTTCACAAATAATATTCATAACGAACTTGTACATTAGAATAATTTTGGAAGATGGTCATTCCCTTAACTTTGCCACGACTATCTTGAAATATCCGAACGTATAAAATACGGGATATAGCATAGCCTATAGCCAAATTGGATCGTCAGGTGAATATTGCGTACCAAAGACGTGGTTCTGTGAGGGTGTTGTGACGAAACAATAACAGAGAAGAGAGGATCTGGGAAGAACAAGGAAAATAAGTTGGCGCAGCGGATTAGAAAACCTATGACACGGAATGAGGACCCATGTATAGACCGAGAAGTTTGATTATAAAGGAAATAAGGTGAAAAATAAAGAGTGAGCATGAAGAAAAGGACAAATATAAGAGGGACCCCTCCCGGGGTATTATAGCACCCCATGAGGCCAGTTGAACATTTGAGGACGAATGTTCTAAAGGGGGGGAGGATGTTATAGCCCGTATTTTGTACATTCGGATATTCCAAGATAATCATGGTAAGTTAAGGGCAAGACTATTTTCCAAAGTTATTTTAATATACAAGTTGTTTATTAGTATGGAAATATTGAGAAAGGCTAAGGGTAAAAAGGGAAACTCACAAAGTGGTTCATGGTAATATTGAGGAAGGCTAGGGGCAAGAAGGGCATTTCACAAAAATTCAAGAAAGTTCAGGAATAAGCCACCATGGCCGTGTGGTGTGTGTGGGCCCCACCCATGGCCATGTGTCCATATTTTTAATTGTAGGGCTTAATTATATATATAGATAAGTGGTGGAAAAAAATAAGACATATTTATCTTATGTCAAGAAGCTTGGAGAAGAAGAGAAAGAAAGAAAAAGAAAGAGAAGCCATTCGGCCATGGCTCCCAAAATTGAGCCATGGAAAATTGATCAAGAAAAAATATTTTCTCCTAGAAATTCAACCAAGTGGAACGTCTCTAACAACATGGAGTAGTTGTTGGAGCAAGCAAAGCATTCGTTGTGCAAGATGTAAACTCTAGCCGAGTGAGAAGACAAGTGGAGAAAGGTAAGGTTTAATCTCCTCTTTCATGTGTTGTGAATGGTTTGTGTATGTTGTAGTATGTGGAAATGAATGAAATTCATTAAATATGTATGTGTATTGCATGGCCGAATGAGAGTGATGTTGGTAGGATGTGATGAATTGATTTTATTTAGTATTTTGATTGTTGTTGTTGTGAATTCCATAATAAAAATGAAGGTTTGATGGTTTGAAGTGAAGTTGTAATCGTTGTGGGATTGTGGTAGAAGCTAATATGATTTTAATATAGTTTCTTGCAATTATGAGGATGAAGTTGTTAATGCATAGACTATTGTTATAGTTCACGAATTTGGAAGAAAAGAATGTGTTGTTGTCTTTGGTGGTGTTGTGAGATTTCGGGTGGTATTGTACATTGGTTGGGCCATTTTGATCATTGCGCGAATTGTTTGAAGTGTTCTTGAGTTTTGCTTGTAAGGTATTGGGCATGTATTTGAACGTGTGAGCAATGACGTTGGCTTGATTATATGTGGTTGAATTGAATATAAATGAAATGCCGTCGAATTGTGTAGAAAAGAGTTACTAACGTTAGAATGCGTTTGGAATTGATTGTTGATGTTGTGAGCATGATTGTTGGGATTGTTGTTGATGATTTGACCGAGTTGGATTCTCGGGGATGGTTGAATTTACAGGGGAAATGCTGCCGAAATTTCGGCAGACTATAAGTAAATCTATTTGAAGGATTAAGAAAAGTATATGACGATAAATCTAATGATTCTGTCAATTCTTTTGAATGTAGACTAGCAAGCATGGATAAATAAGTGTAGCTAATAGGACGTGGAACAGGTATGTAAGGCTTACCCTTTCTTTCTTTGGCATGATCCTTGTGAAACAAACAGACTAAGTATATGTATGATTTCAAAGAAACTCCTATTCTTAGACCCACTAGGATGGCTAATATTCTTGATTTCCATAAGCTTCTTCATATGGTTTTGATACGTATCTATGATTTCCGAAGCTCTATTTGATATGTTTCCGAGTTTGCCTATGATTCTTATTCACGTCTTGATATAAGTACGCTCGGTATAGTTGAGCTTATTGTATGGTTGCGTAACGAGTAAAGCATAAAGAGTTCATGTACCTAAAAGGGTTCTGTAAGTATTAATGTCTCTAACATTCGTATACAGTCTTGGATTGCTTTGGAAACGTTCGAAGAGGTTCTGTGGTAAAAGTGTCCATAACTTTCTCATACTAACTCGGATTGACTTGAAACGTGTTTACGACCCTCAAATGTCAGTTTGTGTACTTATCTTTCGAGTCTTGAAAGAAAATTGATTTGTGTGCATATAGTTTCTCACGACTCTGCTCATGCATGCCTTAATGTATCCTCCACTGCGTCCCGGGCCAGGGCATGTTCTCGTGCGTTTTCCACTGCATTGTTCACCACGTCCCTCTCACTTGCGGGCCGGGGCACGTTATATATATATGATATGATGACATGATGATATGATGACGGGGTGGCGGCCAGGATGGCATATGATGACTCTATTCACCGCGTTCCGCAATAGAGGGCCGGGGCACGTTACATGCATATGTGATACATGACATTGACATACATGATTTGATTCACCGCGTCCCTCAATAGAGGGCTGGGGCACATTACATGCATATGTGATACATGACAATGACATATATGATTTGATTCACCGCGTCCCTCAATAGAGGGTCGGGGCACGTTACATGCATATATGATACATGATATTGACATACATGATTTCATTCACCGCGTCCCTCACTAGAGGGCCGAGGCACGTTATATGCATATGTGACATATGATGATGACATACATGATTTTCATTTCAAAAGGCAAGTGCTTTGATGTTTTTAAAAAGTCATACTTGATTCTGACAAATCTTTGTTTCAGTTATGAACCTCTTTTCTGTATTCCATGCCTTACATGCTCAGTACATATTCCGTACTGACCCCCTTTCTTTGGGGGCTGCGTTTCATGCCGTGCAGGTACACCCAGATGAGTAGAAGCCATTATAGAAGATGTTCCAGCGGAGTTGGCAAGCTCCATTTGGCCTGGAGTGTTGCCAGGTCAGAGTATTATGCTATGATGTCTTGTTCGAAGTTAGAGAATTTGCAGACAGAGTCGTGGGTATAGAATGTCAGTCTTGTAAGCAGTTCCACCAGCCGATGTGTCATTATGTATTATGTTACAGATTCTTTATGATTACAGGTTCTACTTGATTTGAGTACGATGAAAAGAAAGTATCTGCAAGCTTTACTATGTATTGCATTCTTATTTGATTTAAAAGGCCAAAGAGATTATGTGTGTACTAAGGGTCAGAGGGTTCGCTCGGCCCTAAGTAAGGGTCGGGTGCCCATCACACCCTAGCGAGATAAGGGTGTGACAACACAACTCAAGGTAAGTTTTAATCCTCTTTTATATGTTATGGATGGTTTATGCATGTTGTTGGGTGTAGAAATGGATGAAATTCTTGAAACTAGGTGTGTTGATGTTGTAGCTGTGAGTGGGTTGTTTTGTGTAGAAGGAATGAATTAAATTTACTTAGTATCTTGGTTGTTTTGTTGTGGATTCTATGATGTTAATGAAAGTTCAATGATTCAAGTTGGAGTTGTAATTGTTATGGGCTGTTTTTAGAAGCCAACGTGATTGAACGTAGTTTTTATATTTATGTGAATAATATTGTTAACGAGTGAATTTTTGGTGTAGTTCATGAATTTGGAAGGAAGGAAATGTGTTGTTATTGTTATTGTTGCACTTTGGAGGTTTCGGGTGGAATGGCATATTGGTTAGATTATTTTGAATATTGTGTGAATTGTTTAAAGTGTTCTTGAATCATGTAAAAAGGATTTCGGATTAACACTTGAATGTGAGATCATTGGTGTTAGCTTGACTCTATGTGATTGAATTGAATATGAATGAAATGCCGTTGAAATATGTGACAAGAGTTGTTAATGTTAGAATATATTTTGGATTGATTGTTGAAGTTGTTAGTATGATTGTTAGGATTGTTGTTGATAAATTGGCCGAGTTGGATTCTCGGGGATGGATGTATTTACAGGGGAAATGTTATGAGTAAATTTATTTGAGAAACTAATGCAAGTATATGACAACGAATCCAATGATTGTGTGAATTCATTTGAATGTAGACTAGCAAGCTTGGGTAAATAAGCGTAGCTAATAGGACGTGGAACAGGTATGTAAGGCTTACCCTTTCTTTCTTTTGGCATGATCTTTATGAAACGATCAGATGACGTATATGTATGATTTCAAAGAAATTCCTATTCTTAGAGCCACTAGGATGGCTAATATTCTTGACTTCCATAAGCTATTTCATATGGTTTTGATGCGATCTATGATGTCCGAAGATCTATTTGATATGTTTCCGAATGGCATTCGAGAGATAATTGATATGATTAATGTCTCGATTTACAAATGATAGCACGTTTGATTATTCCATTGAGTCTTTGATATATTTTGATACGTACATATGGTTCCAAAAGCTCTATTTGATTTGATTCATAACGATATTCGAAAGGTACCTAACATGATTGTTGCTTTTATTTTCCAAAAATGACTTCTAAAACGTTCGTAGAAGGTTCTGTACTAAAACGTCCATAACTTTTTCATACTAACTCGGATTGACTCGAAACGTGTTTATGATCCTCAAGTGTCGATTTGCGTACCTATTTATCGAGTCTTGATTTGTATGCATATATTTTCTCACTACTCTGCTCGTGCACGCCTCAATATGTCTTTCACTGAGTCCCGGGCCGGGTATGTTATCGTGCGCACTCCACTGCATTGTTCACCGAGTCCCTCACTAGAGGGTCGGGTACGGTGTATGTATATGATGAGATGATGAGACGATGATGTGTTATGGCAGTCAGAAGGGCATATGATGATTTGATTCACCGAGTCCCTCACTAGAGGGCCGGGTACGGTATGTATATATGTATATGCATGATGATATGATAGCATGCTGATATGATGACATGACTTTATTCACCGAGTCCCTCACTAGAGGGCCGGGTACGGTATATATATATATGATATATGATGTTGACATGCAAGACTCTATTCACCGAGTCCCTCACTAGAGGGCCGGGTACGGTATATATATATGTATATGTATATGCATGCACGATGATATGAAAGTATGATGACATGATTTTATCCACCGAGTCCCATAACGGGCCGGGTATGGTATGTGATAATGATATGCATGATTTATGTTTTAAAGGCAAGAGTTTTGGTATTCTGGACATTGTACATGTTTCTGCACTCCTTATATCAGTTATGATCCTTTTACTGTGATTCCTGCCATACATGCTCAGTACATATTCCGTACTAACCCCCTTTCTTCGGGGGCTGCGTTTCATGCCGCACAGGTACACCCAGATGATTAGAAGCCATTTTAGAAGATGTTCCAGCGAAGTTGGCAAGCTCCATTTGTCCCTAGGGTGTTGCCGGGTCAGAGTATTATGCTGTGATGTCTTGGTTGAAGTTAGAGACTTTGCAGACAGAGTCGTGGGTGTAGAATGTCGGTATTGTAAGCGGCTCCACCAGCCGATGTGTTATTATGTTTCGTGTTACAAGTTTCATGTGATGATAGATTTTATTTGAATTGAGTACGATCAAAAGAAAGATTCTGAATGCTTTACTATGTATTTCATTCTATTTGATTTAAGAGTCCAAAGAGATTAAGTACGTAATAAGAGTCAGCGGGTTCGCTCGGCTCCGAATATGGGGTCGGGTGCCCATCACACCCCAGTAAGGTTAGGGTGTGACAGCAAATGGGACCGCTTAAGACATAAAGCACACAGACATAACCGAACATTAACTATTCACAACCCATATGTATGTATACATGCCTCTAATACAGACAACAGAATCATATGACGGGACAGGGCCCCGCCGTACCCATGAATATATACATACATACATATATGCAACGAAAGAGTCTATACCAGAAGGCTCCAGATCAAAAGGAGCACTCCAAAAACAGCAGAATAGGTGTCCTAAGCTGTCGGGTCACCAGAACGAGCGTCTGTACCTGCGGGCATGAAACGCAGCCCCCGAAGAAAAGGGGTCAATACGAAATATGTACTGAGTATGTAAAGCATGAAATACAGTAATAAAGATCATAACTGAAACAAGAGGTATGGAAAATGAGTACAAAAATCAGTATACCAAAAACGTACTTTTGAAACACAATTAATGCATATCAAAATCATGTATAGGGCTCAGGAACGTGGTCGCCACTCCGACGCTGGCGCCACAACACATCATACTCCAGAAGATTTCATATCTCCGTACAACCCCGAAACACATCATAACATCATAGCACATCATACGCCATAACACATCATAACGCCATATATAAGCGGCACCCGGCCCTGTAGCGAGGGACTCGGGAAACCGTAACACATCATACTGCCGAATATAACATGGTTCGCACGATGACAAACCGGCCCGGGACTCGGCGAAAGAAGTAAATACAGTATGCACGAGCAGAGAAGTGAGAAACTATATGCAATTTAAAAACATTATTACTTTAGACTCAACAAATAAGTAAACTAACTGACGCTCGAGGGTTAAGACGATAATCATGTGAAATCCTTTCAAAAGTCGTTAGAGTTATACAAAGGTAAGTCTCGGGGACCACGAATGAGTAGCAACCCAATCCGAGCCCGCCTACGAAAGTTACAACCATAATACGCTTTAGAACTCCCTAAGAATGTTTCGGAGCGATCCGAGCTCATCTAAGAAAGTTAGAGACATCATTCGACATAAGACTTTTAAGAATAAAAATTATCTACTCACATTTGTTATCCAATCATACAAAGGGCACAAAAACCATAGCTCGACTATATTAGGAATACTAACATCAAGAAGTGAATAAAAATCGTCGGCATGCTCGGATCTTAAGAATGGAGTTACCCCGAGGCTCGTATCATAGCTTACTTGCAACTAGGACATGCCAAAATAAAGAAAGGTTAGGCTTTACATACCTTGCTCGCTTCCTAAGATAATCTCCACTCAAGTCTCGGGCTCCCCAAGGTCTACAATAACGTCATTAAATACCAAACGTTAGCTACAAGTACTTAGGAATTCAATCCTAAGCTAGTACTTGTCTACAGAAGTTTCGGCAGCATTTCCCCTGTAAATACAAACCACCCCGAGAATTCAACTCGGCCAAATTTATCAACAACCATACCAACAATCATTCCAACAATACCAACAATCAATTTAAAACACATTCTAACATTAGTAACCCGCTTTAACATAATTTAACGACATTCCGTTTACATTCACTTCAACTACATACAATCAAACCAACACCAATGCTCGCATACTCAAATACTAATCCGAAGTCATTTAAACAAGATTCAAGAACATTTCAAACAATTCGCATAACATTCAAAACAATCCAACCTAAACTCCATTCCACCCAAAACCTTCAAAATGCAACAAGAGCAATAACAACACATTTCCTTCTTTCAAATTCATGAACTTCACCAACAATTGATATGCTAGCAACATTATTTTCCATAAATACAAGAAGTGGTTTTAAAATCACATTAGCTTCTAAAACAACTCTCCAACACTTACAACTTCAACTAGAATTATTAAACTTTCATTCTCATCATAGATTCCATTACAATAACAATCAAAATACTAAGAAAAATTGATTCATTCTCTTCTACACTACACAATATCCACATGGCCACAACACTATATATACACGGCCACAACATAACATCCATATTTTCATGAATTTCATCCACTTCTACATACTACAACATACACAATCATCCATAATATATAAAAAGAAGATTAAACCTTACCTTTTCCACCACACTTCTCACTTGGCTAGGGTTATGAATTTGCAACAAGGAGTGATTTAATTTGTTATGTCCCGTATTTTCATACGTCGGGACGTTTTCAAATAAGCGCGACAAGTTAAAGGCAAGACTATCTTAAGATATGAAGTAGAGATTTTAACTTCCGGTTTCGTGTCGAGTCACAATTTATTCACAATTCACGTGTGGCATTAAACTAGTAATGGAAAATTGGGATTAAACTAACCATAATTGGATTAATAAATGGGATTGGAAAGACCAAAAATCAGTCCATTTAAATGGACATAGCTAGCCGTGCACTATAGTGCCTTGGTCAAAGAATATTAACCCAAGTTAGTGTGATACACATGTCCAAAGCATTGAGGGAGTGTATATAATAAATAATCTGATTCATATCTCACTACATTACACCATTCCAACACTACAAAGTGAGAGAACACTTAGAGAGAGAGAGGGAAACTCTCGGCCAAGAGCTAGCCGAGAGTGAGGTCCAAAAATCTGCTCAAAATTCCAGTTTTTCTCCATCAAATTTACCCCTCATCTAGTGTGTAAGAAGGTGTATTAGTTGTTGAAGAGAAACAAGAAGGTGAAGCACTTAATAGAGTTGAAGTTTCGGCCAAGTGAAGCACAAGATTGAAAGGTAAGAATGTTTGTTGTTTCTTGTGTTGCATGATGATTTGAATGTATAGTTCATGCATGTTGTTGTTGGATTGTGGTTGTAGTTGAAGTAGAGAGTGAGCCATGTGTGAGGTGGGTTCATGACTGATTTCATTGTGCATGTATTGTTGGTGAATTGAATATGTATCAACATATGTAAATGAACAAAGATTGTAGGAGTTTGGTTGTGATGTTGCATGTTGGATATTGGACTGTTTTTGCTCGAATTTAAAATGAATCATGTGTTGAAGATTCTAATGAAGTAATGCTTAATCTTTTTGAACATGTATTGGAAATGGATTGAATGCATTGTAGTTGCATAAACGGATGAAAATCATGAAATGGTGGAAAGGGTGATGAAACCGTGTAGGGGACTGTTTTGGACAAAGTTATGGACTGTTTTGGGTTATAATTTGATTGTTGTTGTTATGGAAATTGTATTGTATTGTATGCATGTTGAATATTTGAATTGAGGTGTTAAAGAAATGAATTATGTTGAGGGGTAAGGGCAGTCCAAAACCGTGGACAGTTTTTAAGGTTAGAAGTGAAATTGTGTGTGTTGAATGTTGATTCTTGTTGCAAACGTTTAGTGAATGTAAAATGCCATGATTCAAGTTAAAACTTAACTGATTGTGGGCTGTTGTAAGAGTGAAGATGATGCTAAAACAGTTCCAAGATTTCATGAAAGTAAAGTCACGAAAAGTGTTGTGTTGTTGCAAGTTAAAACTGGAAAATTGCTAAGTAAGAATGGAAATGATGTGTGTGTTGGGTTGCCGTGTGTATGAGACTGTTTTGGGTGGTTTAGGGACTGCCCAAGTTCCCTAAGTCATGCTTAAACAATTTTTGATCAATATATGAAAGAACGACTAGCCATGTTAGCTTGTAACGCTAGTTGGGTTGAATGCGAACGAAACGTCGTTTAATTGTTAGAAAGGAGTTGTGAATGTCACAATACGTATTGAATGCCCCTGTAGACTAATTGTAGTTCTTCACATCTTGATATAGGATAAGTGTTTTTGGGAAGCAAGTACAAGTTAGAATACAACTAAACGCAAAAGGTATGTAAAGCCTATTCCTTCTTTCTTTTGGCATGTCCTAGACGTAAGAATGAAACGATATGAATTTTGGGGTAAATTCTATTCTCTAGTTTCATGTATGGCTTATGAATCTATTTTTCACTAATGTTATTGTCATGTACCTACAGTATGAGTGACTAATGAACGATGCATGAAAGTTCCTATACTTAAAGAATTGCACAACTAAAGACATACTTGACTTCCAAAAGCTATACCATATTAAAGTGACATATGTACATGAAGTCTAAAACGTTTTTTGTAATAGTTTGTTATGAGACTTGAAATGAACTGAAGGTGAACATTATTTTGACACTTAGAGCGGGTTAGTTGCTTATCCCTTGAGTCTAAAAAGATGATTTGCATATATGTGGTTGCTTATTATTCTGCTCGTGCTTACCGCTATATCCTTCACTGAGTCCCGGGCCAGGGTACGTTTTCGTGCGCACATTTATTATATTAATCACCGAGCCCCTCACTAGAGGGCCGGGACACGTTATGTATATATATATGATGATGATATGATGATGTGATGATATGATGATATGATGATATGGAGATGATGGTGGCCAGGAGGGCATATTCCTTATTACCGAGTCCCTCAGGAAAGGGCCGGGACACGTCTATGTTTATGTTATGATGCTATGATTTTAAATTAACGAGTCCCTCATAAAAAGGGCCGGGACACGTCATGTATGTTTTATACAGAATGATTATGCAGCTTTGACTACAAAACTCTATAATAGCAATGATATGAGAATGATACAGATGAAATATGTTCAAAGGCAAGTTTTATGAAATTCTGTTGTTGCAATGCATCCTATGTACCGTGTCTCAATATAAGTCTATACTATGTTTCAAGCTTTACATATTCAGTACATATTCCGTACTGACCCCCTTCCTTCGGGGGGCTGCGTTCATGCCCGCAGGTACAGACGCTCGCTTTGGAGATCCGCCAGCTTAGATCATCTTTCAGCTATTTTGGACTGCTCCTTTGTTCCGGAGCTAGCTTGTGGTATAACCTCCTTATGTTGTGTCCGTATGTGTTTATTTGGGTACGGCGGGGCCCTGTCCCGCCACATAATACGGTCGTTACTCTTAGAAGTCTGTGGACATCGGTGTGGGTCTGTTTACAGTTGTTGATGCGTTTTATGTTTTGACTTAAGTTTGGGGCGTACCCAGTCGTAATGGCAGCCTTGTCGGCTTGCATATGTGTGTATGTTTGGTATTTTGTATATCGTGGCAGCCTTGTCGGCTTGCTTAGGAATATATATAAATGTTGTTGTTTGATAAGTGCAACTCCTCGGGAGATGGATGACTAAGGCATACAGAACTTGACAAATCTAAATAACTCACTATCTTCTTAAATACAAATGAGATCATGACATGCTAATTATAAATTATTAGAGTTAACAGATAAATATGAGTGTCCAATTCGGGCACAAGTCACGGCCTACGGGGTTGGGTCGTGACATAATTGCTTCAACAACTATCTCACGTTAAAGAGGACCTTCCAATTAGTAGGAATGCTAGAAGAAAATAATTTTTGATCAAGATTTCCAAGGGTTCAATTTTTGCTTGGCTTGGCCGAATAGCCTTCTCTTTTTTTTCTTTGTCTCCAAGTTTCTTGAAATTTCTAAGGATGAAGATGAAAATATGACTATTTAGTCTCCTAATATACACATGTTTAATCCATTCATATGGGCCAAGGCCCACCCCAACTTGGAAGGCCACATGGCCCCTTTCTATTTCAAGACTATTATTTTTTTTTTGTTTAGTAATTCATGAAAATTATTTTCCTAATTCCAAATTTGCCCTTAGCCTTCCTCAATATTACCATGAACCACCTTGTAATTTTTCCTTTTTACCCTTAGCCTTTCTTAATATTTCCACATCAAAATTTTCATAAACAACTTGTATATTAAGTAAGATCAAAATATAGCCTTGCCCTTAATTTCTCGTAGTTATCTTGAAATATCCGAATGTACAGAATACGGGATATAACATAGGGTTTTGGTGCTAGAGCAGAAACTCCACTCAAGGCTTGTTCCACCATCATCCAAGGTAGGTTTCATGACCATTTCATGTTGTTTAAGGTATTGGAAGGTTAAGATACCCGAATTGTAGAAAAGCATAGCAAATGGGTCATAAATGAGTAAATAGTGCCATAAGTGAATGGTAGTTGAATTGAATCATGAATGTTAGTGTGTTATGAGTATGAATACGTTATAAATTACATGTGGACCATGAGATAAGTGTGATACATGAGAAAATACGATAGCGAACCTAAAGCCATAAATGTGGGAAACATGAAGAGAAATGGTGGATCATGGTCATTGTATATGAATGATGATTGTTGATTGCTATATTGTAATTGTTGTTATGGGTGTTGGGAGTTGATATGGAATATGGGAAAAGTAGTATAAACAAAGGAAGTGCTGCCCAATTGTCTCTAGAAATAGTAGTGCGTTCTTATAGTTGATTAACTAACGTTAGTACGAATCCTCTTTTGAAGGTAGAGACGTGACATTGAAGGAGAATAAGCAAATGCTAGATTGCTTAAACGAGAAAGGTATGTGAGGCTTAACTCTTCTTTCAAAAGGCATGAACCCTTCAAGTTTTCCATAATCCTTCTATAAGATAAAGCTTATGAGTCCTTCTATATATCGAATCACCTATAAGCATGATAATAATGACAATGAGTTAGAGTATAGGGATTCAAGAAATTGTGGCACGATGTTCCTACAATGCTAATGATGTTATTATTGGTAACACTCGCCTTATGCTTTATTTCCTTCAAGGCGAGGCATGATACTCATAAAATGTCCATAATACAATCAGGGGTTCACGACCTTACGTTACCCCGACATAGTGTGGTTGCCTTAAATCCTAATGTATGCTCTTAATGATAATGTATGCTATGACAAAAGATGATGAATAATGCTAACTTGTAATATGACTATGGGATGCATGGAATACCAAGAATGGATAACACGATGCTATGGCATGAGATGTGTAATAGTAACGTGTTATGACTGATTTTGTGACGATATGATTCCACCGCGCCTATATGGCCGGGCATGTCACCGCTAATGCGGGCTGCGTATGATTCCACCGCACCTATATGGCCGGGCATGTCACCGCTAATGCGGGCCGCTATGTTTACACCGAGCCCAGGGGGCCGGGCATGATCACCGTTAGTGGGCGGCATATGAGGGTTACCTGGACGCGGGTAATAATGCGGATTACGATGTGATGATGTATGTGATGACGTATATGATGATGTACGTGATGTGATAACATGTATACTATGATACTGTAAAATGTGATATATGTAGAGAGTAGGTTGCCCACGATATACATTCAGGTTATATCCTTCTCTCATGATTCCCGATCCCTCTATTATGTTTGTTTATTTCATTCCTGCCTTACATACTCAGTACAATATTCGTACTGACGTCTGTTTTCATTGGACGCTGTGTTCATGCCCACAGGTAGACAGGGAGGAGATCTTGCTCTAAATTCTTAGAGGCTGTTAGCTAACTGAAAGCACCCCATTGTCCTGGATGTGCCTATGATGATTCTTTTGTGTACAATTGTAGATGTCATCTCATAGACGCTCGTAGATACTCAATGTGGGTCATGTGGTTTCACGGCGTGGTCATTGTGTAAACATATACATATATATTATTTTGCTAGCCTAAGGGCTCATGTGTATAAAAACATTATGTTTCTAAAGGAAAACGAGTTTTTGTTTTATAAATCGAGAATGAATCTGATAAATGATCGTTAAATAAGCCTAAGGAGTACTAGTACAAGCGGTGCTCGGCGGTTAGCCCCGGGTACCCGTCACAGCCCCTAGCCGGGGCATGACAACGCTAGTTGGTGATCCAGTCATAGCTAGGCAAGTCTTCCAAGGTTGTGTAGTGATAGTTTGCAATCACCATACCTTAGCAGATTTGATTGAGTTAGACATGATTGATTTTGATGTCATTATGGGTATGGATTAGTTAGCTTCCTGTTATGCTAATGTTGATTGCTGAGCAAAGATAGTTCGATTTCAGTTCGCAGGCGAACCAGTCCTAGAGTGGAAGGGCAATGCTGCTTCACCGAGGGGTAGTTTATTTCCTACCTTAAAGAAAGGAAGATGATTAGAAAAGGGTACATCTATCACCTGGTTCGGGTTCAGGATATGCAAGAAGAGTCACCAACCCTTCTGTCTGTTCCTGTGGTTAATGAGTTTCCAGAAGTGTTTCCAGATGAGCTCCCAGGCATTCCTCCAGAGCAAGAGATAGATTTTACTATTGATCTATTGCCAGATACTCAGCCAATATCTATTGATGGAATTAAAGGAGCAGTTGAAAGATTTACTCAAGAAGGGCTTTATTAGACCCAGTACATCGCCGCGGGGAGTGCCGGTATTATTTGTAAGAAAGAAGGACGGCTCTTTGCGAATATGTATTGATTATAGGCAATTAAATAAAACGAGTGTAATGAATAAGTATCTGCTCCCGAGGATTGATGATTTATTTGACCAGTTGCAAGGCGCTAAATATTTTTCAAAGATAGACTTGAGGTCGGGGTACCACCAGGTTAGGGTGAAAGAGGAAGACATTCCGAAGGCAGCATTTCAGACTAGATATGGCAACTATAAGTTCCGTGTTATGTCGTTCGGACAAAATAATGCTCCAGCTGTATTCATGGACTTGATGAATCGCGTATTCAGGTCCTTCCTAGATTTGTTCGTGATTGTGTTTATAGATGATATTCCGGTTTATTCACCATCAGAGGCTGATCATGCAGAACATCTACGAGCAGTGCTTGGAATTCTTCGAGGTTGAGAGTGGTATGCCAAGTTCTCGAAGTGTGAGTTCTGGTTAAACTCTGTGACTTTTCTGGGTCACATTATTTCACATGAGGGCATTAGAATAGATACTCAAAAGATTGAGGCTGTGAAGAATTGGCTAGTGCCCACAACACTAGCAGAGATACGTAGTTTTTGGGTTTAGCCGGTTATTATAGAAGGTTTGTAGGAGGATTTTCTTCTCTTCCAGCCCCGTTGACTAAGCTGACTCAAAAATCAGCTATGTTTCAGTGGGCGGATGGTTGTGAGCAGATTTTTCAGATATTGAAGGACAAGTTGACTTCAGCACCCATTCTAACTCTTCCAGAGGGAACAGACGGCTATGTGGTATATTGTGATGCTTCAGGTATTCGGTTGGGATATGTGTTAATGCAGTATGGTAAGGTTGTCGCTTATGCTTCTAGACAACTGAAGCAGCGCAAGATGAATTATCCAACTCATGATCTTGAGTTAGCTGCAATGATTCATGCCTTGAAAATATGGAGGCACTATTTATAAGGTGTTCATATTGATATCTGTACTGATCATAAGAGTCTCCAGTACATACAACTTTGAGTAGAAGGACTTGAACTTACGTCAAAGGCGATGGATAGAGTTTCTAAAGGATTATGATGTTGATATTCTTTACCATCCTGGAAAAGCTAATGTAGTAGCCGAGGCTCTTAGTCGTAAATCTATGGGCAGCCTGGCATATGTGCAGCCAGAGAAAAAGGAGATAGTCCGCAAAGTTCATCAATTAGCTAACCTCGGAGTTCGATTGATAGACTCAGGTGATGCAGGAATCACAGTTCCGAACACAGTGGTGTCATCGTTGGTAGTATAGAAAAAGGAGTGTCACCATGAAGCTCCTGTTCTAGCCCATTACCGAGATACATCACCTCAGAAAGAAAAGACACCCTTTGTGATTACAGGAGATGGAGTACTCCGATATAGAGGTAGATTGTGCGTCCCTAATGTTGCAAGGCTTTGTCAGCAGGTTATGGGGGAAGCTCATTGTTCTCGCAACTCTATTCATCCAGGTGAAACAAAAATGTACCATGATCTCAAGGACGTTTTATTGATGGGATTGTATGAAAAGAGATATAGCAGAATTTGTTACTTAATGTGTGAATTGTCAGCAAGTTAAGATATAGCACCAGAAGCCCCGAGGTTTATTGCAGGCTATGGTCATTCCGACATGGAAATGGGAGGCAATTAATATGGATTTTATTGCAGGTTTTCCCCGTACTCAGCAGGAGTATGATTCGATATGGGTCATAGTTTATAGGCTTACAAAGTCAGCCCATTTCCTGCCTGAAAGAACTACTTATGCTGCCGAGGATTATGCGAAGCTTTATCTTAAAGGGATTGTACGACTTCACGGTGTTCCTACAACAATTATTTTGGATAGGGGAGCGCAATTCACAACTAACTTCTGGAAATCTTTTCAGAATGGATTGGGGCCTCAAGTGAGTCTTAGTACTGCATTTCACCCGCAGGCAGATGAACAAGCGGAGCATACTAGGTAGACCCTTGAGGATATTCTTAGAGCTTGTGTACTTGATTTTCAAGGCAGTTGGGATGACCATTTGCCTCTTATTGAGTTTGCATATATTAACGATTACCATTCCTGCATTCAGATGGCTCCTTATGAAGCTTTATATAGGCGGAGATGTAGATCGCCTATAGGGTGGTTCGATATAGGAGAAAACCAGTTAGTGGGCCTAGATTTAATTCAGCAAGCAGTCGATAAGGTGAAAGTGATTCAGGAATGATTTCTAACAGCTCAGAGTCAATAGAAATCCTACGCGGATAATTAGCAAAGCAAGTTAGAGTTTGAGGTAGGCGGTTGGGTTTTCCTGAAAGTTTCACCTATGAAAAGGGTGATGAGGTTTGGTAAGAAGAGTAAGTTGAGCCCTCGATATATTGGGCCATATATGATCATTCGTATTGTGGGTAAGGTGGCATATGAGCTAGCATTGCCTTTTGAGTTGGGGTCTGTATATCTGGTATTTCATGTGTCTATGCTTCGTAAATGCATTGAAAATCCTTCAAGAGTTGGACCAGTAGATGATATCCAGGTGACAGAGCAGTTATCATAAGAAGAGGTTCCAGTGGCTATATTGGACAGACAGGTTCGTCGATTGAGAACTAAGGATGTAGCTTCCGTTAAAGTTTTGCGGAAGAATAATAATGTTGAGGAAGTGACTTGGGAAGCAGAAGAGGCAATGAAGATTAAGTACCTGTATATTTTTCTGGCATTTCAGGAGGTTCAGTCTGAGGCATCATCTCCCTCAGGTATTATTTCATTTTAAGTTATCGTGATTAGTCGTGAGAGGCCACGGTATTGTATGTTGTAGTATGTGGCCCTGTGTGGCATTATTTTGGGTTGTTGTGTGCCGGTTAGATTGGCATATTTACAGGGAAAACTCTACCAAAATTTTTATAGCCCATGATAATTGAACATTTGAGGACTAATGTTTCTAAAGTATCTTACCCCGTGTACAAAGGTACCAACAGGTATTCCTGGTAATTTAGAGGGTTAGAAGTTGAACGAATCGAATCGACGCGTTCTAAACTTATTCGGCAAAACATGCAGATATCAGTTAGCGTCGACCCTCCATTGACATGTCGACAGACCGTCATTGCACATTGTCAATAGGTCTCTGCATCTTCTGATCTGCAGGCGCAGATCGACGGAACTAGTCGACGGACAGTCGACACGTCGATGGGTCGTCGACCCACTCGTCGAACCGCATCGCTAGAATTTTCTAGTTCCAATTATAAATATGAGATCCCACGACTTATTCCTCATTTTCCTCAATATCGACCATAGAAAACCCTTAAATCTTCCTTTTAATACTTTCCATTGATTTAGTAAGATTTGAGCCCGTGAACCCGAGCTTGTGAAGAAAAAGGTTGTTCCTAGGGTTTCATTAAAGTTGTGAAGCTTCGGGAGTTGGAGTTGAAGTTGACCCTTGGAATTTTACACCCCTCCAGGTATGTAAATGATTTCTACCTTTGTACTTAAGTTAATCACTATGACTTTTAGCAGTTTTAAGTAAAGGGAAAATACTTATGAAAGTAGTAAGTTGATGGAGGTAAGATGGTGATTTGGGGCTGTTTTAAGAGAAGATTGGGAATAGATTTGAGTACATCTTGATATGTAAGTGTTTTCATTGTTGTTATTGATATCGTGGTTGAGGTTGGATTGAATTGGAAGTGGAAGGATTGTTAGGTTTACAAGGGACACAATTCGTTAAGCTCTTTTTGTATTTAAAATGGTTCGTAAAAGAGATAAATAGTCTTATGAAGGCCTATGTTATCTTGATTGTAGACTTACGAGTTCGAGAAGTAGAAGTTGGATGATTGGATACACTTCGAGGTATGTTAAGGCTGTTCTTTCTTCATTTTGGCATGATACTATGTTATGAGCCAACAAGCGATTGAACGAGCTTCCATATTACTCTACCCTTAGATGCACTAGGAGTACTTCAGTCTTTGATGTTCCTATACCCCGTGTGATTGTTCCTTCTGCTCATGGGTCTTGGGATTACTTATGTTGATAATGTTAGCTCAATAGTTATCCATCAGAGAATGACCTTACGTCACTCCGAGAGTTCTATGTATACACTTCAGTTATGCATTGTATTCATATACATATGCATATTGATGCATGGCCAGAAGTCGTTCTATACGCGTGTATTATATGTATATGAGGTATGGGGAAAGGGATAGGCATTATATACGCATTACCACCTGATCAGCTAGTGCACCTTGATGATGATATATGGATCGGGTCTTACGTTCCTCGGCATTGTTATATGATATACGGATCGGGCCGTATGTTCCTCGACACTATTATATGGGATATGGATCGGGCTGAATGTTCCTCAGCAATATGACCTATATTTATGTATATGACCATGATTATCATTGAGAGCATGCATATTATACACCTACAGAGGCGTAGTCAGCTATACAGATTTATGCAAATACCTATAGGTACTCGTTCATACAAATGCATGCAGAGTTGCGTAGATATGATCCGATATTCAGTCATACACATGCCGTTAGATAGTCATTTCAGCTTATGAGTTTCAGATTTCATTCATGATGCCTATTTATGCGTTATTCTTATTCTTTACATACTCAGTACATTATCCGTGCTGACTCTCCTATTGTTCGGGGGGCTGTGTTCATGCCCGCAGGTTCAGGTAGACAGACAGGCGGTCCATCTTAGTAGGACCTCTATCCAGCGGTGGTCAGTGCGCTTCATTTGATCCGGAGCTGCAGTCTATTTTAGTATGCTATTCTTTTGAGATGTATATGTCTATGGGTATGACGGGGCCCTGTCCCGTCCTCTCTACAACTTTTATTCCAGTAGAGGTCTATAGACAGTTGTATGTATTTTTCAGATAATGTATGTCACGACCCAACCAGAGGGCCATGACAGGTACCCAGTATTGGCTACCGAGCACCCCTTATCATACTATCTATCGTTAAACCTGTACTATCACGACCCAACCCCGTAGGCCGTGACTAGTGCCCGAGATGGACACTTATCATACTTGCGTTTAGAATATTAAGGGCTTCTATAAATACAAGACAAAACGTTGTTTGAAACTGTTGCGTATAATGTCACATACAAGCCGGTCAGGCTGTCGTAATGTAGAGAAATGCCAAAACGTAAATGATGCTGACACAACCGGACAACAACCATTCATGACCCATATACATGTCTACAGGCCTCTAAGAGTAACAACATTGTCTTATGGCGGGACAGGGCCCCACCGTACCCTAATTAGACATATATATATATATATATATATACAACAGAAGGATCTGTACCAAAAGTATAGGCTCCGGAGCAAGGGAGCACTTCAAAGTAGCAGAATGGATATCCTAGGCTGGCGGGTCACCACAACGAGCGTCTGTACCTGCGGGCATGAAACGCAGCCCCCAAAGAAAAGGGGGTCAGTACGGAATATGTACTGAGCATGTAAGGCATGAAATACAATAAAGAGGACCATAACTAAAATAGAGATTTACCGGAAACAAGTATGACTATTAAAACATTAATACACTTGCCTTATGAAACGAAAGTCATGCATGTCAACATCATATATCATATACATGTATAACGTGTCCCGACCCTCTAGTGAAGGACTCGGTGAATAGAGTCATCATATGCCGTCCTGGCCGCCACCCCCATATCATTATATCATCATGGCATCATATCATCATATACATATTTATATAACGTGTCCCGGCCCTCTAGTGAGGGACTCGGTGAACAATGCAGTGGAGTATGCACGAGAACGTATCCTGGCCCGGGACTCAGTGAAGGAAGTATTGACCGCATGCACGAGCAGAGTAGTGAGAAACCATATGCATATAAATCAATCTTTGGACTCAATAGATAAGTACACTAATCGACACTTGAAGGATCATAAACACATTTCGAGTCAATCTGAGTTAGCGTAAGAAAGCTATGGACATTATTCACTACAGAAACCTTTACGAACGTTTCAAAGCAATCCGAGACCGTCTATGAAAGTTAGTAACTTTAATCCTTATAGAACCCTTTTAGAAACAGGGATTCTTTATGCTTTGCTCGCTACTCAATCATACAATAGGCTCGGCTATACTAAGTATGCTAGTGTCAAGAAGTGAATAAGAATCGTAAACAAGCTTGGAACTAAAGAATAGAGTTACCCCAAGGTGCATGTCATATCTTACTTACCTCTAGGACATGCCAAAAGAAAGAAAGGGTAAGCCTTACATACCTTGTCCACTTCCTAAGCTAATCCGAACTTAAGTCTCGGCTTTCCCAAGATCTACAACAACGTCAGAGGATATCAAACATTAGCCATAAGTATTTTGGAATCCGATTCTAAGCTAGCAATTCACCTACAGAAATTCGGGCAGCATTTCCCCTATAAATTCAACCAACCCCGAGAATTCAACTCGGCCAAATCATCAACAACAATACCAACAACCACATTAACAATTTCAACAATTAATTCAAAATGCATTCTAACGTTAGCAACCCTTTCTACATAGTTCGACGACATTCCATTTATATTCAATTTAACCACAACAACCCAACTCACAATCTTCCAAACACAATAAGAACCACAACAACACATTCCTCGCTTCCAAGTTCATGAATTACACCAACAACCACACGTTAACAACATCATTCATGCCAACATAAGAAACCATGCTAACATCACATTAACTTCTACAACAACCCATAACGATTACAACTTCATTTTAAGCCATCAAACCTTCATTTTCATCATGGAATCCACAACAACAACAACCAAAAATATTAAATAAAATCAATTCACCACATCTTACCAAGGTAGGCCCTATACGACCACAACCCACACACACATATTTCATGAATTTCATCCATTTCTACATACTACAACACTCACAAATCATCCCTAACACACAGAAAAAGAGATTAAACCTTACCTTTACCCTTTAACTTCTCAACTTGGCTAGGGTTTATGAGTTGCACAAATGAATGCTTTGCTTGCTCCCAAAACTACTCCACGTTAATAAGGGCCTTCCAATTGGTTGAAATGCTAGAAGATTTTTTTTTTTTGATCAACTCCAAGAGCATCAAATTCGGCCAACCATGGCCGAATACTTTTTTTTTCCTTCTCCAAGCTTCTTGAATTAAAAAGATGAATACTTGTCTTGCTATGTCATCACTTGTCCATATATATACATAGCTCCTACTAATAAAACGTGGACACATGCCCCCACTCATGGCTTGAGTTAATTGGCCAAGCCATGGGTGGGACCCACACGGCCATAGGTGGCCTTATCATGAACCCTCTTTTGAATTTCCCTTTTTACCCCTAGCCTTTCTCAATATTTCAATACCACTAATAACCAACTTGTGTATTAAAATAAAATCGGAAGGAAAATAATAGCCTTGCCCTTAACTTATCGCGATTATCTTGAAACATCCGAATTTACAAAATACGGGATATAACATCCTCCCCCTCTTTAGAACATTCGTCCTCGAATGTTGGACTGGTCTTATGGAGTCTTATAACACTTCAGAGAGATCTCTCGTATAGCTATCGCATACAGTTCATTTAACATATCCGTTTTAGAAAGTTAGATTACCTGTAGGTGTAGGAAATAAGTAGGGGTACTGCTTTTTCATCTCTTCTTTGGCTTCCCAGGTCATCTCCTCTCTGTTACTGTTTGGCCACAGTACCTTAATAGAAGCCACGTCTTTGGTACGTAACCTTCTCACCTGACGATCCAGTATTGCTATAGGTTGTTCCTCGTAGGATAGCTCCTCTGTCACCTGGATATCATCTAGGGGAAACACTCTGGAAGGGTCCCCAATGTATTTACGAAGCATAGACACGTGGAAGATTGGATGCACTGCGTCTAAATCAGATGGTAACTCTAATTCATAGGCGACCTTGCCAACCCTACGGACAATTTGATAAGGTCCAATATACCTTGGACTGAGCTTTCCCTTCCTGCTGAATCTCATTATACCTTTCATGGGTGACACTTTCAGAAATACCCAATCGCCAATCTGGAACTCTAAGTGTCGACGTCGATTATCGGCATATGATTTCTGTCAACTCTGGGCTGCCAGTAACCGTTCCTGAATGAGTTTCACATTATCAACTGCCTGCTGAATTATATCTAGGCCGATTACTTTGTTTCGCCAACATCGAACCAACCAATCGGTGACCTACACTTCATGCCATACAGGGCCTCATACGGCGCCATCTGGATACTAGAATGGTAACTATTATTATAAGCAAACTCAATAAGTGGTAAATGCTCATCCTAGCTACCCTTGAAGTCAATAACACAGGCCCGCAGCATATCTTCTAGCGTCTGAATAGTACGCTCGGCCTGTCCGTCAGCCTACGAATAGAATGCTGTACTAAGACTTACCTGGGTCCCCAATCCTTCTTGAAATGACCTCCAGAAGTTAGCTGTACACTGAGCACCTCTGTCGGATATAATAGATGTGGGAACTCCGGGAAGTCTTACTATCTCCTTAATATATAACCTGGCATAGTCCTCAGCTAAATAGGTAGTCCTGACTGGAAGAAAATGGGCTGATTTTGTCAGCCTATCAACAATAACCCATATGGAGACATACTTCCACGGAGTGCATGGTAAACCTGTGATGAAATCCATGTTAATTGCTTCTCACTTCCAAGTCGGAATCTCCATATCCTGTAACAACCCACCAGGCTTCTGATGCTCAATCTTAACCTGTTGGCGATTTGGGCACTGAGCGACAAACTCTGCTATGAGCCCGTTTGGATTGGCTTATAAGTTGTTTATAAGCTGTTTTCAGCTTTTTTGAGTGTTTGGCTAGCTAGCCTAAAGTCTTTTTGTGCTTAAAATAAGCTCAAAAACATAATTGGGCCCATTTGACTTAGCTTATCTAAAGCAGCTTATAAGTTGAAAAGAGCTTATAAGCCAAAAAAAATAATATTTGTTTTAGCCTATAAGCTGCCAACAGCTTATAGGCATAAGCCCATCCAAACAGGCTCTATGTCCCTTTTCATACCATCCCACCAATATAAGAATTTGAGGTCATGATACATCTTTGCTGATCCCGGATGGACGGAATAATGGGCATAATGTGCTTCTCCCATAACTTGTCGCCGCAGCCCCGCAATCTCTGGTACACATATTCTGCTTTTATGTAGTAGCACTCCATCAGGTGCAATCTCGAATGGAGTCTTTTCCTTTTCAAGGGCTGTGTCTCTACACTGTGGCAGGACAGGATCCTCATATTGGTGTCGTTTTATTTCTTCCATAATAGAGGATTCAGCAACTTCTCGGACAGAAACCCCAGTGTCTCCAGAATCAGCTAAACGGACTCCAAGACTAGCTAGCTGGTAAATCTCACGAACCATTTCTTTCCTTTCTGGCCGCACGTCCGTCAGGCTGCCCATAGACTTACGGCTGAGTGCATCTACTACTACGTTGGCTTTGCCAGGGTGATATAGAATATCAACATCGTAGTCTTTCAGCAATTCTAGCCACCTCCTTTGCCGCAAATTCAGCTCCTTCTGTTGCTTAAACATATAGTGAAGGCTTTTGTGGTCCGTATAAATATCGACATGAACGCCATATAGAAAATGTCTTCATATTTTTAAAGCATGAATTACTGCTGCTAGCTCCAGATCATGAGTAGGATAATTTCTTTCGTGCTTTCTAAGCTGCCGGGAGGCGTAGGCTATAACCCTGCCATGCTGCATTAATACACAACCTATCCCAACACCGGAAGCATCGCAATAAATGGCATAACCATCTGTTCCCTCAGGGAGAGTCAGAACTGGAGCTGTAGTAAACTTTTCTTTCAGCAACTGGAAGCTTCGTTCACAAGCATCAGTCCACTGGAACTTACTTGCCTTCTGAGTCAGCTTCGTTAATGGTGCTGCAATCGAAGCAAACTTCTTCACAAATCTCCTATAATATCCTGCCAATCCCAGAAAACTACGTACCTCAGTAGGTGTCGTCGGTCTCGGCCAAGTCTTTACGGCCTCGATTTTCTGTGTATCCACCCGAAGGCCATCAGCTCTGATGATATGCCCCAAAAATGCCACTGAAGTCAACCAAAATTCACATTTAGTGTTGCATCCCGCGTTTTCACAAGTTGGAAAGCGTACGAGTTCAATGACATTAGTAACGGAATAAGTTTGATGAATTTTGAAACTGTTATATATGGTCTTGATATGGTATTTTCTTTTAAGTAAACCCCTTTTAGTAGATATTTGATAAGCATGATTTTCTATAGTTATTACTGTTACTACTTCTGTGATACATTTTTAATTATGTGTGCGGTATGAGGACATTTAGAAAATGAGATTTTATTTGTTATGGGTACATAAATTATTTTCTCTTATGAAAAGCTATCTTTTTCCATTATGAGAATTGATAGTACAATAATTTGTACTCTTGATGTTAGGTTGAGGAAAGATTATCATTTGACGAACATGATTTCTAGATGTATTAGTTTTTGTGAAATACGTGTATGTCTTAAGTTGATATGATATTTCAATAACAAAAGTTTTGGAAGCTTATGTATTTCAAAGAAATATTAAAATATTAGTGTATGAGATTATATCTTATGATTTTACTTTTTATATTAAAATAATTGGAGGGGTGGCATATTATCCACGTTACCACATGGATTTTGGACATGTATTAGACATTATCATTACCTATTCATTCTTTATAATTAAGAAATTTGGCCAGCAATAATTTTTTTCTGATGAGTTTTCATCTGACTCCATAACATCCCGCATTTTTGTATTAGGAAAATTGGACCGTCCAACGTAAGTAAATTTATCCAAGCACGGAGGATTTAGTCATATTCAAGTATGGGAATCAAGAAATCAATGTGTAAAAGGAATGAAGTCCCGAAATTATTTAAGACTCGAAAGTGAATGACAGTGATTGAAAATAATATTTTGTGTGTACAAAAAGGGACTGTGGACTACTGCTATGTCACATGATCATGACAATGAATATGGAGTGTATTAAAAATGATTACTTTTTAAATGAATTGAGATCAAGAAATTAATTCTGTGTTTAATTGGTTAGATTGGGAATTGTGGAAAATGATAAGAAATTAAGATTTTTGGATAATTATTACATGGACACATGTCCTGGACACTTGGAAGAAGGCTATTTAAATATGTTATACATAAATGATGTGGTGGCTAATCTGATAAATATCAAAAGAGATGGGCGAAGTGAATGCCATGTGTAAAATGGCAAGGTACAAATATATATTTGTTGGTCACTTCTTTGAAAATCCATTTGATGAAACATGAGCAGCAACTCACGTTTTGCAATATCCCCCATAATTTTAGTATACCATAATTTATATAGCAGCCCTTTATGGAGGCTATATATATTCTTTCTAAGGCATTTATTAGATGAAGACTTTACATCAACTTTTTAATTGTGGGAAGGCCATACACGTATTGGTAATCATCCTAATTGGAGAAATTCCATACAAGGAAATTGGCAGTAACGTTTGAGGAAAAACAAAATTATGCTGAAGAAAAAAATGCGAAGAACGACATAAAGGTTACCCCGCGTCGGTTTTCTCCGGGTAATAGCAAATCAGAAATTTCTTCAAAGCAAAGTAAGGTGGAAGAAGATTATTTTTTTGCCATATTAGGTAAGAACTATTCTCTCCTCGGTATATTTTTTTGCCAAATTTATTAAGGTAAGGTTTAATATTTTCCTACATATTTTAGAAGATGATTAGTCTTTGTATGAATTAGTGGATGTGAAAGAGATTGCAAGAGTTGTGTATGTTGATATGGAAGTGGAGTTTGAGCCGTATGGTGCCAATTTAAACTAGCTATGGTAAATTAAGTTTAATTAGTGCTATGGTTGTTGTTATCATGGATTATATGGCGAAAGGATTAGAAAGTTAAAGTTGAAATTTTATTGATATGAATATGTTGTTATTTTCGTTGAATTGAAGGAATTGAAGATATGATTGTATCCATATGTTGTTGTTGGTATGTCTGTGTCAACAGGAGAGCAATTGGAAATTTGGGATAGGCGAATGTATAGGGGAAGTGCTGCCGGAATTCGCTAGATTTTTAGATAATAGAAAACCCTAAACGATGATATATAAACTAAAATATAGGTTCAATAAGAAATGGGTTATAGAATTATGGACTAGAAAATATAGTTACTAACGATAACGTTACTTTTATATAAATAGGCTAAAAGAGCGACGAGACGAACGGGTTACGAATAGCCGCTAACAGGTATGTAAAGCAACCTCCTTTATTTTTGGCATGTCTTAGTTTTCATAGGCTAAATTAGAGCCTTAAGGAAAATTCTAAATCCGAAATCCGAGCATGTTATGATCCGTATATGTTCTTTGGCACTCTTATGTATGATCTGATGAAATATGAACCTTTATGTATTTGAAAAATCGCTTTTCGAACTTTGCGCAAAAAGGTTTCCCTTTAAGGAACTTCGAAATATCCGAATGCCATATCTTTCACATAAATGCTCGGATTGCTCCAATATATTTTTATAAAAGTTTGCATTACGTATAACGAGTATGCTTTCCATAAGCGGGCCCGACTTGGGTAAATTCCCATCCGTGGGTCCCGCGACTTCCTTTTATGAAATTCGGGAGATTTTGAAAGAATTTGTTAAGACTATTATTCAATTTTCAAATATGATCGTTTTGCTTATGTTTGAATTTATGATATTGATTTTATGCATATGACTACTCACGACTCTATTCGTGCATTTTGTTATTCCCTTCGCCGAGTCCCGGGCCGGTTCTGTTATCGTGCGCGCTTTGATATACTCCGGAGTTATGCTGTGTTTATGGTTCACCGAGCTACTCGCAAAAGAGGGTCGGGTTCCACATATATTTGGTGTTATGCTGTGTATGGCGTTATGTTGTGATGTGATATGTGACGGGGATACGGAGATTTGAAACATTCTGGTGTTATGCTGTGTTATGGCGCCATCGACGGGCGGGCGACCATATTCTTCTGTACCCTACGCATGACTTACATATTTTTGAAAGTAAACAAATTTTGATATGTTGGATTTATATTTATGTTCTGTATTACTATTTCGTTTATGTCTCAGATTTGTTTCTGTATTTTCTGCTTTGCATACTCAGTACATATTTCGTACTGACCCCCCTTTCTTCGGGGGGCTGCGTTTCATGCCCGCAGGTACAGATGCACAGTTTGGTGATCCACCAGTTTAGGACACCCTCTTCTGCCGTTTGGAGTGCTCCTCTTATTCCGGAGCCTACATTTTGGTATATATACTTGTTTGATGCATATGTATATATTTGTTCAGGGGTACGGCGGGGCCCTGTTCCGCCATATGATCCGTTTGGTCTGTTTAGAGGTCTGTAGACGTATTTGTGGGTGTGTGTGCCTACTTCTGTACAAATGTGTTTGTATGACCCTGTTCGTTATGGCAGCCTTGTCGGCGTGCACTTTGTATATGTTTTGGGCCGTTGCGCCATCTGTTAGCCTTGTCGGCTTTTGATACATCTGTTAGCCTTGTCGGCTTTTGATACTTTTGATAGCCTTGCCGGCTTTTCGATATAAGTATATGTATATGTTTGCGCTGAAATGTGTCCGATACAGTTTGACATAGTTTGAGACGGCATATAGTGTTTATGGCCGTATATGCTATTTGGATGTGATCAGATATGGATAGGTATGTCAGGGTGCCCAAGTAGGGCGCCAGTCACGGCCTACGGGGTTGGGTCGTGACAGAAGTGGTATCAGAGCGGTTTGTCCTCGGAATGTCTACAGGCCGTGTCTAGTAGAGTCTTGTTTATCGGTGTGTGGTGCACCACATCTATAAACAGGAGGCTACAGGACATTTAGGATGTTACCTTTCTTTCATATCTCAGATCGTGCGATAGAGCCCAGCCATAGGAAATGAAATTCCTTTTACTAACCTTTAATTTCAGCTGAAGAACGACATCTACGGAAGAAGTGACCGACGACATTGGAAACTACACATTACGCAGGTAAGCAATGGTGCGAAAGAGGCATGTCGGATAAGGTAAGAATATTGGAATATGATTGAAATGTAAAGTTGAAGGATGAAAAGAATGTGGACAGGAAGGTATAATATGACAGATCGTTAAAGGATCATGTTCGCCTCAAGGTGTAATATGTGAGGTAAGTCCCGATACCCTTATACGTGTTCTGGAAATTGGGAGCCCTGTGTGGCTATGGTATGATACGATATATGCATATATGTGTTGGCCCTGTGAGGCATTGTTGGTATTTCCTGCGTGCAGGTTTTGAGATAAAAAGAAATACAGAGAAAAGTCGGTCAAAATTTTCCTAGAAATTAATTACGGGGGTGAATGATTATGATTGGATTATTATGAAAGAAAGGAAGTGGAAAAATGTTGCAAACCATGTCAGACTTAATACCATTATTGAGCAAGAAAAAGGATAGATGAGTCCGAGTTTCAAGAAGGATCATATCAAGAAAGTGATTCACTTATATCTTTTGAAAGGATATTCCTGAGGAATCAAGGGAGTATTGCGACCAAAAGTCATTACTAAGAAGGAAACTCGTTTTCAACTATTTAAAAGAAATGTTATTAATAGATGTCAAGTGGAGAATGACATTAGGCTAAATAAAGAGAGGTACATCGTGATAGATAAGTTCGAGTTACAATTGATTTGTTATGAGATCACCATAACCGGTATGCTTATACGCGACTAGTTTAACATTCGAGGACGAATGTTCTAAAGGGGGGAAGGATGTTGCATCCCGCGTTTTCACAAGTTGGAAAGCGTACGAGTTCAATGACATTAGTAACGGAATAAGTTTGATGAATTTTGAAACTGTTATATATGGTCTTGATATGGTATTTTCTTTTAAGTAAACCCCTTTTAGTAGATATTTGATAAGCATGATTTTCTATAGTTATTACTGTTACTACTTCTGTGATACATTTTTAATTATGTGTGCGGTATGAGGACATTTAGAAAATGAGATTTTATTTGTTATGGGTACATAAATTATTTTCTCTTATGAAAAGCTATCTTTTTCCATTATGAGAATTGATAGTACAATAATTTGTACTCTTGATGTTAGGTTGAGGAAAGATTATCATTTGACGAACATGATTTCTAGATGTATTAGTTTTTGTGAAATACGTGTATGTCTTAAGTTGATATGATATTTCAATAACAAAAGTTTTGGAAGCTTATGTATTTCAAAGAAATATTAAAATATTAGTGTATGAGATTATATCTTATGATTTTACTTTTTATATTAAAATAATTGGAGGGGTGGCATATTATCCACGTTACCACATGGATTTTGGACATGTATTAGACATTATCATTACCTATTCATTCTTTATAATTAAGAAATTTGGCCAGCAATAATTTTTTTCTGATGAGTTTTCATCTGACTCCATAACATCCCGCATTTTTGTATTAGGAAAATTGGACCGTCCAACGTAAGTAAATTTATCCAAGCACGGAGGATTTAGTCATATTCAAGTATGGGAATCAAGAAATCAATGTGTAAAAGGAATGAAGTCCCGAAATTATTTAAGACTCGAAAGTGAATGACAGTGATTGAAAATAATATTTTGTGTGTACAAAAAGGGACTGTGGACTACTGCTATGTCACATGATCATGACAATGAATATGGAGTGTATTAAAAATGATTACTTTTTAAATGAATTGAGATCAAGAAATTAATTCTGTGTTTAATTGGTTAGATTGGGAATTGTGGAAAATGATAAGAAATTAAGATTTTTGGATAATTATTACATGGACACATGTCCTGGACACTTGGAAGAAGGCTATTTAAATATGTTATACATAAATGATGTGGTGGCTAATCTGATAAATATCAAAAGAGATGGGCGAAGTGAATGCCATGTGTAAAATGGCAAGGTACAAATATATATTTGTTGGTCACTTCTTTGAAAATCCATTTGATGAAACATGAGCAGCAACTCACGTTTTGCAATATCCCCCATAATTTTAGTATACCATAATTTATATAGCAGCCCTTTATGGAGGCTATATATATTCTTTCTAAGGCATTTATTAGATGAAGACTTTACATCAACTTTTTAATTGTGGGAAGGCCATACACGTATTGGTAATCATCCTAATTGGAGAAATTCCATACAAGGAAATTGGCAGTAACGTTTGAGGAAAAACAAAATTATGCTGAAGAAAAAAATGCGAAGAACGACATAAAGGTTACCCCGCGTCGGTTTTCTCCGGGTAATAGCAAATCAGAAATTTCTTCAAAGCAAAGTAAGGTGGAAGAAGATTATTTTTTTGCCATATTAGGTAAGAACTATTCTCTCCTCGGTATATTTTTTTGCCAAATTTATTAAGGTAAGGTTTAATATTTTCCTACATATTTTAGAAGATGATTAGTCTTTGTATGAATTAGTGGATGTGAAAGAGATTGCAAGAGTTGTGTATGTTGATATGGAAGTGGAGTTTGAGCCGTATGGTGCCAATTTAAACTAGCTATGGTAAATTAAGTTTAATTAGTGCTATGGTTGTTGTTATCATGGATTATATGGCGAAAGGATTAGAAAGTTAAAGTTGAAATTTTATTGATATGAATATGTTGTTATTTTCGTTGAATTGAAGGAATTGAAGATATGATTGTATCCATATGTTGTTGTTGGTATGTCTGTGTCAACAGGAGAGCAATTGGAAATTTGGGATAGGCGAATGTATAGGGGAAGTGCTGCCGGAATTCGCTAGATTTTTAGATAATAGAAAACCCTAAACGATGATATATAAACTAAAATATAGGTTCAATAAGAAATGGGTTATAGAATTATGGACTAGAAAATATAGTTACTAACGATAACGTTACTTTTATATAAATAGGCTAAAAGAGCGACGAGACGAACGGGTTACGAATAGCCGCTAACAGGTATGTAAAGCAACCTCCTTTATTTTTGGCATGTCTTAGTTTTCATAGGCTAAATTAGAGCCTTAAGGAAAATTCTAAATCCGAAATCCGAGCATGTTATGATCCGTATATGTTCTTTGGCACTCTTATGTATGATCTGATGAAATATGAACCTTTATGTATTTGAAAAATCGCTTTTCGAACTTTGCGCAAAAAGGTTTCCCTTTAAGGAACTTCGAAATATCCGAATGCCATATCTTTCACATAAATGCTCGGATTGCTCCAATATATTTTTATAAAAGTTTGCATTACGTATAACGAGTATGCTTTCCATAAGCGGGCCCGACTTGGGTAAATTCCCATCCGTGGGTCCCGCGACTTCCTTTTATGAAATTCGGGAGATTTTGAAAGAATTTGTTAAGACTATTATTCAATTTTCAAATATGATCGTTTTGCTTATGTTTGAATTTATGATATTGATTTTATGCATATGACTACTCACGACTCTATTCGTGCATTTTGTTATTCCCTTCGCCGAGTCCCGGGCCGGTTCTGTTATCGTGCGCGCTTTGATATACTCCGGAGTTATGCTGTGTTTATGGTTCACCGAGCTACTCGCAAAAGAGGGTCGGGTTCCACATATATTTGGTGTTATGCTGTGTATGGCGTTATGTTGTGATGTGATATGTGACGGGGATACGGAGATTTGAAACATTCTGGTGTTATGCTGTGTTATGGCGCCATCGACGGGCGGGCGACCATATTCTTCTGTACCCTACGCATGACTTACATATTTTTGAAAGTAAACAAATTTTGATATGTTGGATTTATATTTATGTTCTGTATTACTATTTCGTTTATGTCTCAGATTTGTTTCTGTATTTTCTGCTTTGCATACTCAGTACATATTTCGTACTGACCCCCCTTTCTTCGGGGGGCTGCGTTTCATGCCCGCAGGTACAGATGCACAGTTTGGTGATCCACCAGTTTAGGACACCCTCTTCTGCCGTTTGGAGTGCTCCTCTTATTCCGGAGCCTACATTTTGGTATATATACTTGTTTGATGCATATGTATATATTTGTTCAGGGGTACGGCGGGGCCCTGTTCCGCCATATGATCCGTTTGGTCTGTTTAGAGGTCTGTAGACGTATTTGTGGGTGTGTGTGCCTACTTCTGTACAAATGTGTTTGTATGACCCTGTTCGTTATGGCAGCCTTGTCGGCGTGCACTTTGTATATGTTTTGGGCCGTTGCGCCATCTGTTAGCCTTGTCGGCTTTTGATACATCTGTTAGCCTTGTCGGCTTTTGATACTTTTGATAGCCTTGTCGGCTTTTGATACATTTGATAGCCTTGCCGGCTTTTCGATATAAGTATATGTATATGTTTGCGCTGAAATGTGTCCGATACAGTTTGACATAGTTTGAGACGGCATATAGTGTTTATGGCCGTATATGCTATTTGGATGTGATCAGATATGGATAGGTATGTCAGGGTGCCCAAGTAGGGCGCCAGTCACGGCCTACGGGGTTGGGTCGTGACATTTAGAGAATTTAGCATACAATTTCTGATGCCGGAGTACCCCAAGTACCGTCCTCAGATGACCTGCGTGCCCCTCTTCTGATCGTGAATAGACCAGGCGTCACGACCCAACCCCGTGGGCCGTGACTAGTGCCCGAGCTGGGCACCCATACATACTGACATACCGAATTGACAAACCAACGACTTATCCATTTCAGCATACCTTAATTTATGTAGAAACGAATAGCGGGTGTCGTCTTAAGCAGTCTTATATAACCTACATATCATGTAGAAGCCACCAAGGCTGTCATAAAACATATCGCCCACTTCCCAACTTACTTCCGGTCTCGCAATCTACATATAAAAGCAGTCGCAATATTATTAGGCGTATTGTCATATACTTGTTTTAAGCCTTCAAATGAAATCCCTTTTAGAATCTGCCAAAATTCGGGCAGCATATCCCTTGTTTATATCCCAAGCCTGAAATCACAATACCAACAAAACAACAACTACCATAGCACCAACACCAGCAACATCATAATCAATACCAAAATATTCCATAAAACATACCACCAGCTGATCAGGTGGTAATGTGTAAATAACGCCTCACCGTTTCCCCATACACTATATATATATATATATATATATATATATATATATATGTTTATATACATATATATGTATATATACGTAATATACGCGTATATAACGTCTTCTTGTCACGGGTCAATATGCATATATGTAAATGAATGCAACACGTAAATGTGAACTAACATAATCATGATACACTACTCAGGACCCATGAACAGAAGGGACAATCATAAGAGGGGTACAGGAACATCAAAGACTAAAGTTGTCACGACCCAGCCCCGTGGGCCGCGACTGGCACCCTACCTGGGTGCCCAGACCGAATCACACATTCATTATAAGGTCCAAACTTATTTCCGATTTTTTTTTACGAAATCATATAAAACATAATTATATCAAAATATGTCTTAAGAGGTCACGCCAGATCAAAATACCATATCAAATACAAACTGAGCGACGGAATAGACATCGCCGGTCAAAAGTGTAAACATAAGCATAAGGGCCATTTGGGGCCATCATAACAAACAGACCGCTTTTAGACCAGAAAACGAAATCAAACCAACATATACAGGACCCTTACCCCACATATATGACTACAGGCCTCTACGAATTCAAAACAAAGACATATGGCGAGACAGGATATACAGAATACCCAAATAGTCAAATGCACAGAATATATACAAAGCAAAAGGAGTCTGTACCAGAAGTGGACTCCGGATCAAAGAGGAGTACTCCGGAATAGCAAAGAGCGAAGCCTACTGCGGAGGATCACCAATGTCTGCACCTGCGGGCATAAAACGCAGCCCCCGAAGAAAAGGGGGTCAGTACGAAATATGTACTGAGTATGTAAAGCACGGAGTACAGAAATATGGATCAAAACCGAAAGCAAGTCAGATGTCAAAGTGGAGCACAAATTGGTATGTCAAAATCCGTATTGAAATCATATACGTATACATAATGCAAACGAAATCATGCAAGCGCTTAGGAATGTGGTCGCCACTCCGACGCTGGCGCCACACACAGCATAACACCAGAAGGTTTCAAATCTCCGTACATCCCCGAACACAAACATAATCATAGGTGAGCGTATCGCATCACGAGCCATATCACAGCATAACTCCAAACGGAACCCGGCCCTATGGCGAATCCTGGGGAACCGTAACACAGCATACATCCGAATTATCACAAGGCGCACGAATCAAAACCGGCCCGGGAACCGGTGAACGAAGTCATAATAAGGCACGAGCAGAGTCGTGAGCAGACAAATGCAAATCGTATTCCAAAATAGTCTTTCAAAACCTAATAGTCTCATAAATCATTTCATAATACAAAATAATCGCATACTTAGTCGATATAAAGTTTCATTCCACAAAACATTTCCAAATAGTACGTATAGCTCAAAACATAACTTAGCGTATCGTAATATTCAAAACATATCCCGTAGGAGGAAGTTCCAAAATCGAAAGTAGCATGTCAAACTTTATTCACAAAGATAGCCCAATAAGACAATTAGGGCGTTTCGGGGTAGCGGGCCCACCTCGAGTCAAATTGAGGTGGCGAACATATTTTCCGAACATTTATAGGCCAAAGGGTCATACATAATCATTTCTAAGTTACCCGACCACATTTCGATAGGTTTCAGACGAGTGGTGGCATTCTAGCCAAAATAGAGCCCTTAGGCTTCAATTGAATTGAATGAATAGTAACCTTTCTGTGGATCGGGTTTCGAGGAGCAGAAATGCTCCGGAAGTTCTGATATTCGCCTATCATACTAAGATATGCCAAACGAAGGAGTGGGAAGCTTTACATACCTTACAGACGTCGTATGCTCTCCCAAAAGTCAAGTCCCGTTTCGTCTGAAATCTGCAAATGGTCAAAGCTACCAATTGAGATTCTTAGGCTTAAAAATGCCTTTAACTTCATTTTTTCCTACCGAAATTTCGGCAGCATTTCCCCTATAAATCTAACATCCCCGAGACTTAGCTCGGTCCAAAATATATCAACAACAACAGCCCACACATCATCAAACAACACAAGTAATAATCAAACCACTCTAGCTTCAAAGTTCTAAAGTAGTACGTATAGCTCAAAACGTAACTTAGCGTATCGTAATATTCAAAACATATCCCGTAGGAGGAAATTCCAGAATCGAAAGTATCATTTCAACTTTATTCAAACGGACAGCCCAATAAGACAAATAGGGCGTCTCGGGGTTAGCGGGCCCACCTCGAGTCAAATTGAGGTGGCGAACATATTTTCTGAACATTTATAGGCCAAAGGGTCATACATAATCATTTCTAAGTTACCCGACTACATTTCGATAGGTTTCGGACGAGTGGTGGCATTCTAGCCAAAATAGAGCCCTTAGGCTTCAATTGAATTGAATGAATAGTAACATTTCTGTGGATCGGGTTTCGAGGAGCAGAAATGCTCCGGAAGTTCTCATATCCGCCTATCATACTAAGATATGCCAAACGAAGGAGTGGGAAGCTTTACATACCTTACAGACGTCGTATGCTCTCCCAAAAGTCAAGTCCCGTTTCGTCTGAAATCTGCAAATGGTCAAAGCTACCAATTGAGATTCTTAGGCTTAAAAATGCCTTTAACTTCATTTTTTCCTACCGAAATTTCGGCAGCATTTCCCCTATAAATCTAACATCCCCGAGACTTAGCTCGGTCCAAAATATATCAACAACAACAGCCCACACATCATCAAACAACACAAGTAATAATCAAACCACTCTAGCTTCAAAGTTCTACTTTATTACCTAAGTTGGCAACTTTCATTCAAACTTCCAAAACTCCAACTCTATATCTACATAATTGTATTCATTTCCTCATTCAAACTTATACAATCACATCCCAAACACAATCCAAGCCATACACGAAATTGCCCCAAAATTCATTACTTCCCATAATTCTTCAAAACATCGAAAACTCACGACGAACATTCTAACTTGCATCGTTTCATTCCGAATTCATTAATATCAACTATAAATCATATTTAAAGTCTTTAGCACCCTAAATATACAATGATATACACAATTATACCAAAGGTATACACTTTCCGATAACGTCCGAAATCATTTTCCAACGCCAATTTAATTCATCAATCAATCATTTACGACATAAAGATCACAACAACACATTATACAAACTAAACAAGATCAAATTCCTATGCCTTTGCACTTCATGGAACTCACGGCTACAACACCAACACACACACACCCACGGCTTTCTATAAGCATCAAAGTTACGGGATTCTCGTCTATTCCCAATCCTAAACATATTTATATCAATTCTACAACATAAAAGTGTAAGAATTCTCACCTTTTCTTGAAACCCCGACTTGTCGCAAACGTAGTTCTTGTGCCAAACTAATTATACCCCGTTGAAGAGGGTCTTGAGCACTTCACAACTATGTAGAAACTAAGATTTTTGGACTACAAACAAGGCTTGGAGAATTTTTTTGTTTCCCTTCTACTCTATTCGGCCGAACCCCTTTTCTTGTGGTGTTCTTGAATTTTTTATTTGTTCTTTCATAATTCTAAGTGTGGAATGATGATATATATCCATTAGGAGTCATGTGCATAGCACATGACATTAAAATGATGGGTTTGGGCCTTGGCTAGGGCCGGCCACCCTCACAAATCTTGGGCCTCCATTTATGTTATATTTTTCTTGGCCAAATCATAAAACGTCCCCTTTTTGTAATTCCCGAAACTAATTTCCGAAATTCCAAATTTACCCTCGGCCTTTCCCGATGTCTTAACATTAAGGATTCCATAACCAACATAGTCATATTCACCAAAATCAAAATATTTCCTTATAACACATAAATCGTAATTATTTCTCGATTTCCAATTATACGAAAACACGGGACATAACAAAAGTACTCCTAGTGCTTCTAAGAGGAGAGTAATATGGAAGCTCGTTTACTCGTAGTTTACTCATATCATAGGATCATGCCAAAAAGAAAGAAAGGAAAAGCCTTAACATACCTGGAAGATAATTTCTCGATATCCTAACTTACTTCCGGTCTCGCAATCTACATATAAAAGCAGCCGCACTATTATTAGGCTTATTATCATATACTTGTTTTAAGCCTTCAAATGAAATCCCATTTAGAATCTACCGAAATTCGAGCAGCATCTCCCTTGTTTATATCCCTAGCCCGAAATCGCAATACCAACAAAACAACTGCTACAATAGCACTAACATCAACAACATCATCATCAATACCAAAATATTCCATAAAACATACCACCAGCTGATCAGGTGGTAATGTGTAAATAACGCCTCACCGTTTCCCCATACAGTATATATATATATATATATATATATATATATATATATATATATATATATATATATATATGTTTATATACATATATATGTATATATACGTAATATACGCGTATATAACGTCTTCTGGTCACGGGTCAATATGCATATATGTAAATGAATGCAACACATAAATGTGAACTAAAATAATCATAATACACAACACAGGACCCATGAACAGAAGGGACAATCATAAGAGGGCTACAGGAACATCAAACACTAAAGTACTCCTAGTGCTTCTAAGAGTAGAGTAATATGGAAGCTCATTTACTCGTTGTTCGCTCATATCATAGGATCATGCCAAAAAGAAAGAAAGGGAAAGCCTTAACATACCTGGAAGATAATTTCTCGACTTCCCAACTTACTTCCGGTCTCGCAATCTACATATAAAAGCAGTGGCACTATTATTAGGCTTATTGTCATATACTTGTTTTAAGCCTTCAAATGAAATCCCTTTTAGAATCTGCCGAAATTCGGGCAGCATCACCCTTGTTTATATCCCTAGTCCGAAATCACAATACCAACAAAACAAAAACTACAATAGCACTAACATCAACAACATCATCATCAATACCAAAACCAAAATATTCCATAAAATATACCACCAGCTGATCAGGTGGTAATGCGTAAATAACGCCTCACCCTTTCCCCATACACCATATATATATATATATGTATATATACATATATATGTGTATATACATTATATACTCGTATATAACGTCTTCTGGTCACGGGTCAATATGCATATATGTAAATGAATGCAACGCGTAAATGTGAACTAACATAATCATGATACACAACTCAGGACCCATGAACAGAAGGGACAATCATAAGAGGGGTACAGGAACATCAAAGACTACAGTACTCCTAGTGCTTCTAAGAGTAGAGTAATATGGAAGCTCGTTTATCGTTGTTCGCTCATATCATAGGATCATGCCAAAAAGTAACAAAGGGACGGCCTTAACATACCTGGAAGATAATTTCTCGACTTCCCAACTTACTTCCGGTCTCGCAATCTACATATAAAAGCAGTCGCACTATTATTAGGCTTATTGTCATATACTTGTTTTAAGCTTTCAAATGAAATCCCATTTAGAATCTACCGAAATTCGGGCAGCATCTCCCTTGTTTATATCCCTTGCCCGAAATCGCAATACCAACAAAACAACTGCTACAATAGCACCAACATCAACAACATTATCACCAATACCAAAATATTCTATAAAACATACCACCAGCTGATCAGGTGGTAATGTGTAAATAACGCCTCACCGTTTCCCCATACAGTATATATATATATATAAATATATATATATATATATATATATACGTAATATACGCGTATATAACGTCTTTTGGTCACGGGTCAATATGCATATATGTAAATGAATGCAACGCGTAAATGTGAACTAACATAATCATGATACACAACTCAGGACCCATGAACAGAAGGGACAATCATAAGAGGGGTACAGGAACATCAAAGACTACAGTACTCCTAGTGCTTCTAAGAGTAGAGTAATATAGAAGCTCGTTTATCGTTGTTCGCTCATATCATAGGATCATGCCAAAAAGTAAGAAAGGGACGGCCTTAACATACCTGGAAGATAATTTCTCGACTTCCCAACTTACTTCCGGTCTCGCAATCTACATATAAAAGCAGTCGCACTATTATTAGGCTTATTGTCGTATACTTGTTTTAAGCCTTCAAATGAAATACCATTTAGAATCTACCGAAATTCGGGCAGCATCTCCCTTGTTTATATCCCTAGCCCGAAATCGCAATACCAACAAAACAACTGCTACAATAGCACCAACATCAACAACATCATCATCAATACCAAAATATTCCATAAAACATACCACCAGCTGATCAGGTGGTAATGTGTAAATAACGCCTCACCGTTTCCCCATACAGTATATATATATATATATATATATATATATATATATATATGTTTATATACATATATATGTATATATACGTAATATACGCGTATATAACGTCTTCTGGTCACGGGTCAATATGCATATATGTAAATGAATGCAACGGATAAATGTGAACTAAAATAATCATAATACACAACACAGGATCCATGAACAGAAGGGACAATCATAAGAGGGGTACAGGAACATCAAACACTAAAGTACTCCTAGTGCTTCTAAGAGTAGAGTTGTTATATCCCGTATTTTTGAACCTCGGAGCATCTGCTGGGGTGGGGCCCACATACCGAGATTTTTTTTGGAACATCTGAAAAGTCATATGAATCACATATGTAAAGTTAAACACAACTCATGAAGTACCTTTGGACCAAATCAAAGTGGAAACCCTCCAAACGAATATTTTTAAGAAAACGTTTTCGGGTGACCTGACTTTGGGGGGCAAAAACTGTATTGTAAGTTTGGAATTTCGAAAATACCTTGAAATAGAAGTTGTAGATAATTGAATTATCTTTCCATCCATAGGTCGTGGGTTCCCAGGTGACGTCGGTACAAGGAGTTATGAACGTTTTAAGGTCGAAAGGTCAGTGGGCTAGGCCCAACTCGGGACCAACCGAGTTGGCCCAAAAAAAACAAAAAAAAATTTAGGCCCAATGTTTAAGGGATGGCCGGCCAAGTGAGGCCCAACCCATGGCTTTAATGAATATTTCCATGTGCTAATTAATTATAAAGGGATCACTATCCCTTAGAAGGTTCAAGAGACTTAGAAGAGAAAGAAGAGCAAAACAAGAGCAAAAAAAAGAAGGCATTTCGGGTTTGGTGTGGAAAATTCACCACCAAAACTCTTGTGTTAAAAATTTGTATTTTGTGGTTTCCTTACTAGGTTGAGTCCCCTCTTCAACTTGGTGTAGTTGGTTTGGAGAAAGGAGGCCTTGGTTCACCAAAGTGATCACAAATTCAAGTAAAGAAGACTAGAGGAAAAGGTAAGAATTTATCCTTTATTCTTGTGTTATGGAGTTTTGTTTGGGTTGTAGTATATAGAAATGTGTTGATTGTATGGAGAAATGGAAGTTTGCAAAGTGGGTGTGTGGTACATATGTGTAGCCATGTGTATTTGTATATTGTATAGCCAAAAATGTATAGAATTCATGTTGTATTCTAGTTGTGAATGTGATGGAATTTATGTTGAGAATGAAAGTGGAATAAATTTGATTGAATGGAGAAAAATAGCATATGGCCGTGTGGTATATTTGACTTGGGAATGAAATGGATTAAGTTTGTTTAGAGTATTGGAGTGTTGTTGTAATGCTTGATATGTGAATGAAGTTAGAATGATATAAGTTTGTATTGAATTGGATTGTAGAAACTTATGTCGTTTTAGTATGGTTTTTCCGACATTAAGGAAATGAAGTTGTTTGGTTGTTAGTTGTGATGACCATTGATGAATTTGGAAGTTGGAAACTTGTTATGAAGTTGTATGCCAAAGATTTGATGTTTTGCATAAGTTATGATTTTGGCGGAAGATTGTATATCATGTATATCGAGTGTATATCTTAAGGAAAACGATATGAAATGTTTCTAGAACTATATGGTCATGATCATGATGGTTGTTGAATATGAAATTATTGATCTTAGTTGAAAGTTGGGTTGAATTGAAGATTATGTCAACTTGTGAGAAAAATGACTAGTTGAAGGATATTTGTGTTTTTAATGTTCATTGTTGATATTGTTGTTGTCGTTTGGGTTATTGTTGATGATTTATAGCCGAGTTGAATTCTCGGGGTGTCATATGTATAGGGGAAGTGCTGCCGAAATTTCGGTAGCCAAATATGCTTAAAGTTGAAATAATGACAATAATAATTCACAATTGGTAAACTTGACCAATTGCAGTTTTTCGACGAAACGGGAAGTGAGTTTGGAAAGGCTTAAGGAGCGCGAAAGGTATGTAAAGCAACCCCAATTCTTCCCTTGGCATGCCCCTAGTGTGTTAGGGTCGGATCCGGGCCTCGAAGGACCTCTTGGGCCTCGGAATCCGCAAGACAAAATTTCAGTTTTTCCTTCAGTAGAATTGAACCATTTTGATACGCTTTTTCTGAAATTATGCAATTTTGCTCTAAATTATTCAGAAAGTCATAGAATGGTTGTATAACCTTTTTAGGTGATACTATATGCTTAGAGGGCACAATTTGAGCCCGCCGCCTTATTTGTCCCGAGGCGGGCCCACTATTTCCGGTTTTGCCCCTAATATGCTAAAGCTTACTTTTTAAGCGATTTTTGAAAGAAATGTTTTGATTACCTTACTAATCGCTTAAAGAATATTATTTTAAATATTCTATTAAATCTTATAAATTATTTTGACACTCGGAATGACTTCAGGAAGGTTATATTCCTGTAAATTATTATGATATCCGAATTGTATTAGTTCTGATTCCGTCCGACTCCATTGGATTTGTTTGGCTTTGATACGCTTCATCGAGTCTTTGAAACCATTTATGATATTTTTAAATTGCATTAGTCTCTCACTACTCCATTCGTGGATGTCCCAATGTTTCCCACACTGAGCCCGGGCCAGGATATGTTGTCAAGCGTAATTCTCTGCATTGTTCGCCGCGTCCCGATGTGAGGGGGCAGGTATACGCGTACATGGGTCTGTGGAGTATGATGTGCCATGTCCGCCTATTCTGATCTGATCTGTTATGGCCATTTTGATATGACATTATATGATACGGGGCCACGCCCCTTTTTCTGATTCCTCTGTATAGTGGCACCAGCGTCGGGAGGGTGGCCACATTCTGTCTGCCGAGTCCCGTGTCAGGGACCGGATATGATATGATATGACATATGTTTCTGTACGCATTCTGTCTGTTTTGGAAATATGCATTTGACACTCTGGATTCTGTACTCATTTTCTGTAACCATTATGATTTGACTTCTGTGATTCCGCTTTACATATTCAGTACATATTTCGTACTGACCCCCTTTCTTCGGGGGCTGCGTTTTCATGCCGCGCAGGTACTGACGACAGGTTCGCTGATCCACACGTTTAGGATCCTATTTCTGCTATTTGGGGCGCTCTCTTCTACAGAGCCCATCTTTTGGTACAGTCTGTCACTGCTATCTGGATATGTACTTTGTTCAGGGTATGACGGGACCCTGTCCCGTCTTATGATTGCGATATGTTCTGTAGAGGTCTGTGGATACATCTGTGTGGGTTCTGTACATATGTTTGGGATGTTTTGTTATATGACAGCCTTATCGGCTTCTGTGTGCCAAGTCTGCTCTTCTGCTAAATTCTGTAGCATCCACTAATGTTATTATTATATTATTATTCTGATAATATGCTAATTTGGGTATCGGGTACGTATATGTGCCCAGCTAGGGCACTGGTCGCGGACCACGGGGTTGGGTCGTGACAAGAGTAATATGGAAGCTCATTTACTCGTTGTTCGCTCATATCATAGGATCATGCCAAAAAGAAAGAAAGGGAAAGCCTTAACATACCTGGAAGATAATTTCTCGACTTCCCAACTTACTTCCGGTCTCGCAATCTACATATAAAAGTAGTGGCACTATTATTAGGCTTATTGTCATATACTTGTTTTAAGCCTTCAAATGAAATCCCTTTTAGAATCTGCCGAAATTCGGGCAGCATCACCCTTGTTTATATCCCTAGTCCGAAACCACAATACCAACAAAACAAAAACTACAATAGCACTAACATCAACAACATCATCATCAATACCAAAACCAAAATATTCCATAAAATATACCACCAGCTGATCAGGTGGTAATGCGTAAATAACGCCTCACCCTTTCCCCATACACCATATATATATATATATATATATATATATGTATATATACATATATATGTGTATATACATTATATACGCGTATATAACGTCTTCTGGTCACGGGTCAATATGCATATATGTAAATGAATGCAACGCGTAAATGTGAACTAACATAATCATGATACACAACTCAGGACCCATGAACAGAAGGGACAATCATAAGAGGGGTACAGGAACATCAAAGACTACAGTACTCCTAGTGCTTCTAAGAGTAGAGTAATATGGAAGCTCGTTTATCGTTGTTCGCTCATATCATAGGATCATGCCAAAAAGTAAGAAAGGGACGGCCTTAGCATACCTGGAAGATAATTTCTTGACTTCCCAACTTACTTCCGATCTCGCAATCTACATATAAAAGCAGTCGCACTATTATTAGGCTTATTGTCATATACTTGTTTTAAGCTTTCAAATGAAATCCCATTTAGAATCTACCGAAATTCGGGCAGCATCTCCCTTGTTTATATCCCTAGCCCGAAATCGCAATACCAACAAAACAACTGCTACAATAGCACCAACATCAACAACATCATCATCAATACCAAAATATTCCATAAAATATACCACCAGCTGATCAGGTGGTAATGCGTAAATAACGCCTCACCCTTTCCCCATACACCATATATATATATATATATATGTATATATACATATATATGTGTATATACATAATATAGGTGTATAAAACGTCTTCTGGTCAAGGGTCAATATGCATATATGTAAATGAATGCAACGCATAAATGTGAACTAAAATAATCATAATACACAACACAGGACCCATGAACAGAAGGGACAATCATAAGAGGGGTACAGGAACATCAAAGACTAAAGTACTCCTAGTGCTTCTAAGAGTAGAGTAATATGGAAACTCGTTTAATCGTTGTTCGCTCATATCATAGGATCATGCCAAAAAGAAAGAAAGGGAAAGCCTTAACATACCTGGAAGATAATTTCTCGAATTCCTAAGTTACTTCCGGTCTCGCAATCTACATATAAAAGCAGTCGCAATATTATTAGGCTTATTGTCATATACTTGTTTTAAGCCTTCAAATGAAATACCTTTTAGAATCTGCCAAAATTCGGGCAGCATCTCCCTTGTTTATATCCCTAGCCCGAAATCACAATACCAACAAAACAACAACTACCATAGCACCAACATCAGCAACATCATCATCAATACCAAAATATTCCATAAAACATACCACCAGCTGATCAGGTGGTAATGTGTAAATAACGCCTCATCGTTTCCCCATATATTCGTAATATACGCGTATATAACGTCTTCTGGTCACGGGTCAATATGCATATATGTAAATGAATGCAACGCATAAATGTGAATTAACATAATCATGATACACAACTCAGGACCCATGAACAGAAGGGACAATCATAAGAGGGGTACAGGAACATCAAAGACTACAGTACTCCTAGTGCTTCTAAGAGTAGAGTAATATGGAAGCTCGTTTACTCGTTGTTTGCTCATATCATAGGATCATGCCAAAAAGAAAGAAAGGAAAAGCCTTAACATACCTGGAAGATAATTTCTCGACATCCCAACTTACTTCCGGTCTCGCAATCTACATATAAAAGCAGTCGCACTATTATTAGGCTTATTGTCATATACTTGTTTTGAGCCTTCAAATGAAATCCCATTTAGAATCTACCGAAATTCGGGCAGCATCTCCCTTGTTTATATCCCTAGCCCGAAATCGCAATACCAACAAAACAACTGCTACAATAGCACCAACATCAACAACATCATCATCAATACCAAAATATTCCATAAAACATACCACCAGCTGATCAAGTGGTAATGCGTAAATCAGGCCTCACCCTTTCCCCATACCCCATATATGTATATATATATATATATATATATATATATATATTTATATATATATATATATATATACATATGTATATATACATAATATACGCGTATATAACGTCTTCTGGTCACGGGTCAATATGCATATATGTAAATGAATGCAACGCATAAATGTGAACTAACATAATCATGATACAAAATTCAGGACCCATGAACAGAAGGGACAATCATAAGAGGGGTACAGGAACATCAAAGACTACAGTACTCCTAGTGCTTCTAAGAGTAGAGTAATATGGAAGCTCGTTTACTCGTTGTTCGCTCATATCATAGGATCATGCCAAAAAGTAAGAAAGGGACGGCCTTAACATACCTGGAAGATAATTTCTCGACTTCCCAACTTACTTCCGGTCTCGCAATCTACATATAAAAGCAGTCACACTATTATTAGGCTTATTGTCATATACTTGGTTTAAGCTTTCAAATGAAATCCCATTTAGAATCTACCGAAATTCGGGCAGCATCTCCCTTGTTTATATCCCTAGCCCGAAATCGCAATACCAACAAAACAACTGCTACAATAGCACCAACATCAACAACATCATCATCAATCCCGAAACCAAAATATTCCATAAAACATACCACCAGCTGATCAGGTGATAATGCGTAAATAACGCCTCACCCTTTCCCCATACACCATATATATATATATATATATATATATATATATATATATATATATATATATATATATATATATATTTATATATATATATATATATATATACATATGTATATATACGTAATATACGCGTATATAACGTCTTCTGGTCACGGGTCAATATGCATATATGTAAATGAATGCAACGCGTAAATGTGAACTAACATAATCATGATACACAACTCAGGACCCATGAACAGAAGGGACAATCATAAGAGGGGTACAGGAACATCAAAGACTACAGTACTCCTAGTGCTTCTAAGAGTAGAGTAATATGGAAGCTCGTTTATCGTTGTTCGCTCATATCATAGGATCATGCCAAAAAGTAAGAAAGGGACGGCCTTAACATACCTGGAAGATAATTTCTCGACTTTCCAACTTACTTCCGGTCTCGCAATCTACATATAAAAGCAGTCGCACTATTATTAGGCTTATTGTCATATACTTGGTTTAAGCTTTCAAATGAAATCCCATTTAGAATCTACCGAAATTCGGGCAGCATCTCCCTTGTTTATATCCCTAGCCCGAAATCGCAATACCAACAAAACAACTGCTACAATAGCACCAACATCAACAACATCATCATCAATACCAAAATATTCCATAAAACATACCACCAGCTGATCAGGTGGTAATGTGTAAATAACGCCTCACCGTTTCCCCATACAGTATATATATATATATATATATATATATATATATGTTTATATACATATATATATGTATATATACATAATATACGTGTATAAAACGTCTTCTGGTCAAGGGTCAATATGCATATATGTAAATGAATGCAACGCATAAATGTGAACTAAAATAATCATAATCCACAACACAGGACCCATGAACAGAAGGGACAATCATAAGAGGGGTACAGGAACATCAAAGACTAAAGTACTCCTAGTGCTTCTAAGAGTAGAGTAATATGGAAGCTCGTTTACTCGTTGTTTGCTCATATCATAGGATCATGCCAAAAAGAAAGAATGGAAAAGCCTTAACATACCTGGAAGATAATTTCTCGACATCCCAACTTACTTCCAGTCTCGCAATCTACATGTAAAAGCAGTCGCACTATTATTAGGCTTATTGTCATATACTTGTTTTAAGCCTTCAAATGAAATCCCATTTAGAATCTACCGAAATTCGGGCAGCATCTCCCTTGTTTATATCCCTAGCCCGAAATCGCAATACCAACAAAACAACTGCTACAATAGCACCAATATCAACAACATCATCATCAATACCAAAATATTCCATAAAACATACCACCAGCTGATCAGGTGGTAATGCGTAAATAAGGCCTCACCCTTTCCCCATACCCCATATATATATATATATATATATATATATATATATATATATATATATATATATATATATATGTATATATACATAATATACGCGTATATAACGTCTTCTGGTCACGGGTCAATATGCATATATGTAAATGAATGCAACGCATAAATGTGAACTAACATAATCATGATACACAACTCAGGACCCATGAACAGAAGGGACAATCATAAGAGGGGTACAGGAACATCAAAAACTAACGTACTCCTAGTGCTTCTAAGAGTAGAGTAATATGGAAACTCGTTTACTCGTTGTTCGGTCATATCATAGGATCATGCCAAAAAGAAAGAAAGGGAAAGCCTAAGCATACCTGAAAGATAATTTCTCGACTTCCCAACTTACTTCCGGTCAAGCAATCTACATATAAAAGCAGTCGGCACTATTATTAGGCTTATTGTCATATACTTGTTTAAGCCTTCAAATGAAATCCCTTTTAGAATATACCGAAAATTCGGGCAGCATCTCCCTTGTTTATATCCCTAGCCCGAAATCGCAATACCAACAAAACAACAACTACAATAGCACCAACATCAAAAACATCATCATCAATACCGAAACCAAATATTCCATAAAACATACCACCAGCTGATCAGGTTGATAATGCGTAAATAACGCCTCACCCTTTCCCCATACCCCATATATATATATATATACATATATATGTATATATATATATATATATATATATATATGTATATATACATATATATGTATATATACGTAATATACGCATATATAACGTCTTCTGGTCACGGGTCAATATGCATATATGTAAATGAATGCAACGCATAAATGTGAACTAACATAATCATGATACACAATTCAGGACCCATGAACAGAAGGGACAATCATAAGAGGGGTACAGGAACATCAAAAACTAACGTACTCCTAGTGCTTCTAAGAGTAGAGTAATATGGAAACTCGTTTACTCGTTGTTCGGTCATATCATAGGATCATGCCAAAAAGAAAGAAAGGGAAAGCCTAAGCATACCTTGAAAGATAATTTCTCGACTTCCCAACTTACTTCCGGTCAAGCAATCTACATATAAAAGCAGTGGCACTATTATTAGGCTTATTGTCATATACTTGTTTTAAGCCTTCAAATGAAATCCCATTTAGAATCTACTGAAATTCGGGCAGCATCTCCCTTGTTTATATCCCTAGCCCGAAATCGCAATACCAACTATAAACAACTGCTACAATAGCACCAACATCAACAACATCATCATCAATACCAAAATATTCCATAAAACATACCACCAGCTGATCAGGTGGTAATGCGTAAATAACGCCTCACCCTTTCCCCATACACCATATATATATATATATGTATATATACATATATATGTATATATACATAATTTATGCGTATAAAACGTCTTCTGGTCACGGGTCAATATGCATATATGTAAATGAATGCAACGCATAAATGTGAACTAAAATAATCATAATACACAACACAGGACCCATGAACAGAAGGGACAATCATAAGAGGGGTACAGGAACATCAAAGACTACAGTACTCCTACTGCTTCTAAGAGTAGAGTAATATGGAAGCTCGTTTATCGTTATTCGCTCATATCATAGGATCATGCCAAAAAGAAAGAAAGGGAAAGCCTTAACATACCTGGAAGATAATTTCTCGACTTCCCAACTTACTTCCGGTCTCGCAATCTACATATAAAAGCAGTCGCACTATTATTAGGCTTATTGTCATATACTTGTTTTAAGCTTTCAAATGAAATCCCATTTAGAATCTACCGAAATTCGGGCAGCATCTCCCTTGTTTATATCCCTAGCCCGAAATCGCAATACCAACAAAACAACAACTACCATAGCACCAACATCAGCAACATCATCATCAATACCAAAATATTCCATAAAACATACCACCAGCTGATCAGGTGGTAATGTGTAAATAACGCCTCACCGTTTCCCCATACACTATATATATATATATATATATATATATATATATATATATATATATATATATATATATGTTTATTTGCATATATATGTATATATACGTAATATACGCGTATATAACGTCTTCTGGTCACGGGTCAATATGCATATATGTAAATGAATGCAACACATAAATGTGAACTAACATAATCATGATACACAACTCAGGACCCATGAACAGAAGGGACAATCATAAGAGGGGTACAGGAACATCAAAGACTAAAGTACTCCTAGTGCTTCTAAGAGTAGAGTAATATGGAAGCTCGTTTACTCTTTGTTTGCTCATATCATAGGATCATGCCAAAAAGAAAGAAAGGAAAAGCCTTAACATACCTGGAAGATAATTTCTCGACATCCCAACTTACTTCCGGTCTCGCTATCTACATATAAAAGAAGTCGCACTATTATTAGGCTTATTGTCATATACTTGTTTTAAGCCTTCAAATGAAATCCCATTTAGAATCTACCGAAATTCGGGCAGCATCTCCCTTGTTTATATCCCTAGCCCGAAATCGCAATACCAACAAAACAACAACTACAATAGCACCAACATCAAAAACATCATCATCAATACCGAAACCAAAATATTCCATAAAACATACCACCAGCTGATCAGGTGATAATGCGTAAATAACGCCTCACCCTTTCCCCATACACCATATATATATATATATATATGTTTATATACATATATATGTATATATATATATGTTTATATACATATATATGTATATATACGTAATATACGCGTATATAACGTCTTCTGGTCACGGGTCAATATGCATATATGTAAATGAATGCAACGCATAAATGTGAACTAAAATAATCATAATACACAACACAGGACCCGTGAACAGAAGGGACAATCATAAGAGGGGTACAGGAACATCAAACACTAAAGTACTCCTAGTGCTTCTAAGAGTAGAGTAATATGGAAGCTCCATTACTCGTTGTTCGCTCATATCATAGGATCATGCCAAAAAGAAAGAAAGGGAAAGCCTTAACATACCTGGAAGATAATTTCTCGACTTCCCAACTTACTTCCGGTCTCGCAATCTACATATAAAAGCAGTGGCACTATTATTAGGCTTATTGTCATATACTTGTTTTAAGCCTTCAAATGAAATCCCTTTTAGAATCTGCCGAAATTCGGGCAGCATCACCCTTGTTTATATCCCTAGTCCGAAATCACAATACCAACAAAACAAAAACAATAATAGCACTAACATCAACAACATCATCATCAATACCAAAACCAAAATATTCCATAAAATATACCACCAGCTGATCAGGTGGTAATGCGTAAATAACGCCTCACCCTTTCCCCATACACCATATATATATATATATATATATATATATATATATATATATATATATATATATATATATATATATATATATATATATATATATGTATATATACATATATATGTGTATATACATTATATACGCGTATATAACGTCTTCTGGTCACGGGTCAATATGCATATATGTAAATGAATGCAACGCGTAAATGTGAACTAACATAATCATGATACACAACTCAGGACCCATGAACAGAAGGGACAATCATAAGAGGGGTACAGGAACATCAAAGACTACAGTACTCCTAGTGCTTCTAAGAGTAGAGTAATACGGAAGCTCGTTTATCGTTGTTCGCTCATATCATAGGATCATGCCAAAAAGTAAGAAAGGGACGGCCTTAACATACCTGGAAGATAATTTCTCGACTTCCCAACTTACTTCCGGTCTCGCAATCTACATATAAAAGCAGTCGCACTATTATTAGGCTTATTGTCATATACTTGGTTTAAGCTTTCAAATGAAATCCCATTTAGAATCTACCGAAATTCGGGCAGCATCTCCCTTGTTTATATCCCTAGCCCGAAATCGCAATACCAACAAAACAACTGCTACAATAGCACCAACATCAACAACATCATCATCAATACCAAAATATTCCATAAAACATACCACCAGATGATCAGGTGGTAATGTGTAAATAACGCCTCACCGTTTCCCCATACACTATATATATATATATATATGTTTATTTGCATATATATGTATATATACGTAATATACGCGTATATAACGTCTTCTGGTCACGGGTCAATATGCATATATGTAAATGAATGCAACACATAAATGTGAACTAACATAATCATGATACACAACTCAGGACCCATGAACAGAAGGGACAATCATAAGAGGGGTACAGGAACATCAAAGACTAAAGTACTCCTAGTTCTTCTAAGAGTAGAGTAATATGGAAGCTCGTTTACTCTTTGTTTGCTCATATCATAGGATCATGCCAAAAAGAAAGAAAGGAAAAGCCTTAACATACCTGGAAGATAATTTCTCGACATCCCAACTTACTTCCGGTCTCGCAATCTACATATAAAAGCAGTCGCACTATTATTAGGCTTATTGTCATATACTTGTTTTAAGCCTTCAAATGAAATTCCATTTAGAATCTACAGAAATTCGGGCAGCATCTCCCTTGTTTATATCCCTAGCCCGAAATCGCAATACCAACAAAACAACAACTACAATAGCACCAACATCAAAAACATCATCATCAATACCAAAATCAAAATATTCCATAAAACATACCACCAGCTGATCAGGTGATAATGCGTAAATAACGCCTCACCCTTTCCCCATACACCATATATATATATATATATATATATATATATATATATATATATATATATATATATATATATATATATATATATATATATATGTTTATATACATATATATGTATATATACGTAATATACGCGTATATAACGTCTTCTGGTCACGGGTCAATATGCATATATGTAAATGAATGCAACGCATAAATGTGAACTAAAATAATCATAATACACAACACAGGACCCATGAACAGAAGGGACAATCATAAGAGGGGTACAGGAACATCAAACACTAAAGTACTCCTAGTGCTTCTAAGAGTAGAGTAATATGGAAGCTCCTTTACTCGTTGTTCGCTCATATCATAGGATCATGCCAAAAAGAAAGAAAGGGAAAGCCTTAACATACCTGGAAGATAATTTCTCGACTTCCCAACTTAATTCCGGTCTCGCAATCTACATATAAAAGCAGTGGCACTATTATTAGGCTTATTGTCATATACTTGTTTTAAGCCTTCAAATGAAATCCCTTTTAGAATCGGCCGAAATTCGGGCAGCATCACCCTTGTTTATATCCCTAGTCCGAAATCACAATACCAACAAAACAAAAACTACAATAGCACTAACATCAACAACATCATCATCAATACCAAAACCAAAATATTCCATAAAACATACCACCAGCTGATCAGGTGGTAATGCGTAAATAACGTCTCACCCTTTCTCCATACCCCATATATATATATACATATATATGTATATATACATAATATACGTGTATAAAACGTCTTCTGGTCAAGGGTCAATATGCATATATGTAAATGAATGCAACGCATAAATGTGAACTAAAATAATCATAATACACAACACAGGACCCATGAACAGAAGGGACAATCATAAGAGGGGTACAGGAACATCAAATACTAAAGTACTCCTAGTGCTTCTAAGAGTAGAGTAATATGGAAACTCGTTTAATCGTTGTTCGCTCATATCATAGGATCATGCCAAAAAGAAAGAAAGGGAAAGCCTTAACATACCTGGAAGATAATTTCTCGACTTCCCAAGTTACTTCCGGTCTCGCAATCTACATATAAAAGCAGTCGCAATATTATTAGGCTTATTGTCATATACTTGTTTTAAGCCTTCAAATGAAATCCCTTTTAGAATATGCCAAAATTCGGGCAGCATCTCCCTTGTTTATATCCCTAGCCTGAAATCGCAATACCAACAAAACAACTGCTACAATAGCACCAACATCAACAACATCATCATCAATACCAAAATATTCCATAAAACATACCACCAGCTGATCAGGTGATAATGCGTAAATAGCGCCTCACCCTTTCCCCATACACCATATATATATATATATATATATATATATGTATATATACATAATATACGTGTTTAAAACGTCTTCTGGTCACGGGTCAATATGCATATATGTAAATGAAGGCAACGCATAAATGTTAACTAAAATAATCATAATACACAACACAGGACCCATGAACAGAAGGGACAATCATAAGAGGGGTACAGGAACATCAAACACTAAAGTACTCCTAGTGCTTCTAAGAGTAGAGTAATATGGAAGCTCGTTTACTCGTTGTTCGCTCATATCATAGGATCATGCCAAAAAGTAAGAAAGGGAAAGCCTTAACATACCTGGAAGATAATTTCTCGACTTCCCAACTTACTTCGGTCTCGCAATCTACATATAAAAGCAACGGCACTATTATTAGGCTTATTGTCATATACTTGTTTTAAGCCTTCAAATGAAATCCCTTTTAGAATCTGCCGAAATTCGGGCAGCATCTCCCTTGTTTATATCCCTAGTCCGAAATCACAATACCAACAAAACAACAACTACTATAGCACCAACATCAACAACATCATCATTGTTATGTCCCGTGTTTTCGTATAATTGGAAATCGAGAAATAATTACGACTTGTATGTTATAAGGAAATATTTTGATTTTTTTGTGCATAGGACCATGTTGGTTATGGAATCATTAATGTCAAGACCTCGGGAAAGGCCGAGGGTAAATTTGGAATTTTGGAAATTAGTTTCGGGAATTACAAAACGGGACTTTTAATGAATTGGGACAAGAATTGGACAACAAAAATTGAAGCCCAAAATTGTAGGGTGGCCGGCCAAAGGCCAAGGCCCAAACCCATTTTTTTTTTGTGTCATGTGCTTTGCACATGACCATTACTAATGGATATATATCAAGATGTCTTGCTAATTATCAAGAACAATAACCACACAACAAAAAAAAGTGAGCTAGTCCATAAGAAAGGCTCTCGGCCGAGAGTGAGGAGGAGAGAAAGGAAACAAAATTCTAGCCCTTGTTCAATCCAAAAATCTTAGTTTCCACATAGTTGTGAAGTACTCAAGGCCCTCTTCAACGGGGTATAATTAGTTTGGCACAAGAATCTCGTTTGCGACAAGTCGGGTTTTCAAGAAAAGGTAAGAATTCCTCCACTTTTATGTTATGGAATTGGTATGAATGTTATGATGAATGAAATGAAATGAGAATTTTGTGGTAGTAGTGTATGTGTGTGCAGCCGTGTGTGTGTGTGTGTTGGTGTGTGGCCGTGAGCCATGAGAGTTAGAAGGGGAGGTGAATTGAATCCTATTTAGTTCGTTAGTTGTGTCGTTATAACCTTTAAGACGCAAATGATCGATTGATGAATTAAATTGGCGTTGAAAAATGATTTCGGACATCCTCGGAAAGTGTATGCCTTTTGTATATTTACGTATATCATTGTATATCTGTGGTACTAAGGACTTTAAATATGATTTATTGTTGATATTAATGAATTCGCAATGAAACGACGCAAGTTAGAATGTTCGTTGTAAGTTTTGATGTTTTGAAAGAATTATGGAAAGTAATGGATTTTGGGCAATTTCGTGTATGGCACAGAATGTATTTGGAATGTGTTGGCATAATCTTGAATGAGAGAATGAATACAATAATATGGATATAGATTTGGGATTTTGAAGTTTGAATGAAAGATCTCCAACTTGTGTAGTAAGGTGGACCTTTGAAGTTAGAGTGGTTTGATTATGATTTGTGTTGTTGTTGATGTGTGGGCTGTGGTTGTTGATGTATTTTGAGCCGAGCTAAGTCTCGGGGGTGTTAGATTTATAGGGGAAATGCTGCCGAAATTTCGGTAGGCAAAAATGAAGTTAATGGCATTTTTAAGCCTAAGAATCTCAATTGGTAACTTTGACCATTTGCAGATTTCAGACGAAGCGGGACTTGACTTTTGGGAGAGCATACGACGTCTGTAAGGTATGTAAAGCTTCCCACTTCTTCGTTTGGCATGTCTTAGTATGCTAGGTGAATATTGGAACCTCCGGAGCATCTCTGCTCCTCGAAACCCGATCCACAGAAACGTTACTATTCATTCAATTCAATTGAAGCCTAAGGGCTCTATTTTGGCTAGATTGCCACCAATCGTTCGAAACCTATCGAAACGTGGTCGGGTAACTTAGAAATGATTACGTATGAACTTTTGGCCCCTAAATGTTCGTAAATTACGTTCGCCACCTCAATTCGACTCGAGGTGGGCCCGCTAACCCCGAGACGCCCTATTTGTCTTATTGGGCTGTCCCTTCGAATAAAGTTTGATATGATACTTTCGGTTTTGGAGCTTCCTCCTACGAGTTATGTTTTGAATATTATGATATGCTAAGTTACGTTTTGAGCCATACGTAATATTTTGGAAACGCTTTGTGAAATGAAACTTGGTATCGACTAAGTATTCGATTATTTTGTACTATGAAATGACTTATGAGACTACTAAGTTTTGAAAGGCTATTTTGAAATATGAATTGCATTTGTTTGCTCACGACTCCGCTCGTGCCTCATTATGACTTCGTTCACCGGTTCCCGGGCCGGTTATGATTCGTGCGCCTTACAATAATTCGGCCGTATGCTGTGTTACGGTTCCCGAGGCTTCGCCATAGGGCCGGGTTCCGTTTGGAGTTATGCTGTGATATGGCTCGTGATGCGATACGCTCACCTATGTTTGTGTTTGTGTTCGGAGATACGGAGATTTGAAACTTTCTGGTGTTATGCTGTGTGTGGCGCCAGCGTCGGAGTGGCGACCACGTTCTTAAGCGTTTGCATGATTTCGTTTGCATTATGTATACGTATACGACTTTGATACGGATTTTGACATACTGATTTGTACTCCACTTTGTTATCTGATTTGCTTTCAGTTTTGATCCATATTTCTGTACTCCGTGCTTTACACACTCAGTACATATTTCGTACTGACCCCCTTTCTTCGGGGGCTGCGTTTCATGCCCACAGGTACAGACATTGGTGATCCTCCACTGTAGGCTTCACTTTCTGTTATTTTGGAGTACTCCTTCTGATCCGGAGTCCACTTTTGGTTGCTATGTATATGCTCTGTATATTTGACGATTTGGGTACGGCGAGGCCCTGTCTCGCCATATGTCTTTGTTTTGAGTTCGTAGAGGCCTGTAGTCATATATGTGGGGCGAGGGTCCTATATATGTTTGTTTGATTTGTTTTCTGGTCTTAAAGCGGTCCGTTTGTTTTGATGGCCCTAAATGGCCCTTATGCTTATGTTTGCACCTTCGACCGGCGATGTCTATTCCGCCGCTCAGTTTGTATTTGATATGGCATTTTGATTTGTGCGACCGCTTAAGACATATTTGATAAAGATTCAGTTTGATATGACTTTTATGAATTTTTGGAACATGCTCGGATTTGGGAAATGAATATGCGGTTTGGTCTGGGTACCCAGATAGGGTGCCAGTCGCGGCCCACGGGGCTGGGTCGTGACAAAAGTGGTATCAGAGCAGTTTGTCCTCGGAATGTCTACAGGCCGTGTCTCGTAGAGTCTTGTTTATCGATGTGTTGTGCACCACATCTATAAACAGGAAGCTACAGGGCATTTAGGATGTTACCCTTCTTTGGATTCTTAGATCGTGCGGTAAAGCTATATGATTAGGATGATTCTCCCCTACGAATTGCTGTATCTACAGCGAGGCTCCAGAAGAGCAGAAGTGTCGGTATTTGGGGAAAATGTTTCTGACCCTCTTCCTGCAGGTGATCGTAGGTTGATAAATAATGAAGAGGAGCGCTTCGGATGATGGGGATGGGGGTGCTAATAAGGCCCCTAGGACATCACCAGGACCGAGTAGGCAGATCCCCAGCTACTCGATTGAGACAGATCCTTCAGAGGATCCAGAGACAAATTCCTCCAGAGTTTTTGATCCCCAGAGTAGAGGCTCCCAGGGAAGACAGTTATGATACCGACCCTTCGGAGGACCCAGCGACGATACCTCCAGAGTTTCTTACTCCCAGGGAGGAGGATAGCCCCGAGGCTGAGCCACTAGAGCACTCCTCTGGGACGCCGGAGGAGGAGATCCCCGAGGATGTGCCAGCAGCTCCGGTAGTGGAGCAGTATGTTAGACAGGCTTCCCCAGAGAGTGTTACGCCCTATTCCAGCCCTTTGTCCTGGCCGTCGGTGAACCAGGAATTGCCAGGCTACCTACACTCCTCCGATTCAGATGCAGGTAACAGTGGGGGCCAGACCGACGACGATGATGAGGGACACAGTTCCCACGGCAGCTCCCCAGGTTAGACCCGAGTTGATCAGTTATGAGTACGTAAGTTTCCTAGAATTTTCGATATGTGTATGATATCCGTAAAACGCTGTTCTATGAAGACGACGGAAATTTAAAAGGATTAGAGACCTAGTGACCAAAGGCAAGGGCGACTGAGATGTCCCCACCGGCAATGTGAGTCTAGAAATCCCGGATGAAAGTAAACAGGAAAGTGCCTCCGATGCTGTCGAGTTGGGCACGTGTGGTAGGTGTCGACAACGTTATAATTCTTACTTGAGGTTATCAGCCCCGTGTGGCTGCGATACGACCTGATATGATATGTATGTGTGTGTATATGTGTTGGCCCTGTGAGGCATAATTGGTATTTCTGGTGTACAGGTTTCGGACAGTAAGAAAAACAGAGGAACCTCTGCCCAAATTTTTCCAGAAATATGGAAGTAAATATGTAGACTAAGTACAAAGAGGTCCCGCAATGCTTGTCGGACTTTAGTTTTCTTCTGCCAGTGGCCGGAGGACACCTTACGGTGATATTTTATCAGATTCCACCGATTATTTGGAGGCGGAATTCGTGGGACGAAGACTTAAATCCGTGGGTTATCCGTAATCACATGTATATGTGTATGAAGGTGAATGTTTAAGATTCAGAAAGGCGACATGGTAATGGTACGACTTAGCCGGGGGTGGGACCCGCTACAAAAATTTTCCGAAAATTTGCTAAGACCCCGATCTGCCCTAAAATTATGTGACAAAGGCCCTGCGGGGTAATCGACGGAATTATATTAGCCCTAACGCGTCAAAATGCATGAAAGTTTCGGGGTTAAGCGTGCTCAAGACAGAGCAATTCTGGGATGGGTGACCCCTGGGAAGTAATGTAAAGTTTTTCATAAGTGAGTATGCTAGATATAAATAAAATTTTGGGGTAATCTAAAGGAAAAGAGAATGTGTGGAGTAATTAGTGCCCTTACAGGAGTCGCGCAGAACGAGGCGGACTAAATGGGCAAAAAAAAAGAAAAGGGTACAACACCGCTTGGGAAATTGAGCGAATTTGAATAACAGTCAGAGACGTTCGTCAGTAAAGGATGAGTAAATATATCCGTATGTGTGTATGTGTATGTGAGGTGTATGATTTTCGTTTGGTGCCCATGTGGGATAAGAGCCGAGTCCCGGCAACCAAAGTTGTGATAGACGAAAGGTTTTACTAAACCGAATACTTGAAGCGAAGCGGGGGCGACGATCCGAATATTGTCAAGGGATAGAAAATCCCCAACTACATTATAACTTAGTTTGGAAGGACGATGTCTGAAAGAGAAAATGAGTATGGAGGGTAGGAAAGATGAAGGATAATCAGTGGGAATAAGTGGGATCTTTGAAAGAGTTGATACGCGAGACGCGAGACAATTTGTGTGACAGCTTGGCGAACAAGTTTACAAATAAAGGGAAATTTTTCATGAATCATTGGAGCCTTAATAAGAGTGATCTGATCCTAATTCGGATTCTATCTGCTATACTTCTGCACTCCCGATGATGATAAGGCTCTGTCTATTACGCCTCTATGCTTCCGGCCTCGATTGTGTTCCCATTTGATAAACCTTGGTACATCTGGTTCTGAATCTGATTTTGGTTGTAATACCTCTGCATGATTAGCTCTGATCGCGAATCCGTCTGACACATCTCTGTTTGTCTGACTCTGGATGCGAACCTGTCTGATATGCCTCTGTACGTCTGATTTTGATCACGCGTTTGTCTGATACATCTCGGTATGTCTGATTCTGATTACGACTCTGTCCGATACATTTCTGCCTGTCTGACTTTGGTCACGATTCTGTGTGATATAGTTCTGTACGTCTGATTCCGGTTTCGAATCTATCCGATCTGATTCCGTACGTCTGACCCCGATTGTGAATCTGTCTGCTAAATCTCCGGTATGTTCGTATGTGGATCTGTTTTGCCTTCTTAAGCGGCCCGTATGCTACTATGGCCAAGGTGGCGCATGAGGTTGTACGTGTGTATGCATTTGGGCGATGTACATTCCGCCACCTTTATGATTTTGATATGACTGTTCTGCACGGGCGACCGCTTAGGAAAAGTGTTCGATAAGTGCTTGTGTGACGTCTGTTGTTAATTTTCAGCTCGAACAACGTATGTTGAGTCTGAATGAGCCTGAGTACGATGATCTGGTTGTGAGTTCGTTTGGAGTGACAGAATATTTCCGTGTGTTTGATTCTGATTACGAATTCGCCTGATGCGCTTTTGTACGTCTGACTCCGACCTCAGATTTGTCTGACATACTTCTGTACCTCTGATTTTGACTATGAGCCGTCTGCCATAGTCTAGTATGTCTGCCTCCGATTACGAGTTCGTTCGATATGCTGCTAGGCGTCCGGTCCTAGTTTTAAATCTGTTGATGTGAAGTGCTTGGTATGATTTTGAATTCGTTGCTGTGAACTGTCTGGTATGAAGTGATTTTGAATCCGTTGGTGTGAGGTATCCGGTATGAAGTGGGATTTCGATAATGTGGTAGGGAAATCAGTGGTGTGATAAGGAATGATATTGGCTATGACGTCTGGAAAGCGTTTGTCCGTTACAGAATATAGTGTGTGGCTCTTAATAAAACAAAGACTCAGTTTGAACTCTCGCCTGAAGGAGTATTATTATATGACGGCAGATTCTGTGTACCGGACGTTGCGGGCTTACGACAGCAGATTATGGGCGAGGCACCTGATGCACGGTACTCTGTTCACCCTGGTTCCACTCAGATGTATCGTGATCCCAGGTGTTTGTATTGGTGGGACGGCATGAAGAAAGATATTGCCGAGTTTGTTAATCAGTGCCCGAACTGCCAGCAAGTTAAGATCGAGCATCAGAAGCCCGGTGGATTACTGACCGAGGTGCCCGGTTTACGGCTAATTTCTGGAGGTCATTTTAGGACGGACTAGGGACTCAGGTGAGCCTCAGTGCAGCTTTTCATCCTCAGACCGACGGGCAGGCCGAGTGCACTATTCAAACGCTCGAAGATATGTTGCGCACCTGCGTTATTGATTTCAGGGGCAGCTGGGATGATCATTTGCCGCGTATAGATTTTGCTTACAATAACAGTTATCACTCCAGCATTCAGATGGCCCCGTACGAGGCCCTTTATGGCGGGAGACGCAGATCTCCTATTGGCTGGTTTGGCGTCGGCGAGACTAAGTTGATTGCGCCAGACGTGATCCAGAAAGCTTATGCTGATAGACGACGTCGACCGTTGGAGTTCCAGATTGGCGACTGGGTATTCCTGAAGGTGTCGCCCATGAAGGGCGTTATGAGACTTGGCAAGAAGGGTAAGTTGAGCCCGCGGTACATCGGGCCATACCAGATTGTTCGGAGGATAGGTGCAGTCGCCTACGAGCTACACTTGCCATCCGATTTGGAGGCCGTACACCCGGTGTTTCATGTATCTATGTGGCGGAAGTGTATTGGTGATCTTTCGAGGATAGTCCCAGTAGATGATCTTCAGGTGACGGAGCAGTTGTCTTATGACGAGCAACCTGTATCTATTCTGGATAGTCAGGTGAGGAGGTTGCGCACTAAGGAGGTGCCTTCTGTCAAAGTCCTGTGGCGCAATAATATACATAATATACGTGTATAAAACGTCTTCTGGTCACGGGTCAATATGCATATATGTAAATGAAGGCAACGCATAAATGTTAACTAAAATAATCATAATACACAACACAGGACCCCTGAACAGAAGGGACAATCATAAGAGGGGTACAGGAACATCAAAGACTAAAGTACTCCTACTGCTTCTAAGAGTAGAGTAATATGGAAGCTCGTTTATCGTTGTTCGCTCATATCATAGGATCATGCCAAAAAGAAAGAAAGGGAAAGCCTTAACATACCTGGAAGATAATTTCTCGACTTCCCAACTTACTTCCGGTCTCGCAATCTACATATAAAAGCAGTCGCACTATTATTAGGCTTATTGTCATATACTTGTTTTAAGCTTTCAAATGAAATCCCATTTAGAATCAACCGAAATTCGGGCAGCATCTCCCTTGTTTATATCCCTAGCCCGAAATCGCAATACCAACAAAACAACTGCTACAATAGCACCAACATCAACAACATCATCATCAATACCAAAATATTCCATAAAACATACCACCAGCTGATCAGGTGGTAATGCGTAAATAACGCCTCACCCTTTCCCCATACCCCATATATAGATATACATATATATGTATATATACATAATATACGCGTATATAACGTCTTCTGGTCACGGGTCAATATGCATATATGTAAATGAATGCAACGCATAAATGTGAACTAACATAATCACGATACACAACTCAGGACCCATGAACAGAAGGGACAATCATAAGAGGGGTACAGGAACATCAAAGACTAAAGTACTCCTAGTGCTTCTAAGAGTAGAGTAATATGGAAACTCGTTTACTCGTTGTTCGCTCATATCATAGGATCATGCCAAAAAGAAAGAAAGGGAAAGCCTTAACATACCTGGAAGATAATTTCTCGACTTCCCTACTTACTTCCGGTCTCGCAATCTACATATAAAAGCAGTCGCACTATTATTAGGCTTATTGTCATATACTTGTTTTAAGCCTTCAAATGAAATCCCATTTAGAATCTACCGAAATTCGGGCAGCATCTCCCTTGTTTATATCCCTAGCCCGAAATCGCAATACCAACAAAACAACTGCTACAATAGCACCAACATCAACAACATCATCATCAATACCAAAATATTCCATAAAACATACCACCAGCTGATCAGGTGGTAATGCGTAAATAACGCCTCACCCTTTCCCCATACACCATATATATATATATATATATATATATGTATATAAACATATATATGTATATATACATAATTTATGCGTATAAAACGTCTTCTGGTCACGGGTCAATATGCATATATGTAAATGAATGCAACGCATAAATGTGAACTAAAATAATCATAATACACAACACAGGACCCATGAACAGAAGGGACAATCATAAGAGGGGTACAGGAACATCAAAGACTACAGTACTCCTACTGCTTCTAAGAGTAGAGTAATATGGAAGCTCGTTTATCGTTGTTCGCTCATATCATAGGATCATGCCAAAAAGAAAGAAAGGGAAAGCCTTAACATACCTGGAAGATAATTTCTCGACTTCCCAACTTACTTCCGGTCTCGCAATCTACATATAAAAGCAGTCGCACTATTATTAGGCTTATTGTCATATACTTGTTTTAAGCTTTCAAATGAAATCCCATTTAGAATCTACCGAAATTCGGGCAGCATCTCCCTTGTTTATATCCCTAGCCCGAAATCGCAATACCAACAAAACAACTGCTACAATAGCACCAACATCAACAACATCATCATCAATACCAAAATATTCCATAAAACATACCACCAGCTGATCAGGTGGTAATGCGTAAATAACGCCTCACCCTTTCCCCATACCCCATATATATATATACATATATATGTATATATACATAATATACGCGTATATAACGTCTTCTGGTCACGGGTCAATATGCATATATGTAAATGAATGCAACGCATAAATGTGAACTAACATAATCACGATACACAACTCAGGACCCATGAACAGAAGGGACAATCATAAGAGGGGTACAGGAACATCAAAGACTAAAGTACTCCTAGTGCTTCTAAGAGTAGAGTAATATGGAAACTCGTTTACTCGTTGTTCGCTCATATCATAGGATCATGCCAAAAAGAAAGAAAGGGAAAGCCTTAACATACCTGGAAGATAATTTCTCGACTTCCCTACTTACTTCCGGTCTCGCTATCTACATATAAAAGCAGTCGCACTATTATTAGGCTTATTGTCATATACTTGTTTTAAGCCTTCAAATGAAATCCCATTTAGAATCTACCGAAATTCGGGCAGCATCTCCCTTGTTTATATCCCTAGCCCGAAATCGCAATACCAACAAAACAACTGCTACAATAGCACCAACATCAACAACATCATCATCAATACCAAAATATTCCATAAAACATACCACCAGCTGATCAGGTGGTAATGCGTAAATAACGCCTCACCCTTTCCCCATACACCATATATATATATATATATATATATGTATATAAACATATATATGTATATATACATAATTTATGCGTATAAAACGTCTTCTGGTCACGGGTCAATATGCATATATGTAAATGAATGCAACGCATAAATGTGAACTAAAATAATCATAATACACAACACAGGACCCATGAACAGAAGGGACAATCATAAGAGGGGTACAGGAACATCAAAGACTACAGTACTCCTACTGCTTCTAAGAGTAGAGTAATATGGAAGCTCGTTTATCGTTGTTCGCTCATATCATAGGATCATGCCAAAAAGAAAGAAAGGGAAAGCCTTAACATACCTGGAAGATAATTTCTCGACTTCCCAACTTACTTCCGGTCTCGCAATCTACATATAAAAGCAGTCGCACTATTATTAGGCTTATTGTCATATACTTGTTTTAAGCTTTCAAATGAAATCCCATTTAGAATCTACCGAAATTCGGGCAGCATCTCCCTTGTTTATATCCCTAGCCCGAAATCGCAATACCAACAAAACAACTGCTACAATAGCACCAACATCAACAACATCATCATCAATACCAAAATATTCCATAAAACATACCACCAGCTGATCAGGTGGTAATGCGTAAATAACGCCTCACCCTTTCCCCATACCCCATATATATATATACATATATATGTATATATACATAATATACGTGTATATAACGTCTTCTGGTCACGGGTCAATATGTTTATATGTAAATGAATGCAACGCATAAATGTGAATTAACATAATCATGATACACAACTCAGGACCCATGAACAGAAGGGACAATCATAAGAGGGGTACAGGAACATCAAAGACTAAAGTACTCCTACTGCTTCTAAGAGTAGAGTAATATGGAAGCTCGTTTATCGTTGTTCGCTCATATCATAGGATCATGCCAAAAAGAAAGAAAGGGAAAGCCTTAACATACCTGGAAGATAATTTCTCGACTTCCCAACTAACTTCCGGTCTCGCAATCTACATATAAAAGCAGTCGCACTATTATTAGGCTTATTGTCATATACTTGTTTTAAGCTTTCAAATGAAATCCCATTTAGAATCTACCGAAATTCGGGCAGCATCTCCCTTGTTTATATCCCTAGCCCGAAATCGCAATACCAACAAAACAACTGCTACAATAGCACCAACATCAACAACATCATCATCAATACCAAAATATTCCATAAAACATACCACCAGCTGATCAGGTGGTAATGCGTAAATAACGCCTCACCCATTCCCCATACCCCATATATATATATACATATATATGTATATATACATAATATACGCGTATATAACGTCTTCTGGTCACGGGTCAATATGCATATATGTAAATGAATGCAACGCATAAATGTGAACTAACATAATCATGATACACAACTCAGGACCCATGAACAGAAGGGACAATCATAAGAGGGGTACAGGAACATCAAAGACTAAAGTACTCCTAGTGCTTCTAAGAGTAGAGTAATATGGAAACTCGTTTACTCGTTGTTCGCTCATATCATAGGATCATGCCAAAAAGAAAGAAAGGGAAAGCCTTAACATACCTGGAAGATAATTTCTCGACTTCCCAACTTACTTCCGGTCTCGCAATCTACATATAAAAGCAGTCGCACTATTATTAGGCTTATTGTCATATACTTGTTTTAAGCCTTCAAATGAAATCCCATTTAGAATATACCGAAATTCGGGCAGCATCTCCCTTGTTTATATCCCTAGCCCGAAATCGCAATACCAACAAAACAACTGCTACAACAGCACCAACATCAACAACATCATCATCAATACCAAAATATTCCATAAAACATACCACCAGCTGATCAGGTGGTAATGTGTAAATAACGCCTCACCGTTTCCCCATACAGTATATATATATATATATATATATATATATATATATATATATATATATATATATATATATGTTTATATACATATATATGTATATATACCTAATATACGCGTATATAACGTCTTCTGGTCACGGGTCAATATGCATATATGTAAATGAATGCAACGCATAAATGTGAACTAAAATAATCATAATACACAACACAAGACCCATGAACAGAAGGGACAATCATAAGAGGGGTACAGGAACATCAAAGACTACAGTACTCCTACTGCTTCTAAGAGTAGAGTAATATGGAAGCTCGTTTATCGTTGTTCGCTCATATCATAGGATCATGCCAAAAAGAAAGAAAGGGAAAGCCTTAACATACCTGGAAGATAATTTCTCGACTTCCCAACTTACTTCCGGTCTCGCAATCTACATATAAAAGCAGTCGCACTATTATTAGGCTTATTGTCATATACTTGTTTTAAGCTTTCAAATGAGATCCCATTTAGAATCTACCGAAATTCGGGCAGCATCTCCCTTGTTTATATCCCTAGCCCGAAATCGCAATACCAACAAAACAACTGCTACAATAGCACCAACATCAACAACATCATCATCAATACCAAAATATTCCATAAAACATACCACCAGCTGATCAGGTGGTAATGCGTAAATAACGCCTCACCCATTCCCCATACCCCATATATATATATACATATATATGTATATATACCTTATATACGCGTATATAACGTCTTCTGGTCACGGGTCAATATGCATATATGTAAATGAATGCAACGCATAAATGTGAACTAACATAATCATGATACACAACTCAGGACCCATGAACAGAAGGGACAATCATAAGAGGGGTACAGGAACATCAAAGACTACAGTACTCCTACTGCTTCTAAGAGTAGAGTAATATGGAAGCTCGTTTATCGTTGTTCGCTCATATCATAGGATCATGCCAAAAAGAAAGAAAGCGAAAGCCTTAACATACCTGGAAGATAATTTCTCGACTTCCCAACTTACTTTCGGTCTCGCAATCTACATATAAAAGCAGTCGCACTATTATTAGGCTTATTGTCATATACTTGTTTTAAGCCTTCAAATGAAATCCCATTTAGAATCTACCGAAATTCGGGCAGCATCTCCCTTGTTTATATCCCTAGCCCGAAATCGCAATACCAACAAAACAACAGCTACAATAGCACCAACATCAACAACATCATCATCAATACCAAAATATTCCATAAAACATACCACCAGCTGATCAGGTGGTAATACGTAAATAACGCCTCACCCTTTCCCCATACCCCATATATATATATACATATATATGTATATATACATAATATACGCGTATATAACGTCTTCTGGTCACGGGTCAATATGCATATATGTAAATGAATGCAACGCATAAATGTGAATTAACATAATCATGATACACAACTCAGGACCCATGAACAGAAGGGACAATCATAAGAGGGGTACAGGAACATCAAAGACTAAAGTACTCCTACTGCTTCTAAGAGTAGAGTAATATGGAAGCTCGTTTATCGTTGTTCGCTCATATCATAGGATCATGCCAAAAAGAAAGAAAGGGAAAGCCTTAACATACCTGGAAGATAATTTCTCGACTTCCCTACTTACTTCCGGTCTCGCAATCTACATATAAAAGCAGTCGCACAATTATTAGGCTTATTGTCATATACTTGTTTTAAGCTTTCAAATGAAATCCCATTTAGAATATACCGAAATTCGGGCAGCATCTCCCTTGTTTATATCCCTAGCCCGAAATCGCAATACCAACAAAACAACTGCTACAATAGCACCAACATCAACAACATCATCATCAATACCAAAATATTCCATAAAACATACCACCAGCTGATCAGGTGGTAATGCGTAAATAACGCCTCACCCTTTCCCCATACCCCATATATATATATACATATATATGTATATATACATAATATACGCGTATATAACGTATTCTGGTCACGGGTCAATATGCATATATGTAAATGGAGGCAACGCATAAATGTGAACTAACATAATCATGATACACAACTCAGGACCCATGAACAGAAGGGACAATCATAAGAGGGGTACAGGAACATCAAAGACTAAAGTACTCCTAGTGCTTCTAAGAGTAGAGTAATATGGAAGCTCGTTTACTCGTTGTTTGCTCATATCATAGGATCATGCCAAAAAGAAAGAAAGGGAAAGCCTTAACATACCTGGAAGATAATTTCTCGACTTCCCAACTTACTTCCGGTCTCGCAATCTACATATAAAAGCAGTCGCACTATTATTAGGCTTATTGTCATATACTTGTTTTAAGCCTTCAAATGAAATCCCATTTAGAATCTACCGAAATTCGGGAAGCATCTCCCTTGTTTATATCCCTAGCCCGAAATCGCAATACCAACAAAACAGCTGCTACAATAGCACCAACATCAACAACATCATCATCAATACCAAAATATTCCATAAAACATACCACCAGCTGATCAGGTGGTAATGTGTAAATAACGCCTCACCGTTTCCCCATACAGTATATATATATATGTTTATATACATATATATGTATATATACCTAATATACGCGTATATAACGTCTTCTGGTCACGGGTCAATATGCATATATGTAAATGAATGCAACGCATAAATGTGAACTAAAATAATCATAATACACAACACAGGACCCATGAACAGAAGGGACAATCATAAGAGGGGTACAGGAACATCAAAGACTACAGTACTCCTACTGCTTCTAAGAGTAGAGTAATATGGAAGCTCGTTTATCGTTGTTCGCTCATATCATAGGATCATGCCAAAAAGAAAGAAAGGGAAAGCCTTAACATACCTGGAAGATAATTTCTCGACTTCCCAACTTACTTCCGGTCTCGCAATCTACATATAAAAGCAGTCGCACTATTATTAGGCTTATTGTCATATACTTGTTTTAAGCTTTCAAATGAAATCCCATTTAGAATCTACCGAAATTCGGGCAGCATCTCCCTTGTTTATATCCCTAGCCCGAAATCGCAATACCAACAAAACAACTGCTACAATAGCACCAACATCAACAACATCATCATCAATACCAAAATATTCCATAAAACATACCACCAGCTGATCAGGTGGTAATGCGTAAATAACGCCTCACCCTTTCCCCATACCCCATATATATATATATACATAATATACGTGTATATAACGTCTTCTGGTCACGGGTCAATATGTTTATATGTAAATGAATGCAACGCATAAATGTGAATTAACATAATCATGATACACAACTCAGGACCCATGAACAGAAGGGACAATCATAAGAGGGGTACAGGAACATCAAAGACTAAAGTACTCCTACTGCTTCTAAGAGTAGAGTAATATGGAAGCTCGTTTATCGTTGTTCGCTCATATCATAGGATCATGCCAAAAAGAAAGAAAGGGAAAGCCTTAACATACCTGGAAGATAATTTCTCGACTTCCCAACTAACTTCCGGTCTCGCAATCTACATATAAAAGCAGTCGCACTATTATTAGGCTTATTGTCATATACTTGTTTTAAGCTTTCAAATGAAATCCCATTTAGAATCTACCGAAATTCGGGCAGCATCTCCCTTGTTTATATCCCTAGCCCGAAATCGCAATACCAACAAAACAACTGCTACAATAGCACCAACATCAACAACATCATCATCAATACCAAAATATTCCATAAAACATACCACCAGCTGATCAGGTGGTAATGCGTAAATAACGCCTCACCCATTCCCCATACCCCATATATATATATACATATATATGTATATATACATAATATACGCGTATATAACGTCTTCTGGTCACGGGTCAATATGCATATATGTAAATGAATGCAACGCATAAATGTGAACTAACATAATCATGATACACAACTCAGGACCCATGAACAGAAGGGACAATCATAAGAGGGGTACAGGAACATCAAAGACTAAAGTACTCCTAGTGCTTCTAAGAGTAGAGTAATATGGAAACTCGTTTACTCGTTGTTCGCTCATATCATAGGATCATGCCAAAAAGAAAGAAAGGGAAAGCCTTAACATACCTGGAAGATAATTTCTCGACTTCCCAACTTACTTCCGGTCTCGCAATCTACATATAAAAGCAGTCGCACTATTATTAGGCTTATTGTCATATACTTGTTTTAAGCCTTCAAATGAAATCCCATTTAGAATCTACCGAAATTCGGGCAGCATCTCCCTTGTTTATATCCCTAGCCCGAAATCGCAATACCAACAAAACAACTGCTACAACAGCACCAACATCAACAACATCATCATCAATACCAAAATATTCCATAAAACATACCACCAGCTGATCAGGTGGTAATGCGTAAATAACGCCTCACCCATTCCCCATGCCCCATATATATATATACATATATATGTATATATACATAATATACGCGTATATAACGTCTTCTGGTCACGGGTCAATATGCATATATGTAAATGAATGCAACGCATAAATGTGAACTAACATAATCATGATACACAACTCAGGACCCATGAACAGAAGGGACAATCATAAGAGGGGTACAGGAACATCAAAGACTAAAGTACTCCTAGTGCTTCTAAGAGTAGAGTAATATGGAAACTCGTTTACTCGTTGTTCGCTCATATCATAGGATCATGCCAAAAAGAAAGAAAGGGAAAGCCTTAACATACCTGGAAGATAATTTCTCGACTTCCCAACTTACTTCCGGTCTCGCAATCTACATATAAAAGCAGTCGCACTATTATTAGGCTTATTGTCATATACTTGTTTTAAGCCTTCAAATGAAATCCCATTTAGAATCTACCGAAATTCGGGCAGCATCTCCCTTGTTTATATCCCTAGCCCGAAATCGCAATACCAACAAAACAACTGCTACAACAGCACCAACATCAACAACATCATCATCAATACCAAAATATTCCATAAAACATACCACCAGCTGATCAGGTGGTAATGTGTAAATAACGCCTCACCGTTTCCCCATACAGTATATATATATATATATATATATATATATATATATATATATATATATATATATATATATATATATATATATATGTATATATACCTAATATACGCGTATATAACGTCTTCTGGTCACGGGTCAATATGCATATATGTAAATGAATGCAACGCATAAATGTGAACTAAAATAATCATAATACACAACACAAGACCCATGAACAGAAGGGACAATCATAAGAGGGGTACAGGAACATCAAAGACTACAGTACTCCTACTGCTTCTAAGAGTAGAGTAATATGGAAGCTCGTTTATCGTTGTTCGCTCATATCATAGGATCATGCCAAAAAGAAAGAAAGGGAAAGCCTTAACATACCTGGAAGATAATTTCTCGACTTCCCAACTTACTTCCGGTCTCGCAATCTACATATAAAAGCAGTCGCACTATTATTAGGCTTATTGTCATATACTTGTTTTAAGCTTTCAAATGAAATCCCATTTAGAATCTACCGAAATTCGGGCAGCATCTCCCTTGTTTATATCCCTAGCCCGAAATCGCAATACCAACAAAACAACTGCTACAATAGCACCAACATCAACAACATCATCATCAATACCAAAATATTCCATAAAACATACCACCAGCTGATCAGGTGGTAATGCGTAAATAACGCCTCACCCTTTCCCCATACACCATATATATATATATATATATATATATATATATATATATATATATATATATATATATATATATATGTATATATACATATATATGTATATATACCTTATATACGCGTATATAACGTCTTCTGGTCACGGGTCAATATGCATATATGTAAATGAATGCAACGCATAAATGTGAACTAACATAATCATGATACACAACTCAGGACCCATGAACAGAAGGGACAATCATAAGAGGGGTACAGGAACATCAAAGACTACAGTACTCCTACTTCTTCTAAGAGTAGAGTAATATGGAAGCTCGTTTATCGTTGTTCGCTCATATCATAGGATCATGCCAAAAAGAAAGAAAGGGAAAGCCTTAACATACCTGGAAGATAATTTCTCGACTTCCCAACTTACTTCCGGTCTCGCAATCTACATATAAAAGCAGTCGCACTATTATTAGGCTTATTGTCATATACTTGTTTTAAGCCTTCAAATGAAATCCCATTTAGAATCTACCGAAATTCGGGCAGCATCTCCCTTGTTTATATCCCTAGCCCGAAATCGCAATACCAACAAAACAACAGCTACAATAGCACCAACATCAACAACATCATCATCAATACCAAAATATTCCATAAAACATACCACCAGCTGATCAGGTGGTAATACGTAAATAACGCCTCACCCTTTCCCCATACCCCATATATATATATATACATATATATGTATATATACATAATATACGCGTATATAACGTCTTCTGGTCACGGGTCAATATGCATATATGTAAATGAATGCAACGCATAAATGTGAATTAACATAATCATGATACACAACTCAGGACCCATGAACAGAAGGGACAATCATAAGAGGGGTACAGGAACATCAAAGACTAAAGTACTCCTACTGCTTCTAAGAGTAGAGTAATATGGAAGCTCGTTTATCGTTGTTCGCTCATATCATAGGATCATGCCAAAAAGAAAGAAAGGGAAAGCCTTAACATACCTGGAAGATAATTTCTCGACTTCCCTACTTACTTCCGGTCTCGCAATCTACATATAAAAGCAGTCGCACAATTATTAGGCTTATTGTCATATACTTGTTTTAAGCTTTCAAATGAAATCCCATTTAGAATATACCGAAATTCGGGCAGCATCTCCCTTGTTTATATCCCTAGCCCGAAATCGCAATACCAACAAAACAACTGCTACAATAGCACCAACATCAACAACATCATCATCAATACCAAAATATTCCATAAAACATACCACCAGCTGATCAGGTGGTAATGCGTAAATAACGCCTCACCCTTTCCCCATACCCCATATATATATATACATATATATGTATATATACATAATATACGCGTATATAACGTATTCTGGTCACGGGTCAATATGCATATATGTAAATGAAGGCAACGCATAAATGTGAACTAACATAATCATGATACACAACTCAGGACCCATGAACAGAAGGGACAATCATAAGAGGGGTACAGGAACATCAAAGACTAAAGTACTCCTAGTGCTTCTAAGAGTAGAGTAATATGGAAGCTCGTTTACTCGTTGTTTGCTCATATCATAGGATCATGCCAAAAAGAAAGAAAGGAAAAGCCTTAACATACCTGGAAGATAATTTCTCGACATCCCAACTTACTTCCGGTCTCGCAATCTACATATAAAAGCAGTCGCACTATTATTAGGCTTATTGTCATATACATGTTTTAAGCTTTCAAATGAAATCCCTTTTGGAATATGCCCAAATTCGGGCAGCATCTCCCTTGTTTATATCCCTAGCCCGAAATCGCAATACCAACAAAACAACAACTACAATAGCACCAACATCAAAAATATCATCATCAATACCAAAACCAAAATATTGCATAAAACATACCACCAGTTGATCAGGTGGTAATGCGTAAATAACGCCTCACCCTTTCCCCATACACCATATATATATATATATGTATATATACATATATATGTATATATACCTTATATACGCGTATATAACGTCTTCTGGTCACGGGTCAATATGCATATATGTAAATGAATGCAACGCATAAATGTGAACTAACATAATCATGATACACAACTCAGGACCCATGAACAGAAGGGACAATCATAAGAGGGGTACAGGAACATCAAAGACTACAGTACTCCTAGTGCTTCTAAGAGTAGAGTAATATGGAAGCTCGTTTATCGTTGTTCGCTCATATCATAGGATCATGCCAAAAAGTAAGAAAGGGAAAGCCTTAACATACCTGGAAGATAATTTCTCGACTTCCCAACTTACTTCCGGTCTCGCAATCTACATATAAAAGCAGTGGCACTATTATTAGGCTTATTGTTATATACTTGTTTTAAGCCATCAAATGAAATCCCTTTTAGAATCTGCCGAAATTCGAGCAGCATCTCCCTTGTTTATATCCCTAGTCCG